>NC_086444.1:1054730048-1055071298 GCF_028390025.1 Pseudophryne corroboree
TTTTGTACCTAATGGAATGGGTCATGTTGGAGGATATGGGTAAGCTGCAGGACTGTGGGGAGCCCGCTGCTCAGAGAAGGGGGACTGATGCACACTAGTCCCCTCCAGTATTAATATGCCCCATAGTGCATATTCAGATAAGATATTCTCCTCAAACAAACTTCAACAATGAACCTTATGTTTATTGTTTTACTTTAAAAAAAAAAGGTGAACCAAGGATCTTTTTAACAAAAATATATCTATATTTAAATAAATAATGTCTAACTATAGTGTCACATTAGGGAGTTCCCCATTTGTTACCAATTTCTGTGTTCACTTTCCAGTCACTCACCTTAACATGGAAGACTATCTTGTCTTTTACAGAAAAAAATCACAACTATTTCCCCCAGTGTGCCTTCAGCATTCCTGTGTTTGTACTGTATGTTGGTACAATGGCCATCGCTGAAACATAGTACCTGCTATTATTTCTCTTAGAAAAACTTGTGGAAATGCTCACAATAAGGAATTGTGTCCTGACTGACACGTAATGGCAATTTGTCAGAAACAAGTACACATTTTTAGCTAACTGAGAAGAGCTGTATTATGACCAAGAGGGGGTTAAGGAGAGACGTTTGTGATTGCTAGTGAAGACCATCTCCTGTTGTGCTGATAGGAACACTGCGGTTCATCATGTGCACTCATTTAACAAAGGATTGTCTTACAAATGGAATTATTGTTGATGGGCTGCAGACAATGTTCTGCCTCATGAACTGCTGAGTGCAGGGAGGTATGTGCTGCCACACCGAATCATTACTGGACACCTCTAGAAGTTGAAACCTCTCCAAAACTATCTAGTTACACGGGAAGCCTGACATGAGTCATTTAGGAAGAATGGATTCACAAGAGGCATTGATATTATCTAACACTGCTCTTCAGTTATTTCTACATTAAATCAGAACATAATCTTGTATCATCGTGGATATTTGAAGCTTAAACTTAATGGCACACTACTCTAGGCTTTGTGCTGCAGGTTGTTAGTCAATGACATTTACTTTTGCAGTTGTGAAAACTAAAGTTGGGCACAAGAATTTAAATGAAATATATGAGTTAGGTCAGGGCAATATGTTTCCTGTGGACTGACACTGTGAAAAACATTGCACAGCATTTAGGCATTGGATGAACAACAGAGCCGGCCCTAACCAATATGATGCCCTAGGCAAGATTTTGGCTGGTGCCCCCTAGCACCATCGCTGCTTCCGCCTCTGACCTTGCACCTCTTTTCCAGCACCACTACCCCTCATCCATAGCAGTACTTATTTTGGTGTTTGTACCACCTATATTTTAAATAGGAACAGTTTGCACATTTGGCGCACAGCCCAAAAAGGGGTGTGTTTTTACTGGCAAGGGGCATGGCCACACAATAGTAACCCCAATTCCAATTACGCCACACAGTACTGCAACTTTATTCACATTTTGATCATGCGATAGTGTCCATAATTCATATTACATCCCACAGTAGTATCACTTTACCTTATAAACGTTACTCCTCACAATAAAGCCCCTTATTCACATTACATCACACTGAATTGCTCCTTGTTTACATTACACCACACCCTATTGCTCTTTATTCACATTAGATGACACAGTAGTGCCCTTTCTATACGCAACACCACATAGTAGAGCACCTTATACACATAATGCCACACAGTAATGCCCCTTACACATATGAGACACATTAATATCCTTATAAACATAATGCACCTTACACATTATGACAACCTTTATTAATGCCCTTTTACACATAATGTCCCTTACACATATGCTGCACATTATTAATGCCCTTATACACATAATGACATACATAGTGCCCCCTACACATTTGCTGCACATTTATTAATGCATTTTTACATGACGCACATAATGCTCCTTACACATATTCCGAACACTACTGCACAACCAACCCACTCACATGCACACAGCACTCACACTGCCACTAACACTGTGACCTCTGCTTGGATACAGATGTGTCCTCATAAATCTTGCCTTAGTGCTAACGTTGGGCACATTTTCTTAATGCATTGCTATGTGGCTAGGATGCACAAGCAGCTTCTGCTGATTAAAATGATATGCAGCATGCCTATATACTGTGTGAGACTGTGCCTGTATCTGCATATGAAATTCTACACACAGAATATAGGCATGCCGCATATCATTTTAATCAGCAGAAGCTGCTGATGCCCCATGGCATATCAAATGCCCTAGGCAATTGCCTAGTTTGCCTATGCCTATGATCGGCTCTGATTAACAATATATATATTGCTCACCCACACAGATTCTTTACCTTGCCAACCTTATATTCCAAAATTGAGGGATCATGTCCAACTGTTAAGACTTTGAGCCTGATGCAGAAATGTAACAAAATAGCAAACACCCCAGCCTTGTAGTGGGTGCAAAATATATGCATATTTTTGTAGTTGTGCATCAACTCCATTTACACAAACACATCTGTACTGTGTACTGTACTCGGCCTGCATTGCATTCCCTGTTCCTACCCAAGTGCATGGCCGGATTAATAGCATTGTAGGCCCTATACAAAGCAATGCACTGGGGCTCCTACACACCCATTCACGGGAACCAATTTTTTTTTATTTTATTTTTGTAAATGTGTTTATTTTAATTTTCACAAAAATGTAAAACAATTACATAACAAAATACTATATTCTATAAGGTTAACAAATAGACAATTCAGCAGATCGGTAATACAGCAATTGATGAAGTGAAGCCTATTTCAAGAGGAACAGAAAAGGCGTCAAAATGTCCGCAATGTCTTTTCGGAGGTCTTGGTACTATTGCAAAAGACTACAACCAATGTGTACTGTCTTATAGGAAGGAACATTGACGGGAACCAATTTAAAAAAATCATAATATGCTGTCAGTACTCTGATTGGTGGATAGCTCCAGCCATTAACCAATCAGCATGCTGACAGCCATTCACTGCCTGGCTGCAGGCTGGGAAGCAGGTAGAGAATGCTGCCTCGCTGTACTGATTGTGTGACCACCCACCCCTGGTTGGAGGTCACCAGAATTGTGGTGCTTTGGGCAACTGCCCAGTTTGCCTATCCATTAAGATGACATTGCCTAAGCACATCTCTCCAGCCAAGTTTGCATTGATGCATTTGCATGCTTTTCTTTTCTGACGCAACTTCAAGTCACCATCATGCCTTTTGACTTCTGATGTGCTTTCTGGTAGAAAAATATGCATACATTAATGGACCTATTTTTTAATGTATCCCTAGAATTCTCATATTCCCAAAAATCTTATGCTAACAATATTTCTTATAACTGCTGTTTTCACCTGTGCTCTGGGGTCCTGACACTTATCTAGTAGCTGGACAGGCATTTACTTTTGTGTGACCAGAAATGATACAGCGCCACTTGTGGGGTGGGTTCTCAGTAAAGAAAGTAAATTAAAAATTACTAAAATACTAAAACACACGTAACCTAGTTAAAGGTGTCTGCCAACCCTTAAGCGTGCAATGCTGGTACAGTACTGCTAAAAAGAGTATAGAATGGGGGGATAAGGGTACCGGCGACTAGTGTTGTAAAGTCACTAAAACCTTAAAATTTATGAGCCAAAAAATATATAATAATAAAAACAAATTTTTAATAAGACATAAAAGTGGAATAAAACATAAAAAGTTTTTTTAAAACATTGGTAAAGCAAAAAGGTCTTTGTAAAAGGTAAGGAGTTCTGACTTAACTTCAAAGGGACCCTTTGAAGAAGTCTGATGTGACGAAACGCGTTGGGTTCCCTGCACTGACCCCCCTGCCTATTTTAAGTTAAGTCAGAACTAGTTACCTTTTACAAAGACCTTTTTGCTTTACCAATGTTTTAAAACATTATAGGCATTTACTTTTGTTTACCTTCAGCCTGCCTAGATCTACAAGCCCCCAATTCTGCACAGGAACTCTTGTTGGAGAGTAGGCTGTCTGACATTCTAATCCTTTTCATGGTTGCCCTTTCCAGAGAAAAATGGTTATTATTACACTGGTTATTGTTATTATAAAAGGTAACAGTGCTGGTGGAATTGTAAAATACAGTTTCTGTGTAGGTCATGGGGCCAATAGTGCAATGACAGGTGGGATGGTGAATGGTTTTATTGTAAAAAAAAAATTAAAAAATTCAGATAATTGGGCCCCAAATTCAATAACTATAATTTAGGCAGCATGTTGTCATAACGCGAATCACAAAATGTGCCAACAAATGCTGAGAAAACGGTGATTTTATTAAATTATTTTGACAAATCACCACTCTGGGGGAGATACAGTGAAATGGGTTTAAATTGTTCAAAAGAAAAGTGCACAGAAATATAGCATATTCCTGCACAGGCAGGGGCGTAGAAAGTGAGTTCAGGCCTGGGTAATGCAGGGGGCGTAGCCTAATTCATACCCTCCAACTGTACCTTTTTAATAGGTACAGTACCTTTTTTTATGGTCTGTACCGATTTTTGGCTCTAGAGGTGGGGAAGGGCAGAACTAGGCCCCCACTGGGCCCCTACAGCAAGCCTGGGCCCGGGTAATTAGTACCCACTCTCCCCCTCTCGGTGCCTCTGTGTACATTATCACAGCTGTACACTCACTGTGCGTCTGCCAATGCTTTGTGCGCCTGGTTTCCCACAACTAATTATCATTAGTGTGTACTGGCAGTTGCCCTGTGATAGGTGCAAATGACAGGGCTCCTAACAGGTGTGTATGCGCTTCTGTTGCTGCCTGCATGAACTGCAATTGTGACATTATAGAACTTGGGTCATTCCGACATAATCGTAGCTGTGCTAATTTAGCACAGCTACGATCATCTTCCCTGACATGCGGTGGACTCCCAGCACAGGGCTAGTCCGCCCCGCATGTCAGGCTGCCCCCCATCCCCCCCCCGCACAAGTACAAAAGCATTGCACAGCGACGATGCTTTTGTATTTGTAGAGTAACTCCCAGCCAGCACAGCTCCTGCGGCTGGCCGGGAGGTACTCGTCGCTGTCCGGATCGCAGCGGCTGCGTGTGATGTCACGTAGCCGCTGAGGCCCGCCCCTCGCACGGTTCGGCCACACCTGCGTTGGCCAGACCGCACCCTCAAAACAGCGGCCAAATGCCGCCGTGCTGCCTCCTCCTGCCCAGCTACCGCCTCTGCCTGTTAATCAGGCAGAGGCGAACGCTAGGCAATGACAGCCGTCGGCTGTCATCCATGCGCCGGCGCATGCGCAGTTCTGACCTGAATGCTGCGCTGCAAAGAACTGGTGGCCATTTATCGCATATTGGGGTCATTCCGAGTTGTTCGCTCGCTAGCAGATTTTAGCAGCATTGCACATGCTAGGCCGCCGCCCTCTGGGAGTGTATCTTCTTAGATTAGCAGAATTGCGAACGAAAGATTAGCAGAATTGCGAATAGAAAATTCTTAGCAGTTTCTGAGTAGCTCGAGACTTACTCCTACACTGCGATCAGCTCAGCCCGTTTTATTCCTGGTTTGACGTCACAAACACGCCCTGCGTTCGGCCAGCCACTCCCTCGTTTCTCCAGACACTCCCGCGTTTTATCCTGGCACGCCTGCGTTTTTCCGCACACTCTCAGAAAATGGCCAGTTTCCGCCAGAAACACCCACTTCCTGTCAATCACACTCCGATCACTTCAACGATGGAAATTCTTAGTTCGGACGTGAGTAAATCTACTATGTTTTGAGCTAAAATACTTAGCGCATGCGTACTGCGTACCATGCGCATGCGCACTGCGTACCATGCGCATGCGCATTTTCACCTTAATCGCTCCGTTGCGAAAATCAACAACGAGCGAACAACTCGGAATGACCCCCATTATACTTTGGGTTATTTTTGTTATTTCTTTATGTATTTCTTCATATTGCTTTATCAGTTCTTTAACAATTTCTTCCTGTGTACATTTTTTGGAGTGATCCATATTTAGAAATACAATTAAGGTTGTATTTGATATTCCATAAATAATGTTTTCTGCCCCATCCTATATAATCAAAGGTTGACGCTGCTCCTCACCTCTATGGGGGAATTCAAGTGTTTTTCGTGCCGACGGCCACTAGGTGCTTGAGAAAGCAATTTAATTGTTGCTCTGTTCGGGCACAAACAGCTGCCGACGCTGACATGAATGTTATGTTGTTCCGTCATTATGACAGGCTGGTAACTAGTGATACATATTTCACCATCAGAGTGCCACCTGCTCAGTGATTGGCGCCAACCCCCATTCAACACAAGTTAATAATGTAATTCATTTTGATGATATTTCTCAAAAATAATTTTATTGTGTGTGTAACACTCACCTGGGGACCCCCACACCCTGATTCTCCCTCGTTCTCCCGGACACCCACCAATGAGGTAAGTGTTTTACAATGTATTGTGATGGAAGTGCTAATAGGTGAAAATATATTATTGAAAAATATATATTTTAGTAATTGTTTGCACTGCAACAGCAACTTCTCTTGTATTTAGGTAAATTGAGGATATACAAGCTCCGGAATGCTTAGCAGAGGTACCTAACACCTATGAGCTACTCTGTCACATTTTTATACAGATCCCTTCCCGCTGGTCCGTATTTGTGCATACACATAAGGGACGCCAGGTCTGTACCCGGAAGTGAAGTCATAGCATAAACTATCACTTCACTTTAGCCCATCACCAAGACAGGCTCTTATCGGAGCCAGTGTCCCGGCAAGGTACTTCTAGTAAATTCTAGAAAAAAATATTATTTCTGCAGCGGGGTACACTGGGGTTCCTTAGGGATAACATCGGGGGGTATACAGTTGGATCTTGATCCGAGGCACCAACAGGCTAAAAGCTTTGACTTTTCCCAGGATGCTTAGCACCGCCTCCTCTATATCCCCGCCTCCAGGCACTGAAGCTCAGTTTGTAAGTTGGTGCCTGCAGTGCAGGCAGCTAACAGGGAGGTCTGCGCTGGGCAACCCTGAAAAGAGCTTTTCAGAAGACAGAAGAGTTCAAGGGCCGCAGCATAGGCACTTACAAGTGCTATATGTCATTCTGATATATCATGCTGCTGCTCCTTCACTTCCCCCAGTGGTGCTGTATACTCCCGCGCCTTGGTTGCCGGGTACTTATAGCGGAGGCTCCGGTTTCCACTAGGGCACACACACTTGCCGCTGCTCTTCGGGATTGCGTGGACGCATCAAGGGAGGAGGTAAGAGGGTCCCACAGGCAGGATCCGCTGCAAATCGCGATCCGTCGCGGTCTTTAGGAGATGGACTGCACGCGCTGGTGTGGACACTGTGGCCATACAGGGACCCAACTAGACCACCAGGGCAAGGGCACAGGTCGGATTACCTCATAATCCGTTTTGCTAAGGCCCGCAGTACCCGGTGGTGAAGTCCAGCTAGGGGATAAGGCTCTGACCTGTAGCCCCTCCCCCAGCCCCTGGCGCCATTTACTGCTAATGTTCCCACCCTGGAGCTGCATC
This sequence comes from Pseudophryne corroboree, assembly GCF_028390025.1. Lineage (NCBI taxonomy): Eukaryota > Metazoa > Chordata > Amphibia > Anura > Myobatrachidae > Pseudophryne > Pseudophryne corroboree. The sequence continues at coordinate 1,054,737,513 of NC_086444.1, forward strand.
TCTCTGTCTCCCTCACTCCCTGTCAGCATTTGGGCGCCATTACACACATGCTGAGCTGACTTTGGGACTGCTGGGCAATGTCTCCTCTGTAAAGCCTCCTGCATCATCAGCGCTGAGCATTTACAGGACATTTAAGTATTCTACATGTCTTTTAGACAGTGTTAGTTAAGAACAAGTGCATACGTTCAGGGCTATTTAGTACAAGTACCCTGGGATATACATCCAGTCTTTACTGTGCATTGCTTTATCTATATACATATATAGCATTACTTTGTAGTGCAGTTACTTAGTATTGCTAGTTCAGTGCAGTCTTATAGTTGTTTGTGATAATTTCAGCATTGTACATGTGACTGTGTGTGTGCCAGAAGCTGCTGTGTGATTTCCATTCTGTGTATCTCACATATACTGCTATCCCTATATTCTGTACCCTGAAGGGGGCTAAGTGCAGGGTTCTCATATAATATAGAGTTTCACAGGATTTACTCTTGTGGTATTTTTCTCTGTGTATTACAGTCATCATATGCCTCTTAAATCCTCAGTGTGTGCTCTGCTTGCAGTCACACTATACAGGGGTATTTCTGCCAGGTACTTTGTCTGCTTATATTGCCCTACGGTTACGCTTTCATATAATGTCAGCTAAACAGGGTGATAATTCTATTGCTGATCCTGCAACATACAGTGCTACTGCCATGGATGTCTCTGAGGAGAATATTGCAGCAGAGGGTTCAGGTACTGGGGGTTTTATACCCCTCAGTCAGTCTGCATCAAATGGGGACGAATCATGACCCGCCGTGGGCTACATTTTCTAATTTACTGACTACGCTGGTAACTAGACTTGCGCCCCCTATGGGACCTCCTGTGCCATTACAGCCACATATTGTCCTTGCAGTCAATCCACCATGGGCAGATACTCTATCCTCTCAGTTACAGCAATTAAATCAGTCTTTGTCTAAGCAAAATCCTAACACTCGCCCGCCTAAGACCAAGGGGTCATCTAAGTGGGCCATTACTTCCTCACAATCCACACGTTTCAGATACTTCATCTGATGAAGATGGCGCATATACTGACCCCTCAGACACTGAAGCAGATGCTTCTGATGGGGAATCTATGACACAAGTGGATGTTCCTGACCTCTTGGAGGCTATAAGGCTGATTCTTCAAATTGATGATGATGATGAAGAACCTCCAGCTACCTCTAAGAAACCAGATAAGTTCAAGCGTCAGAAGGTTAATAAATTAGTTTTGCCCCACTCTGACCACTTAGTTGACATACGTCAAGAATCCTGGGAGTCTCCTGGAAAGAAATTCTCCCTGTCTAAAAAGATGCTAGCTCGTTATCCCCTCGCTGCAGAGTTAAGTAAAAATTGGGAAACACTGCCGCCGGTGGACTCACAAGTCGCGTGTCTGGGAGTGTCCTCCTCTGCTCTGCCTGTCACTACCGTGACCTCTCTGAAGAAACTGACGGACAAGCGTGTCAAGGGTTGCTTGAAGTCTATTTACACTCTTGCTGGAGCTGTGCACAGGCCTACTATTGCGGCCTCTTGGGCTGCTAAAGCTATTGAGGCCTGGGTTCAGGAAGTTGAAGCAGAACTACCGTCTGATTTTCTTGATAATGCTAGACAGTGTCTTTCATGCATTATTACAGCCTCCCATTATATTCAGGAGGCGACATCTGATGCAGGTATCCTGGCGGCCAAAGCGTCTACTACGTCTATTCTGGCTCGCCATATCCTCTGGTTGCGGGCCTGGTCTGTAGATCTGGACTTTGAAAAGACCTTGGAGGTGATCCCTTTTAAGGGAAACATACCTTTTGGGGGAAGACCTCAATAAAATTGTTGCTGACTTAGCATCGGCTAAGACCACATGTCTACCTAGTACTACACCTTCGGCCCCAAAGGCTAAGAGTACTTCCTTTCATTCATTTTGACCTCCAGGTAAAGCAAAGAGTCAGGCGTACCCGAAACAGGCTCGCACTTCCAAACCCACTAAGCCCAAACCTAAACGTGCCTGGGCTGCCGGTCAGCCTGCTCCAAAACAGACAAGCCTGCCGCACGACAGGGAGGGCCTCCCTCTGGGGGATCCCAGGGTGGGAGGCCGACTTCTACGGTTTGCTCAGGTATGGTCACAGACCACTTCGGAAGCCTGGATAAGGGAAGTCGTCGCTCACGGATACGCCATCTCTTTCAAGAAACGTCCCCCTCGCCAGTTTTGCTTGACAAATGTCAATACGGATCCGGTGAAGGCAAAAACTCTCCATCTGGTGGTGCAATACCTCCTGGACATGGGAGTGATAGTGCCGGTGCCTCTGGCTCAGAGAGGCAGGGGGTACTATTCAACGCTGTTCCTAGTTCCGAAGCCGAATGGTTCTTCCCGGCACATTCTCAACCCCAAGTCTTTGAACAAGTTTGTGAAAGTTTCCAAATTCCGTATGGAAACTCTTCGCTCTATTGTTCTGGCTTTGGATTCCAAGGACTATATGAAATCCCTGGACATACAGGATGCTTACCTGCATATACCTATTGCAGTGTCGCATCAGCAATACCTGCGGTTTGCTATTGGCAACCTCCATTTTCAATTCCAGGCCTTACTTTTTAGTCTGACCACGGCTCCAAGAATTTTCACCAAGGTCATGGCGGTCATGACGGCTCTACTCCGCCATCAGGGTATCAGGATTCTGCTGTATCTGGACGACTTGTTGATCCTGGCGAACTCTCCAGAGGTTCTCCTCTGTCATCCGGTCCAATTCCTGCAAGCCCACGGGTGGCTCATCAACTGGAAGAAATCTTCCCTGGTCACTGCTCAGAGTATGGTGCACCTGGGAGCACTATTGGACACCCACAATCAGTGGTTGTTTTTGTCTACGGAGAAGGTCCTGAAACTTCAGGACAAGATAAGATGCTTCCTCTCTCGCCCACGTGTGTCGATACACTCGGCGATGCAAGTACTAGGCCTCATGGTGTCGGCTTTCGACATGGTGAGTATGCTCAATTTCATTCTCGCCCTCTGCAGAGGATGATACTCTCTGAGTGGGATGGCCTGCCTCACCGGATCAGGACTCACATGGTCTCCTTGATTCCAGAGGTCCGCCTGTCACTGAGCTGGTGGCTACAGGACCAGCAATTGAGCAGGGGTCGTCCCTTCTGGATCTCCAACTGGGTCCTTCTGACAACGGATGCCAGTCTGTGGGGCTGGGGTGCAGTGTTGGAGCAACACTCTCTTCAGGGTCGGTGGACCCAGGAGGAATCTCTCCTCCTGATAAACATTCTAGAATTGCGGGCAGTGTTCAATGCATTGACACTAGCCCTGCCTCTGGTACAGAACAGGCCTGTTCAAGTACAGTCAGACAATGCCACCACAGTGGCGTACATAAATCATCAAGGTGGCACTCAAAGCCACATGGCAATGATGGAAGTATCAAAAATCCTTTGTTGGGCGGAACGCCATCTGCCAGCCATATCGGCAGTGTTCATTCTGGGAGTCCTCAACTGGGAAGCGGACTTCCTCAGTTGTCAGGATGTACATGCCGGTGAGTGGAGTCTTCATCCGGAAGTCTTTCAACTCCTAGTGGACAAGTGGGGCCTACCAGATGTAGCCCTAACGGCATCTCGTCACAATCACAAGGTTTCGGTCTTCGGAGCAAGGACAAGGGATCCTCAAGCAGCGTTCGTGGACGCACTGGCAATTCCATGGAACTTTCGGCTGCTGTACGTGTTCCCTCTGGTGTCACTCCTGCCCAGGGTGATAAGGAAGTTCAAGCAAGAAGGAGGAATACTACTTCTAATCACTCCAGCGTGGCCCAGATGGCTTTGGTTCTCAGACCTGCAGGGTCTCTCGATAGGGCGTCCTCTTCTACTTCCGCAACGCCCAGACCTCCTCGTTCAGGGCCCTTGTGTCTACCAGGATTTGGCCCGGCTGGCTTTGACGGTGTAGCTCTTGAAGCTTCCGTACTGAGGGCCAAAGGATTTTCTGAGGCGGTCATTCAAACTATGTTAAAAGCCCGTAAACCGGCGTCTGCTCGCATTTATCATAGGGTCTGGAATTCTTACTTTACCTGGTGTGCGACTAACCATTATGACGCATACAAGTTCAGTACTGCCAAACTTTTGCTTTCCTGCTACAGGGCCTAGACTTAGTCCTTCGTCTGGCCTCCCTCAAGGTTCATATTTCTGCCTTGTCGATATGGTTTCAGAGAAAAATTGCGACTCTGCCTGATGTTCATACATTCACTCAGGGTGTTTTATAGATTCAACCTCCCTATGTCCCGCCTGTGGCTCCTTGGGATTTGTCGGTTGTTCTAAATGCCTTACAGAATCTCAGTTTGAACTTCTTGAGTCTGTGGACCTTAAGTGGCTTACTCTTAAGGTCTTGTTCTTGCTGGCTATTGCCTCTGCTAGACGGGTTTCAGATTTGGGTGCCTTGTCCTGTCGGTCACCCTTTCTGATTTTTCACCGTGACCGGGCGGTTCTTAGAACTCGCCCTGGTTATTTGCCTAAGGTGGTGTCGTCTTTCCACCTTAACCAGGACATTGTGGTACTGGCATTTACCTCTCCAGGTTTGTCCTCCAAAGAGCGGTTTTTGGACGTTTTGGTCGTGGTACGTGGTATTCATGTGAAGAGAACAGCTTCTCTTAGGAGATCTGATTCCCGCTTTGTCCTTTTTGATTTTCACAAACGTGGCTGGCCTACTAATAAGCAGACCTTGGCCAGATGGATTAGAATGGTGATTGCACATGCTTATGTACAGGCTGGCTTTCCAGCTCCTGCTACCATCAAAGCCCATTCTACTCGGTCTGTTGGACCTTCTTGGGCGGCCCACCGAGGTGCTACCCTTGAACAATTGTGCAAGGCGGCTACGTGGTCCTCAGTGAACACATTCATAAGGTTCTATGCCTTCGATACTTCCACCACCTAGGATGCCTCCTTTGGACACCGGGTTCTTGTGCCGCTACAGTGCATCCCCTCCCATGAGGAACTGCTTTAGGACATCCCCGATGTTATCCCTGTGGAACCCCAGTGTACCCCACTGCAGAAAAGGAGATTTATGTTAATAACTTACCTTTGTTAAATCTCTTTCTGCGAGGTACACTGGGTTCCACAGGGCGCCCACCCTGACGCACTTAGCTTCTTTGGGTTTGTATGGCCTTAGCCGCTGGTACCTTCTCCTCTCGTGAGAATGTAGTGTATGCGGTTACTGTTGTCATCTCTCTTACCTGCTACTGCATTGGACTGGTTAATAAAACTGAGCTCCAGTGCCTGGAGGCGGGGATATAGAGGAGGCGGCGCTAAGCATCCTGGGAACAGTCAAAGCTTTTAGCATGCTGGCGCCTCGAATCAAGATCCAACTCTACACCCCCGATCTTATCCCTGTGGAACCCAGTGTACCTCGCAGAAAGAGATTTAACAAAGGTAAATTCTTACCATAAATCGCCTTTTTTGACTATGAGCATTTACTTATTATCTCATTGCAACCACACTAAAAAAATATGTACACAATTTGTATCAAGCATGTTAGTTTCTGCTTTGCAAATGACCCTCCGTGTCACACATCTCTATCATAGTATGGAAACCTAGTTATTTAATAATGTTTAAAGATCTTGTTTTATATTATATAGTGGAGCATAATGTAGTTTAAGTATTGGGGTGTGGATTAAAAAACAATAAATAGGTCGACAGTCATTAGGTCGACCCCCTATGGTCAACATGCATTAAGTCAACAGGGTCAAAAGGTCAACATGGAAAAGGTAGACAGTACAAAAGGTCAACATGGAAATGGTCAACACAAAACTGGTAGAAACAAGATGTTTTGTTTTCTGGTGTCATTTTATATATTTAACCATATCTAAGCCAAACTAGTTGAATTGTGTACCCTCATGGGCTTACTTCGCTCACCATGCTTCAGGCAAGGTCACTATTCCCAATCATGGTAACTGATGAAAAAGTTGATAAAATGGCTAAAAAAAAACCTGTTGACTTTTAGCACTGTTGACCTTTCATCTGTTGACCTTTTGTACCTGTTGACTGAATTCATGTCAACCATATGGTGTTGACCTATTAACTGTGGATGTATCATCCGGAACCCAAATTTTGTGACACTTTTTTGTGCAAGTTATTATTTATTATTATTATTATCATTATTATTATTAGTAGTAGTAGTAGTAGTAGTAGTAATATTAATATTCATCCAAAAAGCACCATATAATTGGGCCATACCATTCAGTGGGGAATTATGCTTTATGGTCATATTTTGCATTATACATAAATGTAATTGAACAGAAAGAAAAATACTGCCTTAGCCATACTTGTCTACTTTTGAAAACTAGTTTCAGGGAGATTGCAGGTGTTAGCAGAATGCGCCGAGTGAAGCGTGCTGTTGAGGAGGCGTGTCATGTTCCACCCAAGGGGGCATGTCTAGCTCCACCTATGGTCGTGTCTGTTGCCACTCAGGGATGTGTCCTGCAGTGGCAGGTGAAAACTATAGTACAAAGAGCAGCATACCACCAGAGCAGGTTTATGTTATGTATTAAATTTTGGCTCTGGTGGTTGGAGAAGCCGAGGTTTCCTGCTTCTGCTGGCTGCCAAGCATTATGATGGATAGGGCTTACAGGCACATTCTGTGTGAGATATAATAACAGTATAGGGATGAAAGTTTCTAAACAAGAAGATTCTTGGGTAAACCAAAACAGTTTAGTCACCTAATTTATTGGGTGGGATGTACCAGCGGGAAAATTCGGTAAAACACCTTTTTCTGGGTTTTACAGCATTTCCTGTATGTACTAAGACCCGGGCGCCGGGTTTCCGATGCGGAAGGTAACACCACCTATAGCTGGCATTATCCTATAGCAGCCTATGGGCTTCTTTCCACATCGGTGCTGTCAGAGGGATCCGATCGGATCCCTCCCAGCATCCCCCACGTCACGCAGGAGCAGACGGAGTCCCGGGTCATAATCCCAGAAGTCCAGGGACCGGCGAGAGAGCTGCACTTTGTGTTACTAATTACGTATGTTAGTACATATGCGATTAGTAACACTGTGGTAATTGGCGGGATGTACTGCATATGGTTGGTACATCCCACCCACTGTCTCTTCCTGTACTAGTGATTCACAGTGCCAGTTTCCTCCCAGTGCTCTTATTTCCTATGCCTCATCAGCTATGCCACAGCAGGTTAAATAAATAGTTCTGCTGGCTACGTTTAACCCTAGTAGTTCTGGAGGTAAGGGCTTATAAAAAAAATAAAGGCAAGAATTGCCATTGTAAAAAAAACTTTGTGTCAATTATTTACAGGATTGAAGAGCGTTGTGTTAATATTTCCCACTGGATATGTGACAAGAGCAGGTCGTGGGATTCAGCTGCCTGTCCATTTAAAGTTTTTTAAAATATAAAAATTGAAGGTTCACATTAGTGGATTGCATCAAATTGCATCCAATTAGTAGGATATACAATTAGTAGAGTACGTTATACACATCACGCCAGGTAGAGCACATTATACACATTACACCATGTAGAGCATGTTATACCCATAATGCCAGGTAGAGCACATTAAAAACATTACGCTGGGTAGAGAACATTATACACATTATACCGGGTAGGGCACGTTATACACATTACACCAGGTAGGGCACGTTATACACATTATGCCAGGTAGAGCACGTTATACACATTATGTCAGTCAGAGCACATTATACATATTACGCCAGCCAGAGCACATTATACACATTACACCAGGTAGAGCACCTTATACACATTATGCTAGGTAGAGCACGGTATACACATTACGCCTGGCAAAGCCCCCTATACACATTACGCCAGGTAGAGCACGTTGTACATATTACACCAGGCAGAGCACAGTATAAACATTACACCAAGTAGAGCACATTATACACATTATGCCAGGTGGAGCACTGCATACACATTACGCCAGGAAGAGAACGGTATACACATTACACCAGGCACAGCCTCCTATACACATTATGCCAGGCAGAGCACGTGATACACATTACGCCAGGCAGAGCACGTGATACACATTACGCCAGGTAGAGCACGTTATACACATTATGCCAGGTGGAGCACTGCATACACATTACGCCAGGAAGAGAACAGTATACACATTACACCAGGCAAAGCCTCCTATACACATTACGCCAGGCAGAGCACGTTATAAATGATAGATGTAGTGTTTAGCGCACCCCTAGCTTGAATATATAAATATTTTGCTCTATATCTATAAAGAATGTCCACAATGAGACAGAAAATATGAATAAAATGTCAATTTATTTGAATAAATGAATAAAATTGAATACAAACCGGATTGAATTATAAATACAAATTAACTGCGTGTGACTGATATTTCTATGAGTACTCCCTAGTACCGGTACACATAACAAACATGTAACACATGGACAAACATATATGTCGCCTTTGGGCACACTTCAAAGCGTATTACCCCACTGGTTATTGCTGATGAGAAATTACTTGTTATTGTGACAGTCTCTGTCCAAACAAAAAATGTTTTATATGTTTCCTTAATGGAATGGGCACCGTATCTGGTGATTGTCACTGGAACTGTAGTCTCTGCAGTATTATGACTGCTTCCGTCACTGCAAACAATTGTCCCAATATTTAAGGCAATATGCTGGTGATTGGTTTCTGTAACACTTTCCCAGTATTTATGCTTTCAACAAAAGGCAATCGGTCTGGGGTAAACCCTCTGCCTACCTCAATGCTGTTACTTCTGCGTGGGGATCCTCGTTGGTAATTTATCACATTCAAAGTGGGATCTTATAGTATACCCACATGGTGTTATACAGCAGCAACCAGCTAGAGGGAGCTGTGTGCAGGAATAGCGCAGTTCTTCACCTTTTTTCTTTTGAAGAGCACGTTATACACATTACGCCAGGTAGAGCACGTGATACACATTATGCCAGGCAGAGTTCCGCAGTACTGGACGAGGGGAGAGCAGTGCACACACTCCCCAGCGCTGCCCTTACTGCTGTTCTGCTCAGATGGCGCCTGCCCACTCCTCCGCAGCATCATTTAATAACGCCACAGGCTCCTTGGGTGACATGAAGTCCTGAAACAGCGGCTTAATTTTGCGAAACTCCGTCCAGCAAACAGAGTACTATGGATGTGACTCAGAGATGGATGTTATATGTGCAGGGGGCGCTGTTAAAAATGGCCCTGCAGTCATCACTCTGTTCCTGCACACATTTTTATACAGGACCTTGCCTGCCCCCCTCTCCAGATTATTGGGAAACCCTGCTTTCACACACAATTACCAGCTTTTGAGTAGTTCTCCAGGCACCTGAGCAGAGGAGTCATTAACCTCTATGACTCACAGAGCAGCAGTAGCGGCTCAAGCAAAAAGAGGGTGTGGCTTTGACTGGAGGGGATGTGGCCTTGCCTGGGGGCGTGGCTTTGCAACCCGACCCTGTTTCCATCACTCTAGCAGTCCCGGAAATCCGGGTTATACACCCGCTGACACTCCTTGATACCCTGACGTCACCTGCTAGTGAAAGGCTGCCAGCCCGGGAGACAGAGAAGGAGGAGGAGAGCTATGTCAGCAGCAGAGCACAAGTACCACAGGAGGACACACAGGGCACATCATGGTATTGGCAGAGGTATGCAGGTAACCAGCCTCCCTAAACATGCGCAGCCCGGATTCTCACGAAGGGAAAGGGTGGAGTGCAGTGGAAAACCCCGGGAGCTGCAGTTCTATTTGCAGTGCAGCGGGGAACTCAGAAAAAAAATGGGAGCCTCCCGCTAAAGGCGGGAGAGTAGGCAAGTCTGGCCTTAGCTCAATTACAAAAACTCTGGGAAGCATAAAGCATATATAATACAAACAAAAGCATATTATATACGCATCTTGATTGAATGTGAATGGTCATGAAGAATGAGGAATAGTGTAAGAGTGGTGGTGCGGGTGCCGTGCAGGTGTAGTTGATACTCCTTCAGTTTCCAAAGGGAAAGAGGATACTCCCAGGGTGGCGGCGACTTTCACCGGTTGGATGAAAATCATCATCGGCACAAAGCCTCAGCCACCCAATTTTCACACACTCACACTCTCGCGCGTAGTGTGAAAAAGGGGGTTCTCACGTCCGTGAGCAAACCCCTAATCCGGCGCTCGGGATACAGACAGACAAAAGGGACAGACGGACACAGATGTAACTCACCGTTGGCAATCTTGCACTGCGAACTTCTTCTGCACTTACACCTACCTGTACCGATGGGAGAGGCACCAGGGGGGGAGCATCGTTAGCTCTTTTGCATTCCTTCCCTGGTGTCCTCTCCGGGTCCTCAGCCTCGTTCTTCTGCCGCTGGCCCATCCTGGCCAGCGGTGGCGCCGCCTCTTCTTCACGTGCAGCCGACGCTGGACATCTTCCTCCGGGATGCAGGCGTCTTCTGGCCTCTTCCGCGGCCACCGGAGCTTTCCCGCGGCATCCTCTTCTGTTCAGCGCCGCTCGGCTCTTTACCACTCTTTGGCGCGGCCTCCCGTCTTCTTCTGCTCCCGGTAGCATCTGACGTCACTCGCCGGGGGTGGGGCCTATGAAGCGGCGAGCGCCGATTGGCTCGCCGCACCCGCCCGTGATTGGCCTGCACCCCGCGAGCCGTGATTGGCTCACGGACGGCGCCAGATTTGAAATCCCGCCGCCGGCGCTTCAGATTGGCTGCCAAAACGGCGCAAAGTTTGAAGCACCGCTCCTGCGGTGCTGTCCATTGCCGTACCTTGACCGGCGCTGGGGACAGATACACCGCCACAGCGCCGGCCACCACCGCACCTTGCAGGGGACGCAGATCCCCTGCACTCCGCCTCTGCACTGATGTGCCCTGTGATACAGGGCACATCTCCACAAGAGCATACCTGCCTGGTTTTCCTACCTTGCTTCTGGGAGATGGTAAGGTAAGGTAAGGTAAGGTATGTCCCTACAAGTCAGAGACAGCTAGTGATGGAAAGTATGCCCAGATTTGTAGAAACAACATAAAGGCCTTAGGTTTTAGAGGAAGCAAGCAGTCCTTTCATTTACCTGCACTTCTCCTTGGATTAAAGGAGCGGTGTCTAAGGGCACACACCTCTGCCAGCAGAGAATTTCTGATCATTTATTATAAGTACTAGTAGAATTGTACATGTATTACAGATGAATATGGTGGATGTTTGGGCTATGCGGGGGAGGGATGGCAAAGGCATCCAAGAATTCCAATCCTGCACGATGGCAGTAACAGGCTGGGAAGTGTCAAGCTAGTGTCATCTAGCTAAGCTCAGGTTTGTACAATTTAAAGTGATTACATTGCTTGAGAAAAAATAGTTTGCATAGCTGCTTTAGACTGAGCACATGACATAGCCTTGTCCCTGTAGCAATGGAAGCCTTCACAGTGAAATCATCCAGAAAGTATTTCGTTTAGCTCACAGGGATTATTACTGAAGGATTTCAGATATTTCCCTCCAGCTCTTTACCTGGTGTTTCACTATCCAGAAAGTCAACCTGGAATGTCAATAGCATTGTATTGTCCTGGGTAAAAAAGATGCCTCCTTGACGCGCATTGTAAGAAACCTTTGCACCAAACCACTTAAGCTGGGAACATGACTTCGTCAAATGCATTGAATAAATCATTTCAGTGTTTTCTCTTCGACTTGTCATTACAAATGAACTTTGCCGCCACACGAGAGTATTTGCTGAGTGATGGGCATAGAGATCCCTTTCGTGCACAAGACAGATCTGATGTAATGAAGTGTATCATTGGAGATGGAAATAGGAAATGGTACTTATCCCCTCCAGCATTTAACAAGCCTGCAACTGAATACTGTCATAAATGCAAACCTTCAGCACTTAAGGAGGCACCATTCTAAAAAAATAAAAACATGTTCTACGCGCTCTTCTTATGCATTACTAAAAGATCAATTTCATGAAAATTCGACCACTTGGTGTCATTATGTCTATTCTGAATGACATTAACTCTGTCTCACACTGTCTACTTAGAGTGTAAGCTCTCCAAACAAGGCTTACTTCCTTATGTGTCTCACATTTATGTGCAGAAAAAGTGTCAGCCCCATTCTAAATATTTTTGTCATGCCCTCTAATTCATATACCATTTTTTTTAAAACATACCATGCACCAATTTTAAATGTGTGCGCTATACTTTCATTTTACGTTCTTTTTAGGATATCATTATAGAATATGCAAGTTATTTGTAGGTTTTATTTAAATATATTATTAGAACACAAATGCTAATTATATACGTGTAAGTGTCATATTGACTGAACTATTTGTAATATTATGTAATGTGTGACAATGTTGTAAAGTTTAAAGGGAAGAACATACTGCCTTCTCACCACCTTGAGCCAGCTGAGGGTCATCAAGTTAAGAAGTCACCTTGTCAAACAATATGCCCTATAGCAGTAAATTTGAAGGAAGTGCAATTCAAAGTAAAGGAGAGACAAAAGAGAAAAAGGAAGAAAGATTTTTTTTCTTTTTTCTTTTACTGTTTTTTTTTTAATTATACTGTTGAACAAACTTGTGGACTGGCCTCTACCTGACCTAAATTGTGTTTAGACTTGTGTCTTCTATCACATATGAGGGTATGAGGGGACCTGGTCAGAAAGGTTACAAAAGTTGAATAACAGTATAAAGCTTTTGTTTGGACAACTGGAGATGTTAAGCTGGTCATACAGTTGGCCTGAGACTTTTTCTAACAACCTGAGAAACAATATATGACGGTCTGGGCCATTCAAACAATCTTTGAGTGACTCCTTCCATTGAGTCATTTATCATACTGATTTCGGGATCCCGGCCACCGGTAAAACATATGTATTCCCTGATTTCAAATCGAAAGATCATTTTTGTTGATTTTGAGCTTTTGCTGATTATTGTTCTTGTACATACATTGAATAGAACCATTCAGAAGAGTTGTGAATCAGGCGGACTGGCTGGATTATCTTTCAGTGTATGCCTGGTTAGCTTTAGACTCACCAACATTAATACTTAATACTTGATTGAATAAACTGGATTGAGCATCCTGCCACACTTTAAAGCTCTGGACTCAGGGTTGCTGCTAGTGATGAGCGCCGGAAATTTTTTGGGTTTTGTGTTTTGGTTTTGGGTTCGGTTCCGCGGCCGTGTTTTGGGGTCGAACGCGTTTTGGCAAAACCTCACCAAATTTTTTTTTGTCGGATTCGGGTGTGTTTTGGATTCGGGTGTTTTTTTCAAAAAAACCTCAAAAACAGCTTAAATCATAGAATTTGGGGGTCATTTTGATCCCAAAGTATTATTAACCTCAATAACCATAATTTCCACTAATTTTCAGTCTATTCTGAACACCTCACACCTATCAATATTATTTTTAGTCCTAAAATTTGCACCGAGGTCGCTGGATGGATAAGCTAAGCGACCCAAGTGGCCGACACAAACACCTGGCCCATCTAGGAGTGGCACTGCAGTGTCACGCAGGTTGGCCCTTCAAAAAACTACTCCCCAAACACCACATGATGCAAAGAAAAAAAGAGGCGCAATGAGGTAGCTGTGTGAGTAAGCTAAGCGACCCTAGTGGCCAACACAAACACCTGGCCCATCTAGGAGTGGCACTGCAGTGTCACGCAGGCTGGCCCTTCAAAAAACTACTCCCCAAACAGCACATGACGCAAAGAAAAAAAGAGGCGCAATGAGGTAGCTGTGTGAGTAAGCTAAGCGACCCTAGTGGCCGACACAAACACCTGGCCCATCTAGGAGTGGCACTGCAGTGTCACGCAGGCTGGCCCTTCAAAAAACTACTCCCCAAACAGCACATGACGCAAAGAAAAAAAGAGGCACAATGAGGTAGCTGTGTGAGTAAGCTAAGCGACCCTAGTGGCCGACACAAACACCTGGCCCATCTAGGAGTGGCACTGCAGTGTCACGCAGGCTGGCCCTTCAAAAAACTACTCCCCAAACAGCACATGATGCAAAGAAAAAAAGAGGCGCAATGAGGTAGCTGTGTGAGTAAGCTAAGCGACCCTAGTGGCCGACACAAACACCTGGCCCATCTAGGAGTGGCACTGCAGTGTTACGCAGGCTGGCCCTTCAAAAAACTACTCCCCAAACAGCACATGACGCAAAGAAAAAAAGAGGCGCAATGAGGTAGCTGTGTGAGTAAGCTAAGCGACCCTAGTGGCCGACACAAACACTTGGCCCATCTAGGAGTGGCACTGCAGTGTCACGCAGGCTGGCCCTTCAAAAAACTACTTTCCAAACAGCACATGACGCAAAGAAAAAAAAGAGGCGCAATGAGGTAGCTGTGTGAGTAAGCTAAGCGACCCTAGTGGCCGACACAAACACCTGGCCCATCTAGGAGTGGCACTGCAGTGTCACGCAGGCTGGCCCTTCAAAAAACTACTCCCCAAACAGCACATGATGCAAAGAAAAAAAGAGGCGCAATGAGGTAGCTGTGTGAGTAAGCTAAGCGACCCAAGTGGCCGACACAAACACCTGGCCCATCTAGGAGTGGCACTGCAGTGTCACGCAGGCTGGCCCTTCAAAAAACTACTCCCCAAACAGCACATGACGCAAAGAAAAATTAAAGAAAAAAGAGGTGCAAGATGGAATTGTCCTTGGGCCCTCCCACCCACCCTTATGTTGTATAAACAGGACATGCACACTTTAACCAACCCATCATTTCAGTGACAGGGTCTGCCACACGACTGTGACTGAAATGACGGGTTGGTTTGGACCCCCACCAAAAAAGAAGCAATTAATCTCTCCTTGCACAAACTGGCTCTACAGAGGCAAGATGTCCACCTCATCATCATCCTCCGATATATCACCGTGTACATCCCCCTCCTCACAGATTATCAATTCGTCCCCACTGGAATCCACCATCTCAGCTCCCTGTGTACTTTGTGGAGGCAATTGCTGCTGGTCAATGTCTCCACGGAGGAATTGATTATAATTCATTTTAATGAACATCATCTTCTCCACATTTTCTGGATGTAACCTCGTACGCTGATTGCTGACAAAGTGAGCGGCGGCACAAAACACTCTTTCGGAGTACACACTCGTGGGAGGGCAACTTAGGTAGAATAAAGCCAGTTTGTGCAAGGGCCTCCAAATTGCCTCTTTTTCCTGCCAGTATAAGTACGGACTGTCTGACGTGCCTACTTGGATGCGGTCACTCATATAATCCTCCACCAATCTTTCAATGGGGAGAGAATCATATGCAGTGACAGTAGACGACATGTCCGTAATCGTTGTCAGGTCCTTCAGTCCGGACCAGATGTCAGCATCAGCAGTCGCTCCAGACTGCCCTGCATCAGCAGTCGCTCCAGACTGCCCTGCATCACCGCCAGCGGGTGGGCTCGGAATTCTGAGCCATTTCCTCGCACCCCCAGTTGCGGGAGAATGTGAAGGAGGAGATGTTGACAGGTCGCGTTCCGCTTGACTTGACAATTTTCTCACCAGCAGTTCTTTGAACCCCAGCAGACTTGTGTCTGCCGGAAAGAGAGATCCAAGGTAGGTTTTAAATCTAGGATCGAGCACGGTGGCCAAAATGTAGTGCTCTGATTTCAACAGATTAACCACCCGTGAATCCTTGTTAAGCGAATTAAGGGCTCCATCCACAAGTCCCACATGCCTAGCGGAATCGCTCTGTCTTAGCTCCTCCTTCAATGCCTCCAGCTTCTTCTGCAAAAGCCTGATGAGGGGAATGACCTGACTCAGGCTGGCAGTGTCTGAACTGACTTCACGTGTGGCAAGTTCAAAGGGCAGCAGAACCTTGCACAACGTTGAAATCATTCTCCACTGCGCTTGAGACAGGTGCATTCCACCTCCTATATCGTGCTCAATTGTATAGGCTTGAATGGCCTTTTGCTGCTCCTCCAACCTCTGAAGCATATAGAGGGTTGAATTCCACCTCGTTACCACTTCTTGCTTCAGATGATGGCAGGGCAGGTTCAGGCGTTTTTGGTGGTGCTCCAGTCTTCTGTACGTGGTGCCTGTACGCCGAAAGTGTCCCGCAATTCTTCTGGCCACCGACAGCATCTCTTGCACGCCTCTGTCGTTTTGTAAATAATTCTGCACCACCAAATTCAAGGTATGTGCAAAACATGGGACGTGCTGGAATTTGCCCAGATTTAATGCACACACAATATTGCTGGCGTTGTCCGATGCCACAAATCCACAGGAGAGTCCAATTGGGGTAAGCCATTCCGCGATGATCTTCCTCAGTTGCCGTAAGAGGTTTTCAGCTGTGTGCGTATTCTGGAAAGCGGTGATACAAAGCGTAGCCTGCCTAGGAAAGAGTTGGCGTTTGCGAGATGCTGCTACTGGTGCTGCCGCTGCTGTTCTTGCGGCGGGAGTCCATACATCTACCCAGTGGGCTGTCACAGTCATATAGTCCTGAGCCTGCCCTGCTCCACTTGTCCACATGTCCGTGGTTAAGTGGACATTGGGTACAACTGCATTTTTTAGGACACTGGTGAGTCTTTTTCTGAGGTCTGTGTACATTTTTGGTATCGCCTGCCTAGAGAAATGGAACCTAGATGGTATTTGGTACCGGGGACACAGTACCTCCAACAAGTCTCTAGTTGGCTCTGCAGTAATGATGGATACCGGAACCACATTTCTCACCGCCCAGGATGCCAAGGCCTCAGTTATCCACTTTGCAGCAGGATGACTGCTGTGATATTTCATCTTCCTCGCAAAGGACTGTTGGACAGTCAATTGCTTGGTGGAAGTAGTAAAAGTGGTCTTACGGATTCCCCTCTGGGATGACCATCGACTCCCAGCAGCAACAACAGCAGCGCCAGCAGCAGTAGGCGTTACACGCAAGGATGCATCGGAGGAATCCCAGGCAGGAGAGGACTCGTCTGAATTGCCAGTGACATGGCCTACAGGACTATTGGCATTCCTGGGGAAGGAGGAAATTGACACTGAGGGAGTTGGTGGGGTGGTTTGCGTGAGCTTGGTTACAAGAGGAAGGGATTTACTGGTCAGTGGACTGCTTCCGCTGTCGCCCAAAGTTTTTGAACTTGTCACTGACTTATGATGAATGCGCTGCAGGTGACGTATAAGGGAGGATGTTCCGAGGTGGTTAACGTCCTTACCCCTACTTATTACAGCTTGACAAAGGCAACACACGGCTTGACAAATGTTGTCCGCATTTGTGTTGAAATACTGCCACACCGAAGAGCTGATTTTTTTGGTATTTTCACCAGGCATGTCAATGGCCATATTCCTCCCACAGACAACATGTGTCTCCCCGGGTGCCTGACTTAAACAAACCACCTCACCATCAGAATCCTCCTTGTCAATTTCCTCCCCAGCGCCAGCAACACCCATATCCTCCTCATCCTGGTGTACTTCAACACTGACATCTTCAATCTGACTATCAGGAACTGGACTGCGGGTGCTCCTTCCAGCACTTGCAGGGGGCGTGCAAATGGTGGAAGGCGCATGCTCTTCACGTCCAGTGTTGGGAAGGTCAGGCATCGCAACCAACACAATTGGACTCTCCTTGTGGATTTGGGATTTCGAAGAACGCACAGTTCTTTGCTGTGCTTTTGCCAGCTTGAGTCTTTTCATTTTTCTAGCGAGAGGCTGAGTACTTCCATCCTCATGTGAAGCTGAACCACTAGCCATGAACATAGGCCAGGGCCTCAGCCGTTCCTTGCCACTCCGTGTGGTAAATGGCATATTGGCAAGTTTACGCTTCTCCTCCGACAATTTTTTTTTAGATTTTTGAGTCCTTTTTTTACTGATATTTGGTGTTTTGGATTTTACATGCTCTGTACTATGACATTGGGCATCGGCCTTGGCAGACGACGTTGATGGCATTTCATCGTCTCGGCCATGACTAGTGGCAGCAGCTTCAGCACGAGGTGGAAGTGGATCTTGATCTTTCCCTATTTTTGGAACCTCAACATTTTTGTTCTCCATATTTTAATAGGCACAACTAAAAGGCACCTCAGGTAAACAATGGAGATGGATGGATACTAGTATACTTATGGATGACGAGCGACTGCCGACACAGAGGTAGCTACAGCCGTGGACTACCGTACTGCGTCTGCTGCTAATATAGACTGGATGATAATGAGATAAAAAATATATATATATCACTACTGCAGCCGGACAGGTATATATTATATAATGACGGACCTGCTGGACACTGTCAGCTCAGCACTGCAGACTCCTAAAGTAAGCTACTAGTATCAAGAAGATAAAAAAAAAAAAAAACACCACGGGTAGGTGGTATACAATTATGGATGGACGAGCGACTGCCGACACAGAGGTAGCTACAGCCGTGGACTACCGTACTGTGTCTGCTGCTAATATAGACTGGATGATAATGAGATAAAAAATATATATATATCACTACTGCAGCCGGACAGGTATATATTATATGATGACGGACCTGCTGGACACTGTCAGCTCAGCACTGCAGACTCCTAAAGTAAGCTACTAGTATCAAGAAGATAGAAAAAAAAAAAAACACCACGGGTAGGTGGTATACAATTATGGATGGACGAGCGACTGCCGACACAGAGGTAGCTACAGCCGTGGACTACCGTACTGCGTCTGCTGCTAATATAGACTGGATGATAATGAGATAAAAAATATATATATATCACTACTGCAGCCGGACAGGTATATATTATATAATGACGGACCTGCTGGACACTGTCAGCTCAGCACTGCAGACTCCTAAAGTAAGCTACTAGTATCAAGAAGATAGAAAAAAAAAAAACACCACGGGTAGGTGGTATACAATTATGGATGGACGAGCGACTGCCGACACAGAGGTAGCTACAGCCGTGGACTACCGTACTGCGTCTGCTGCTAATATAGACTGGATGATAATGAGATAAAAAATATATATATATCACTACTGCAGCCGGACAGGTATATATTATATAATGACGGACCTGCTGGACACTGTCAGCTCAGCACTGCAGACTCCTAAAGTAAGCTACTAGTATCAAGAAGATAGAAAAAAAAAAACACCACGGGTAGGTGGTATACAATTATGGATGGACGAGCGACTGCCGACACAGAGGTAGCTACAGCCGTGGACTACCGTACTGCGTCTGCTGCTAATATAGACTGGATGATAATGAGATAAAAAATATATATATATCACTACTGCAGCCGGACAGGTATATATTATATAATGACGGACCTGCTGGACACTGTCAGCTCAGCACTGCAGACTCCTAAAGTAAGCTACTAGTATCAAGAAGATAGAAAAAAAAAAAACACCACAGGTAGGTGGTATACAATTATGGATGGACGAGCGACTGCCGACACAGAGGTAGCTACAGCCGTGGACTACCGTACTGCGTCTGCTGCTAATATAGACTGGATGATAATGAGATATAAAATATATATATATCACTACTGCAGCCGGACAGGTATATATTATATATTGACGGACCTGCTGGACACTGTCAGCAGAATGCGTTTATAAAAACACCACACGACGAGTGTTTAACTTTTTCAGGCAGACAATCACAATATACTGGTGGTCAGCAGACAATCACAATATACTGGTGGTCAGTGGTCACTGGTCAGTCACACTGGCAGTGGCACTCTGGCAGCAAAAGTGTGCACTGTACTTAAAATATGTACTCCTGCTATAACTGCTCCCCAGTCTCCCCCACAATTAAGCTGTGTGAGCAGTGAGCACTCAGCACAGTCAGATATACAGTATTACATATGATGCAGCACACTGAGGCTGAGCACAGATATGGTATGTGACTGTGTCACACTGTGTATCGTTTTTTTTCAGGCAGAGAACGGATTAATTAAACTGGTGGTGGTCACTGGTCACACTATCAGCAAGTAGTAGTACTCCAGTCCTAATATGCTCCCCAAAATTAGTAAATAGTGTCTCTAACTCTCTACTCTCTTCTCTATAAACGGAGAGGACGCCAGCCACGTCCTCTCCCTATCAATCTCAATGCACGTGTGAAAATGGCGGCGACGCGCGGCTCCTTATATAGAATCCGAGTCTCACGATAGAATCCGAGCCTCGCGAGAATCCGACAGCGGGATGATGACGTTCGGGCGCGCTCGGGTTAACCGAGCAAGGCGGGAAGATCCGAGTCTGCCTCGGACCCGTGTAAAAAGGCTGAAGTTTGGGGGGGTTCGGTTTCCGAGAAACCGAACCCGCTCATCACTAGTTGCTGCCCAAAATATATGTATTATAATCTGTCTCTGAGTGACTGCCACAATGTATATGATTTAACAAACCACTGCATATGTGAAATGATAAGACCTCCTCTAACACTTTTTGACTCCCCATTTTATTAAAAAATTATCCGTATAGTGGGGGTAATTCCAAGTTGATCGCAGCAGGAAATTTTTTAGCAGTTGGGCAAAACCATGTGCAGTGCAGGGGGGGCAGATGTAACATGTGCAGAGAGAGTTAGATTTGGGTGGGGTGCGTTCACACTGAAATCTAAATTGCAGTGTAAAAATAAAGCAGCCAGTATTTTTCCTGCACAGAAACAAAATAACCCACCCAAATCTAACTCTCTCTGCAAATGTTATATCTGCCCCCCCCCCCCCCCCCTGCAGTGCACATGGTTTTGCCCAATTGCGAAAAAATTTCCTGCTGCAGCCTGCGATCAACTTGGAATTACCCCCATAGCTCATTTCATCACTTCTTTTATAAATTTACTAACCACCCAGAACTTTCATATCTGGTACAGATCAGCCATCATATGTTAGCATTGAACACTCAGATCAGCTAAGTGTATGCTTAGCTATGGGGGTCATTCCGAGTTGTTCGCTCATTATTTTTTTGTCGCAACGGAGCGATTAGTCGCTAATGCGCATGCGCAATGTCCGTAGTGCGACTGCGCCAAGTAAATTTGCTATAAAGTTAGGAATTTTACTGACGGCATTACGAGGTTTTTTCTTCGTTCTGGTGATCGTAATGTGATTGACAGGAAGTGGGTGTATCTGGGTGGAAACTGGCCGTTTTATGGGTGTGTGTGAAAAAACGCTACAGTTTCTGGGAAAAACGCGGGAGTGGCTGGAGAAACGGAGGAGTGTCTGGGCGAACGCTGGGTGTGTTTGTGACGTCAAACCAGGAACGAAACTGACTGAACCGATCGCAGATGCCGAGTAAGTGTGGAGCTACTCAGAAACTGCTAAGAAGTGTCTATTAGCAATTCTGCTAATCTTTCGTTCGCAATTTTGATAAGCTAAGATTCACTCCCAGCAGGCGGCGGCTTAGCGTGTGCAAAGCTGCTAAAAGCAGCTTGCGAGCGAACAACTCGGAATGACCCCCTATATTCTTTAAACTCAAGTGATAGGCAACAGGCAAATGCACTGGCCTTTGTGGGGCTTCTTATGGGATGATCCCTCTAAAAACTGCATCCAAAACAACAAAGCACAAAAAAAAAAAAAAAAATCATAATATCCTTAAAAATTATATAATTTTTTATTTTATAAAAAAATGGCCTATTTTTAATATTTGAAATAATCCTGCCAATAGGCCTGATTCAGAGCTATACACAACTGCTTTCGCTGCTGCAATCCCGTACGCAGCTGTTGTGCGAAAATATTCAAGTGTCGATACCGTCTGTATTTGTATTGAGACACCTGCCAGCGGCTTCGCAAATCCACGCAGCTGCATACGAAGATGCCCAGCTCGCGCAACCTGGCCGCAGGAACTAAGATGCCGGAGACATTGCAGCTACGTACAGGGTTGCAGTCTCTGCATAAAACACGCCCACAAAGCGGTCGCTTCATGCCAGCACTTTGTCGCCACACCACGTTACCTCTCTCACAGCTCCTCACTGTCAATCACTTTGTGAATTCATCCTCTCTGCAGCCGCCATTGTAAGAGCATCACGACACATGTGCAGTGCTGCTTAGACCCATGCGCAGACCACGATAGTCCCTCAACTACAAATAAATCGGGTTTGCGTACATCTTTGAATCAGGCTCTACATCAATAACAACCAAGAGGGGTTAGACCAGACAGGGCTGGTGGGTGTCAGACTGAGGACCACCAAGAAAGGCAGACAGAGATGGATGGAGAGGCACAATGGGAAATGGGGGCTCACAGAGGAAATGGTCAGTGGTGATGATAAATAGATGAGAACAGACAAGCGATTACATGAAAGGTTAGCCTAAGATGCTGAGTGAGTGTCTCTGGTTCATAGTAAGGAAAACTGTAAAAAATAAAATTAAAAAAATAGAATATGCCGCCACTTTATATAATGAATGAAGTAAGAAATAAAAGTGCATAAATTTGGTTCAACAGTAAGTAATTTATGGGATTTGGTGGAGAATGAGGAAGGTGTCACAGCTAAGCAAAAACATCACAACAGTGAAAGAGGTCTTCATCTTCATCAATCTTCATCTTCATCATGTTCTCTGGAGCTGACCAATTTACACCGCTATGCATCAATGCTTTAGAATTCTGATAGATATGTTGTAGGCCATATACGTTCAGCCACTAGAGCAGCTATAGCTCAGAGACTTCTGAAAACTATAAAAATGCACTTAACCTGTAAAAATGAGAAGTCTATATCGTTGCATATCGCAGCAATAAGGGATTTTTTTGAGGTGTAATGTACTAAGTCTCTGGGACATGAGCTTCTATAAGAGCCAATCCCAGTGATCAGTAAGAAGGAAAGTGATTGCATATGTGATCACTTTGCACCAGGTTCCGTATTGTTCAGACCGCTGTGTATGAGCAATTATCCTGATGTGCATGCGTGGTTATCCAGCTGTGCATGTGCAGTGCAAATATCTATTGACAGGCATCAGGATCAGCTCCAAACCACCCAGAGCAGGGCCGGTTCTAGACCTTGTGGTTCCCAGGGCGAACGTTTCCTTTGGTGCCCCCCCACATACAAAACAGGGACAGTGCATGCCAAATAGGGGTGTGACTTAATGGGGAAGAGGCGTGGCCACAGAATAATCCCTACATGTTTTTCAGTCACAACTATTCTCAAGAAAGACAGAACCATACAATGACAATCTATTGCCCTTTGGTTAAGGATTCTGCCCATTGTTTTCTTGAGCAGATATGTCCTCTTTACAGAGATCCCGACACTCTCGTGATCTAGATTGCATGCAATCATGACATATCGGGTCAGGAAGATGACATGCAGTCATGTGCATGGATCCAAACAGGAATAAACTAAACCAGCCACTCATCTATAATTGTTAAGGACACTGCCTGAGACTTTGAGAAAACATTTTTTTTTAAAGCACTTGCGCAATTTAAGGTAGTCATTGATGCAATTCTTATCTCTTATCATGGTTTCCAGAGATAGTGATGGAAGTTTAGCTTGGCAACCATAGGCAGGATCTTTTGACTGTTGCCACCACTTCCAATACCCTATCACAGCCATGCACAGGGGTGGATTGGGAACAAAAAGCGGCCCTGGAAAAATTTGTACTAGTGGCCCCACATGGGCAGCACCAGAGGTGTAAGGTCTAGCCATGGGCCATGGCAGCAGCACCCTCCCCACAAGACTTTCCAGATAGTGGGTATGTCCAGCATCAAGGGGGAAGTTAAAAATAAATAAAATTAAATATTATGAGCACATTATATGATACACCTTCAGAATTTAGAAAATTATATCATTCTTTAGAAAGATATTTTCTTGCTTATTACACCAACCGTATCCCAATCACTCAATCTTATATGTCAGCCAAGCAGGCAGACAGAGCATACACTAGATCATCTGCAATCACAGGCTAAGTGGCAGTAATTTTCATATATGCAAATTATTTTGCATCTTATTCATTATGTCCATAAAAAGGACCACATGTCCTCAAACAAAACAGGCCCCGCAGGTGCGTCGGCCCACCAGGAATCTTCCCTGTAAACCCTATGGCAGTGGTTCCCAAACTTTTTTGAATCACGGCACCCTAGAGTATCAGAATTTTTTTCACGGCACCCCTAAGCCAATAGTTTCTTATTGAAAAATTTAGAAAGAAATATAAAATTAAGTAAATTGTCTTTCTATGTCATCCTTAGGGTAACTTATGTGGTGAGGGACAAGATTTGCTTTTGATTGTATTTTTATCTTTTATGATTGGCAGCCATTAACACTGGTTTTGCTTTTTACATTGACCATGCAGAATTTGAATTGGTTCTGGACCATCACCCCGAGGCACCCCTGCAAGTGTCCCGAGGCACCCCAGGGTGCCACGGCACACAGTTTGGGAACCACTGCCCTATGGCCAATCCGCCTCTGGCCATGCATACACACAGTACATTTACAAAAAAAAAACACACAGGGGACACACACACAGCATACTTATACATACAGTAAACATAAAACAGCATACTTAGACACAGTATACTGTACACGCACACCAACATACACACACACACACACACACACACACACACACACACACACACACATTGATGGATGCAGGATCCAAGAAGCTAAGTTTTGCGCAGAACTTGCTATATACCATCTCCATAGAACATTATGAGCATGGCTTATGCAAGGGCTAGGAACCAGAAAGCCCTAGATATTTTCAATATCTCCAGCTTTCTAACTTGGTACATTCTAGTGACATGTAATTCTGCCTTTAAACATGTGGTAACGGCATTTTCCATATATTTTACAGTGAGTACATAATTGCTTGATATCCTATAGATTGTAAGCCTGTGAGCAAGGCCCTCTTACCACTTTGTCTGTTTTTACTATAGATGAGCCATTCAGAGTTCCTGGAATATGAACTGCTCCGAACGTGTGGAATCCAAGTCTACACGAGCTACGGCTTGTTGTTCCCGCCAGGTTTTGGATTCCATATAAGGAGCCATGGCTGGGACTCGGCGCCATTTCACACTAGTCACACTGCTGTATGCTGTGCTCTGCTCTACGGTGTCCATCCAAGTGGCTGTATGGAATATAAGTGCTGTCATTGTCAAGGGGCTGTGCTGCTGTCACTGTGTCCATGTAAGGGACTGTGCTGCTGTCACTGTGTGTCCATCTAAGGGGCTGTGCTGCTGTCACTGTGTGTCCATCTAAGGCGCTGTGCTGTTGTCACTGTGTGTCCATCTAATTGGCTGTGCTGCTGTCACTGTGTGTCCATCTAAGGGGCTGTGCTGCTGTCACTGTGTCCCTCTAATTGGCTGTGCTGTCACTGTGTCCATCAAAGTGGCTGTACTGTGTCCATCCACAAGCTGTGTCCAGTCAACTTAGTCTAATTCCATCACAATAGTGCTGCACTGACTCCGCAGGCCCCACTATAAGGGCTACTACTATGTGGCATAACGTGTATAAGGCGCTCTATTGTGTGATGTGACGTGAATAAGCGACACTTCATTGGGGGATGTGAATAAGGTTGCTCAACTGTGTTGCATAATTTGAATTGAGTATTCTATTGTGTGGTCACATCACTTCACTGGGAGACCCACAGGAGAATTTACAGATGAACGCAGAAGACCCACTGCACTGACACCCAGATTCATCATTTTCAGTAATCTGCAGCTGTGCAAAGCCCGCTCTGCTCAATTTCCTCCGTACTCTCCCTCTGCGGCGGGTGAGGCATCCTGCGTCTCTGGAAATTTCCCGTGAGGGGAGCGGCCAGGGTCTGCATGTTGCCATGCTGTCTTCCTGGTCTTGCAGACCCCCCTTCCATTGGCCAGTTGCGTTAGCGCAAGCTTGCTCAGCTGGCCGTCTGCGTGAACATGGTGATTTGTCCAATTCATATTATTATTACTATTGGCATTTAAAAATAATAATAATAATAATAATAATAATAATAATAATAATAATATAAAATAATAATAATGTTTATTTTTACAGTGCTTTTATCCTAAAGATTTCAAAGTGTTGGAGTGCCACAGTGCAGTAGCCATGTCTTACTGGTCAGAGCATGGGATGCGAGAACTGCTGGTAGTGAGGGGTGAGAATGAGATCCAAAAAAAAATCACCAGGACTGTGAAGGATGCCACAATATATTATAATATAGCCAAAATACTGACCAGCAAAGGGATAAAAAAAGCCAGCAGCAAGTGGTAAACAATCTGAAAACTCTGAAGTATTTCCTCAAAGTTCACAACCACAATAAAAACAAAAGTGGAGCTGGTCGGACGGAGTGGGCCTTTTGAGGCCAATGTAATCTTGTTTTTGGAAACTCAGCCATGTCTAATCCTGTTGCCCTTTCCTCCTCAATGTGCACTGCAAAGCAGCCTGTGTCAGCAGAGTGTGGGCAAGCTGGACCAACATGTAACCAAGCAGGATCATCATCACAGCTGCTGGTCGATGATCCAAGTGGTGAGCAAAGTGAGATGGATTCATCAGTTGCTTCTGCGGTCCCGATGAATGCTTCAAGTGAGGGAGGGACGCAGCAGCATCGGCTGAAATGTTCCAGAAAAGTGAACCAACCCAGAGACATAGGTTACGATTTAACAGTAAGTTAACCTGTACTCTCTTTATTAAGTGGTGAACTAACGTAAAGCTAGATGCTTTTCTTAATGATTTTTTTTCTAGTCTACAATGTTCCAGCGAGGAAAAAAACATTGAGCAGGATGGAGCAAGCAACTCGTGCCATGATAAACATCCTCTGTAAGCAGCTCAAGGAGATGGATGCGGTTTTTCAGGGTCAAGAAGAGGCATATATGGAGTGTTACATGGAGAATGTAAGGGCCTTACAGGCTTCATTTCTGCCTGAAATGAAGTCCATGCATGAGAGTTAAATGGCATTTCTTGGCCAACTGGTTTCAAGATTTCCAACACAGCCAGTTCAACCGCATCACCATCTACAGCCGCTTCAACAACTACAACCGCATCACTAACTACAGCCGCTTCAACAACTACAACCACATCACCAACTACAACCGCTTCACCAACTACAACCACTTCACCAACTACAACCACATCACCAAGTAAAACTGCATCACCATCTACAACCGCATCTACAACACCAGCTACAACCACATCAAGAACTACAACCGCCACACCAACTACAACTACATCACCAACTACAACCGCATCACCAACTACAACCACGTCACCAAGTAAAACTGCATCACCATCTACAACTACATCTACAGTACCAACAACAACCGCTTCAACAACTACAACACCAACTACAACCACATAACCCACTACAATGACAACACTCTCCATACCCTTTGGTGGAAAGTTACAGTAATTATAACAGAGGTTCAAATGTTTTGGACCCATCTGAAAGCACTCCACAGCACACTCTTCCAAATACTGGCTGCAACAGATATAGACAGTTGTAGGAAAGCATTATTGTTTTAGTGGTTACTGATGCTGTTTTCAGTTTTAATTAAGCTAACCATATTATTCCTTTAACCTGGGACACTCATGAATTACACAGGTTCTGTGGCTGCTTAAAACCAGGTAAAATGCAGGCTTGTAGTCAGCCAGCCACAGAACCTGTGTAATTCAAGAATGTCCCAGGTTAAAGGGATAATATGGTCAGCCTATTTTAATTATTTGCCTGCATTAAAGGCAGTTGATAATGTTTTGTTTGGATTTTTATATACATTATTTCTTTTCTGTTTTTGCAGATATTCATGGGCCTTTGTTAAAATGTAAAAAAAAAAAAATGAACATGCAAAGTGGCAGAAATCAGTTTTGTTGCCAATAAACAGCCGTTTTTGGAACAAAATGTGGTTTGTGGCTTTTGTTGGGTGTGAGTGTGGTCCTAATCAGTTGTGCAGAGGGGTTTGGATGCTGCCTTATTTTCAGCCAAAAGAAAGATCCACTACTGCAGTGGTTCTCAACCTCGGACCTCAAGTACC
The DNA here is from genome assembly GCF_028390025.1 of Pseudophryne corroboree. NCBI lineage: Eukaryota > Metazoa > Chordata > Amphibia > Anura > Myobatrachidae > Pseudophryne > Pseudophryne corroboree. The sequence goes on from NC_086444.1 coordinate 1,054,765,236, forward strand.
CCCAACAGTTCCTGTTTTCTAGGTCTCCTCACAGGATTTCAAGTGGAATAATTTGCTCCACTTGTGGGTCTTGTATAATGTGTCAGTGAGTAATGAATACACCTGTTCAACTGCTAGGTGACCTGGAAAACATGAACTGTTGGGGGTACTTAAGGACCGAGGTTGAGAACCACTGCACTACTGCACAGGTACTCAAACACGGTCCTCAGGACTCCCACAGTGCATGTTTTGTAGGTAACCCAGCAGGAGCACAGGTGTATTAATTACTCACTGATGCATTTTAAAAGGTCCACAGGTGGAGCTAATTATTTATTTTGTGATTCTGTGAGGAGACCTTCAAAACATGCACTGTGTGGGGTTCTGAGGACCGAGTTTGAGAACCTATGCTCTACTGTATTAAAATGACTTGAAATTTTCATTTTAAAACAAAAAAAATAAAGAAATTCCCAGGTTAAGTGTGAATGGGGTCAACCCGGGAATCTGTATTGTGAAAGGGGAACTCTATTAAAACCAGGGTTTTTGCAGAGTTGAAAAACCCGGGTCTGACCTGGGAAATTCCTGGGTCTTATGTCTGAAAAGGGTATAAAAGTAAAATTTTCTAATAAGCCAAGCTCTACTGTAACAACAAGACAATGTTCACTTTTAAAAAGGGGCTCATTTTCAAGCACAATCAGTGTGAATCGTGTCATTACATATCCATTGAAGAGATATGTGTCTCCAGGGTGGTAAAACATTCTTTGATTTATATGTAAATGAACTTTCGTAAAGACTTTTATAGATTCACTAAGCATATGCACCAGGGGTAATGAGTAGCTTGTTAAATAATTAGCACTTACTTGAGATCAGCAATGAGGGCTTTCTCAACCTGCTGACACATTGTAACCTCTTTTGAACAGGGTCCATTTGTGTCTGTATTTGGATGTGAAATACCATGTACTCTTTTTACACTATCTCTAAAGGGGGGTACTCACGGAGCGATATTCTAAGCAATCTGACTAGATTGCTTAGAATTTCAGCATTATCGCTCCGTGTGTACCCCCTATCGCTGCTGGGTGAGGTGAGCAGCCCCACCGTCTCCCCCCGCACGCTCAGCACAGATCGCGCTGTGCTGAGCGGCGGGAGAGATGTGTGCTGAGCGGTTCGCTCAGCACACATCTCTCCTGCATCGGCCCGTCTATATGGGCCTTAAAGGTGTTACACATATGATAATAATCACATGACTTCTGCTGTCGTTCTTTCTATTCTCTACCCTCAGTATATATAGGGCTAGGCTGACCATATTATCCCTTTAACCTGGGACACTCATGAATTACACAGGTTCTGTGGCTGCTTAAAACCAGGTGAAATGCAGGCTTGTAGTCAGCCAGCCACAGAACCTGTGTAATTCATGAGTGTCCCAGGTTAAAGGGATAATACGGTCAGCCTAATGTATATAGCTGTTTCCCAAATGTTTTGTGTTTCTCTGTGAACTCCTTAAATACTGGCAAAAAGGACTAAGGGACCAATTTATTAAAAGAAATATGCAAGATATCCCCACAAAAAAACATTGATTTTTGGGTGATATCCACAATTTTCACCAATCCCCTTGATGTATCTGGGTGCATACCTCCCAACATGACCCTCTCCAGGAGGGACACAATGCTCTGCTTCTGGATTTTTCGCTTAATTTCTGATTGCCGGCATCTGTGTTGAACAGGTAATTGATAAGAAAGGTGTTTCACCACAGGTGATGGCAATCATACAGTAAGAAGGAAGTACAGAAGCAGAACATTCTGTCCCTCCTGGAGAGGGTCATGTTGGGAGGTATGTGGGTGTAAACTGCAGCAGATATCGGAGATTCTCTTTTCTATCGAACAATCATCTCCCATAGTTTCCTTGGGAGCAGTTATATGTGAGAAAACCAGGCTTTGGAATGCAAAGCATTCCATGGCTTGGCCCATTAGCAAACACCTTCTTAGCCATTGTAGACTATGGGCTACAGATGGCATCATTTACTGGGAGGATCCCTCCATGGCCATTTGCACATGCGTTGTCTGATAACTGCGCAGAAGCATGGCCGGCCCGCGAAGCAAGAAGTAAGGTGATTGCATTAGTGATCACTTTACTTTTACACATCACAGGATTCTATGTGGAGCCCCGTCCCTACATTAGCTTGATGGTAAACCCTGGTCATACATAATTTCTTATTTCTGCAGTAAATGGTATAAGGAATTATAATTATCAGATCTAAAACTGGATAATAACTAAATATGCTCTTAAATGCCATAATGCATATCCTGACTTTATGTGCCACTGATCCAAGTTTGGGAGCTAATGGTGCATCAATCTATATAATCCTCCAGATAGAGAGAACCTATTTTGGCAGTGTACACATAAGCAACTTATCTCCTAAATATAACATGTTTTCTATAGGCAGACATAGATAGTTACCAGGGAAGACAAATCTCAATATGTTAGGACAGTGGTTCTCAAACTGTGTGCCGTGGCATCCTGGGGTGCTCCGAGACACTTGCAGGGATGCCCTGGATTGATGGTCCAGGACCACTTCTAATTACTTCTGGTCAAAGTAATAGGCAAAACCAGTGCTGGAGGCTGTCAATCATAACATATGTACACAAACAGAAGCAAATCTTGTCCCTCACCATACAACTGATGACATATAAACAGTTTACTTAATTTCATATTTTTTTTCAAAATTTCTCAATAAGAAACTTTTGGCCTAGGGGTGCCATGATAAAAATCATGATACTCTGGGGTGCCGTGATTCAAAAAAGTTTGGGTACCACTGGGTTAGGATATGATGAACAGGACTTGGGTGTCATCTCTTTTGGAAGTAAATCTGGTTACTCAGGGACGGACTGGGACCATGAAGCAGCCTCAGCACGTCACTGTACGTGCGCACAATGTGGAGGGGTGTGTGTCAGGGGTGTCTGGTCTCGTGGCATATACTGTATACCTGCTGAGCAGAGAGTCAGAAGGCTGTGCTACTCGGCCAGCCATACTCACTGTGTGGCCAGACCAGCCCATCCAGCCATCGGCCCAACTGGCATTTCCAGAAGTACCAGATGGCCAGTTGGGCCATGCGTGTACTGTAGGTTGCTAATAGGAGACATGCACAGAAACAATGCACATATTATCCTATATGCAGTTGTATGCAACTAGAAATTGGACCGCATCTGCATGTGTGTGCCTGGTTAGCTAATTACTAATCACCATCATCAGTGCAGACTTGCACCTACCCTATACTCAGACATATAGACACTTATGACCAGCTCTTCATAGCTTGTATTTGAACACACACTCACTGACCATGGTTTATGTAAGAACATCGTTATGGACCAATTCCACTACTTCAGTTGTAAGTGCAGATCTTGTTTTAGGCATGCGTGTTGCAAATCCACACAAGAAACAATACACAAATGGGCATACGTTCATCTTGGAATCAGAAACTTTATGTCCAATTTTAGGTATTTTGACAAGTCTGTGCCATACGTACCCACTCTCCCGGAATGGACGGAAGGCTCCTGAAAATCGTGTGGCCCTGCTGGCCTCCAGGAAAAGAGAAAAAGTCTCCTTTATCGGCCTCCACTTGTCCACATCCCCCCCCCCCCACACACACACACACATACACACATACACACACTACCGCACATTTCCTCCTGCAGTCGTCCGCCTTAAAAGTGGGCAGAGTCATTGTAGCCCCGTCCCCTGTTTACAATGCCGGTAATCTGCGCATTATATAGTGTGGGTGGGATGCGATGGTGCGATCGTGCCTCCACATCCCCCACACCACCCAACTATGCCAAAGCCACTCTCTTCTTGTGCTGGCCTGGCTACTCAGTCACAAAGTCAGCAAGTCTGGGCTCTGCATACACTGGTGCATATTCATAGTCCATTTGCACAGCCAGGGCGTGAAACATTGCTCCCTTTACTTGCTCCGAAACAATTGCAGATCTGCCCTTGTATTGCCAGCTGTACACATCTATGCAGCCGCATGCCCCTATGCATCTGCTTGTGAAAGTAACCACTCTCACACATACCCCTTATCCACTTACGAGCACGGGTCGCAGCCGGGAGCCTGACACGGGAGCTGCCCCCTGCTGCGACCCGTGCTCGGCCCCTTTCCCATCAGCAGTCACAACCCGGCATATGCTGGGTTGGTGACGCTTCTAGTGACGCGGCAGGGGCGGCGCAGGGAGATCACATGATCTCCCAGCGCCGCCCTTCCATACAGTGTAAATGGGAGCCGTGTCGCATCGACACGGCTCCCGTTTACACTACAACCCTACCCGGATCAGTCCCGTGTCCTACCCAGGTAAATAGCCGGGTAGGATTCACGGGTCACTTGATCCGGGTTTACCCTTTTCCACTTGCAAAAAACACGGGTAAATGCGCGCCCCCGTGCATTTACCCGTGTTTTTTGAGCTAGTGGAAAAGGGGTATAATAGTATTAATGTTCACCAGCCAAGTTGCACTCACTCATCTGCAAGTGGAGATTTGGCAGAGATGCATACAGTTGAATATACTCAGTTTTGGAGCACGTACAGCGCTAAAAATGGCAAGATCTGTCCTCAAGACGTACTTACTTGCAACTCCCCCTTACTGTGGCCACTACAGTTTTGAAAGTGGGTCTCTTGTATCATCATCACAAGTACGGGCTATGGTGGCATTTGGTCTTCCTCCTCATTCATTTCAATGTTTAGTTTACTCTCAATATAGCGCCTGTCTGACCTTCATTTAGCTGCGCATATGCTGATTGTGCATAAATAAAGCAAGGGAGTTAGTGTAAATTATGTAAAAACTATTGACTGTCACAGTGGTGTGAGCTTCAAGTTTTATTTGCATAGCTAAATGGCCCTGTGGCTCACAGCAATATTAGAAACACCATTAGGTTAGTACAGTCTCCACCCATTGCCGATTACTTAAATATCAAACAATCTCTTTTAGGTAGATCATGATCATCGTCTAAGGAGAATATGTATCAATTATTAGGTTTTAGAACAGATAATAGTAATTTCTAATCACCAATATTCACAGTAAAAAGAAATTAAACACCACCTGAATGTATCAATATACATCCCAAGGGACAGGGGCTCTGAAAATAAGTCCACCCCTTGCGATGTGTTCAGAGTGAAGTGGCCACATCAGTGGTCTCCTCACTCCTCTTTCAGGACTCCTGCGCATGTGCAGTCTACTGACCATGCAGGTGTGTGGGTGGCCATTGCTGAGGAGGGTTACAGAAGAACCCTATCCCGGTTATTTTTGCGAAATGTAGTCCATAAGCTACAACAGGATGCTGGGACGAAACTCTGGAATGCTTCACATTCTGGAGCTTGTTAAATCTGACAGCTTCGCAGCCCCCTGTGGAGATATCTGCTGCAGTTCCTCCATGGTACATTCCGGGGATACTTAATATATGCCGGTATCACCCGAAAATTGCTGTTTCAGGGGAATATCCTACAAAAAATATAACTTTATTAGCGTTTGCCCTCGGTTTCGCTCACATCGATGTCTGTTATTGCTCAGCAAAACCAGTTGTAGAAAGACAGTAGTTCCATCTAATATTGTGATGTATATTTCATATTGTACACATTGACCAAAAATTTCTATGTAAACAATATTTGCCGTTTTTTCTTTAGGGGTTAATACAAAAAGATGTTTGGGGCTACTAACTCGTAAGCAAGCCACATAAAGCTGCCCATTGGAGAAGCAGCCAGTTCTGAGATCAACGCCTATAGCCTGAGCATTTGCCCCTACAACTTTTTGATTGTCAGAGCGAAGCAGATGCTTACAGGAAACTGCAGATGCTTCAATTGAAAAGGAAAATTGTTGGGGATAAGAGGTATACGTGGTATAAACTAGAGATGAGCGGGTTCGGTTCGTCGAGATCCGACCCCCCCCCCGAACTTAATATGGTTTACACGGGTCCGAGGCAGCCTCGGTTCTTCCCGCCTTACACGCAAAACCCGAACGGGCGAAAACAGCATCATCCCGCTGTCGGATTTTCGCGAGATTCGGATTCCATATAAAGAGCCGCGCTTCGCCGCCATTTTCACTCGTGCATTGTAGATTGAGCGGAGAGGACGTGGCTACGTTCTCTGCCTGAATAGCCCAATAACAGCTAAATGTCAGCTCAATATCTATGCTGCATTGTGGTGACCAGTACATAGTAGTACAGTACAGTAGTCCATTGCTGTATCTCGCTGCCCAGTGTCAGTTCTAGTATCCTGAACAGTGCTCAATATCTGTGCTCAGTATCAGTGCTGCATTGTGGTGACCAGTATATAGTAGTACAGTACAGTAGTCCATTGCTGGTTTTCGCTGCCCAGTGTCAGAACTGCACAGGAAAAATGTTATGCCGTTTCTGAGTAGCTCCAGACCTACTCCTATCTTGCGATGACTGCAGTCTGTTTAGTTCCTGGTTTGACGTCACAAACACGCCCTGCGTTCGGCCAGCGACTCCCCCGTGTCTCCAGCCACTCCTGCATTTTAGGCTGGCACGCCTGCATTTTTTAGCACACTCCCGGAAAATCCTCAGTTTCCGCCCAGAAACACCCACTTCCTGTCAATCACTCACCGATCAGCAGAGTGACTGAAAAGCGTCGCTCGCCCCTGTGTAAAATTTCATAGTTTTGTGTGAAATTACTTAGCGCGTGCGCCCAGCGGCCCATACGCACGCACATAACTGCCGGTTTTTAGCCTGATCGCAATTCTGCTAAAAACGGCAGCGAGCGAACAACTCGGAATGACCCCCAATATCTGTGCTCAATATCGGGGCTGCATTGTGGTGCCCAGTATATAGTAGTATAATACAGTAGTCCATTGCTGTATCTTGCTGCCCACTGTCAGTTCTAGTATCCTGAACAGTGCTCAATATCTGTGCTCAGTATCAGTGCTGCATTGTGGTGACCAGTATATAGTAGTACAGTACAGTAGTCCATTGCTGTATCTCGCTGCCCAGTGTCAGATCTAGTATACTGAACAGTGCTCAATATCTGTGCTCAGTATTAGTGCTGCATTGTGGTGACCAGTATATAGTAGTACAGTAAAGTAGTCCATTGCTGTATCTCGCTGCCAAGTGTCAGATCTAGTATCCTAACAGGGCTCAATATCTGTGCTCAGTATCAGTGCTGCATTGTGGTGACCAGTATATAGTAGTACAGTACAGTAGTCCATTGCTGTATCTCGCTGCCAGGTGTCAGTTCTAGTATCCTGAACAGTGCTCAAAATCTGTGCTCAGTATCAGTGCTGCATTGTGGTGACCTGTATATAGTAGTACAGTACAGTAGTCCATTGCTGTATCTCGCTGCCCAGTGTCAGTTCTAGTATCCTAAACAGTGCTCAATATCTGTGCTCAGTTTCGGTGCTGCATTGTGGTGACCAGTATATAATAGTACAGTACAGTAGTCCATTGCTATATCTTGCTGCCCAGTGTCCGTTCTAGTATCCTGAACAGTGCTCAATATCTGTGCTCAGTATCAGTGCTGCATTGTGGTGACCAGTATATAGTAGTACAGTACAGTACAGTAGTCCATTGCTGTATCTCGCTGCCCAGTGTCAGTTCTAGTATCCTGAACAGTGCTCAATATCTGTGCTCAGTATCAGTGCTGCATTGTGGTGACCAGTATATAGTAGTACAGTACAGTAGTCCATTGCTGTATCTCGCTGCCCAGTGTCAGTTCTAGTGTCCTGAACAGTGCTTAATATCTGTGCTCCGTATCAGTGCTGCATTGTGGTGACCAGTATATAGTAGCACAGTACAATAGTCCATTGCTGTATCTCGCTGCCCAGTGTCAGTCCTAGTATCCTGAACAGTGCTCAATAGCTGTGCTCCGTATCAGTGCTGCATTGTGGTGACCAGTATATAGTAGTACAGTACAGTAGTCCAGTGCTGTATCTCGCTGCCCAGTGTCAGTCCTAGTATCCTGAACAGTGCTCAATATCTGTGCTCAGTATCAGTGCTGCATTGTGGTGACCAAAAGTCCATTGTCTTGTGCTGCATCTTGCTGCTGTAGGGTGTTGTTCCAGTCACAGTGGTATCTGGTATCTATCTAGTGGTATCAGAGCCGGCCTTAGGCATAGGCAAACTAGGCAAATGCCTAGGGCATTTGGCATGCTTAGGGGCACCAACAGCTTCTGCTGATTAAAATGATATGCGGCATGCCTATATTTTGTGTGTGACTGTGGCTGTATCTGCATTCGAAATGCTACGTTGCAGTGTATTCCTGGAAATCGCTGTAATGTAGCATTTCATATGCAGATACAGCCGCAGTCGCACACAGAATATAGGCATGCTGCATATCATTTTAATCAGCAGAAGCTGTTTGTGCAACAGAGCCACATAGTAATTTTCATAAACAAAAGGCGCCCGACGTTAGCAGAGCTGCCAGCTGACTCATGCCAGGCATCTCCTGCAGAACTAGCGGCGGTGCTAGGGGGCACCAGCCAAAATCTTGCCTAGGGCATCATATTGGTTAGGGCCGGCTCTGAGTGGTATCTAATTCCAGACATTACTGCCGTCTAATTCCAGATATATTACTGGCATATAATTCCACACATTAAAAAATGGAGAACAAAAATGTGGAGGGTAAAATAGGGAAAGATCAAGATCCACTTCCACCTAGTGCTGAAGCTGCTACCACTAGTCATGGCAGAGATGATGAAATGCCATCAACGTCGTCTGCCAAGGCCGATGCCCAATGTCATAGTAGAGAGCATGTAAAATCCAAAAAACAAGAGTTCAGTAAAATGACCCAAAAATCTAAGTTAAAAGCATCTGATGAGAAGCGTAAACTTGCCAATATGCCATTTATAACACGGAGTGGCAAGGAACGGCTGAGGCTCTGGCCTATGCTCATGGCTAGTGGTTTAGCTTCACATGAGGATGGAAGCACTCATCCTCCCGCTAGAAAAATGAAAAGAGTTAACCTGGCAAAAGCACAGCAAAGAACTGTGCGTTCTTCTAAATCACAAATCCCCAAGGAGAGTCCAATTGTGTCGGTTGCGATGCCTGACCTTCCCAACACTGGATGGGAAGAGGTGGCTGCTTTGCACGCCCCTTGCAAGTGCTGGAAGGAGCACCCACAGTCCAGTTCCTGATAGTCAAATTGAAGATGTCACTGTTGAAGTACACCAGGAGGAGGATATGGGTGTTGCTGGTGCTGAGGAGGAAATTGACAAGGAGGATTCTGATGGAGAGGTGGTTTGTTTAAGTCAGGCACCTGGGGAGACACCTGTTGTCCGTGGGATGAATAAGGCCATTGACATGCCTGGTCAAAATACAAAAAAAATCACCTCTTCGGTGTGGAATTATTTCAACAGAATTGCAGACAACTGGTGTCAAGCCATGTGTTGCCTTTGTCAAGCTGTAATAAGTAGGGGTAAGGACGTTAACAACCTAGGAACATCCTCCCTTATATGTCACCTGGAGTGCATTCATCAGAAGTCATTGACAAGTTCAAAAACTTTGGGTGACAGCGGAAGCAGTCCACTGACAACTAAATCTCTTCTTCCTCTTGTAACCAAGCTCCTGCAAACCACACCACCAACTCCCTCAATGTCAATTTCCTCCTTAGACAGGAAATCCAATAGTCCTGTAGGCCATGTCACTGGCAAGTCTGACGAGTCCTCTCCTAACTGGGATTTCTCTGATGGATCCTTGAGTGTAACGCTTACTGCTGCTGGCGCTGCTGTTGTTGCTGCTGGGAGTCGATCGTCATCCCAGAGGGGAAGTCGGAAGACCACTTGTACTACTTCCAGTAAGCAATTGACTGTCCAACAGTCCTTTGCGAGGAAGATGAAATATCAAAGCAGTCATCCTGTTGCAAAGCGGATAACTCAGGCCATGACAACTATGTTGGTGTTAGACGTGCGTCCGGTATCTGCCGTTAGTTCACAGGGACTTAGAGAATTGCTTGAGGTAGTATGTCCCCGATACCAAATCCCATCTAGGTTCCACTTCTCTAGGCAGGCGATACCGAGAATGTACACAGACGTCAGAAAAAGAGTCACCAGTGTCCTAAAAAATGCAGTTGTACCCAATGTCCACTTAACCACGGACATGTGGATAAGTGGAACAGGGCAGACTAAGGACTATATGACTGTGACAGCCCACTGGGTAGATGTATTGCCTCCCGCAGCAACAACAGCAGCAGCGGCACCAGTAGCAGCATCTCGCAAATGCCAACTCGTTCCTAGGCAGGCTACGCTTTGTATCACCGCTTTCCATAAGAGACACACAGCTGACAACCTCTTACGGAAACTGAGGAACATCATCGCAGATTGGCTTACCCCAATTACTCCTGGGGATTTGTGACATCGGACAACGCCACCAATATTGTGCGTGCATTACATGTGGGCAACTTCCAGCACGTCCCATGTTTTGCACATACAATGAATTTGGTGGTGCAGAATTTAAAAAAAAACGACAGGGGTGTGCAAGAGATGCTGTCGGTGGCCAGAAGAATTGCGGGCCACTTTCGGCATTCAGCCACCGCATGCCGAAGACTGGAGCACCAGCAAACACTCCTGAACATGCCCTGCCATCAGCTGAAGCAAGAGGCGGTAACGAGGTTGAATTCAACCCTCTATATGCTTCAGAGGATGGAGGAGCAGCAAAAGGCCATTCAAACCTATACATCTGCCTACGATATAGGCAAAGGAGGGGGAATGCACCTGACTCATGCGCAGTGGAGAATGATTTCAACGTTGTGCAAGGTTCTGCAACCCTTTGAACTTGCCAAACATGAAGTCAGTTCAGACACTGCTAGCCTGAGTCAGGTCATTCCCCTCATCAGGCTTTTGCAGAAGCAGCTGGAGAGATTGAAGGAGGAGCTAAAATGGAGCGATTCCGCAAGGCATGTGGGACTTGTGGATGGAGCCCTTCATTTGCTTAACCAGGATTCACGGGTGGTCAATTTGTTGAAATCAGAGCACTACATTTTGGCCACCATGCTCGATCCTAGGTTTAAAGCCTACGTTGTATCTCTCTTTCCGGCAGACACAAGTCTGCAGATGTTCAAAGACCTGCTGGTGAGAAAATTGTCAAGTCAAGTGGAACGTGACCCGCCAACAGCTCCTCATTCATTTTCTCACGCAACTGGAGCTGCCAGGAAAAGGATAAAATTTCCAAAACCACCCGCTGACGGTGATGCAGGGCAGTCAGGTGCGATAGCTGACATCTGGTCCGGACTGAAGGACCTGCCAACGATTACTGACATGTCGTCTACTGTCACTGCATATGATTCTGTCACCATTGAAAGAATGGTGGAGGATTATATGAGTGACAGCATCACTGTAGGCACGTCAGACAGTCCGTACGTATACTGGCAGGAAAAAGAGGCAATTTGGAGGCCCTTGCACAAACTGGCTTTATTTTACCTAAGTTGCCGCCCCCCCCCCCCCCCTCCAGTGTGTACTCCGAAAGAGTGTTTAGTGCAGCCGGTCACCTTGTCAGCAATCGGCATACGAGGTTACTTCCAGAAAATGTGGAGAAGATGATGTTCATCAAAATGAATTATAATCAATTCCTCCGTGGAGACATTTACCAGCAATTGCCTCCAGAAAGTACACAGGGACCTGTGGTGGTGGATTCCAGTGGGGACGAATTAATAATCTGTTAGGAGGGGGATGTACACAGTGAAAGGGGTGAGGAACTGTACGATGAGGAGGTGGACATCTTGCCTCTGTAGAGCCAGTTTGTGCAAGGAGAGATTGATTGCTTCTTTTTTGGTGGGGGGCCCAAACCAACCAGTCATTTCAACCACAGTCGTGTGGCAGACCCTGTCGCTGAAATGATTGGTTTGTTAAAGTGTGCATGTCCTGTTTATACAACCTAAGGGTGGGTGGGAGGGCCCAAGGACAATTCCATCTTGCACCTCTTTTTTTATTTTATTTTTTATTTATCTTTGCATCATGTGCTGTTTGGGGACAATTTTTTAAGGGCCATCCTGTCTGACACTGCAGTGCCACTCCTAGATGGGCCAGGTATTTGTGCCGCCCACTTGGGTCACTTAGCTTAGTCATCCAGCGACCTTGGTGCAAATTTTAGGACTAAAAATAATATTGTGAGGTGTTCAGAATAGAATGGAAATGAGTGGAAATTATGGTTATTGAGGTTAATAATACTATAGGATCAAAATTACCCCCAAATTCTATGATTTAAGCTGTTTTTGAGGGATTTTTTAAAGAAGAAAACACACCCGAATCCAAAATGCACACAAATCCAAAAAAAATTCTTCAGGGAGGTTTTGCAAAAATGCGTCCGAATCCAAAACACGATTGCGGAACCGAATCCAAAACCAAAACACAAAACACGAAAAATGTCCGGTGCACATCTCTAGTATAAACACAGGGCATATTTACTAAAATTCGTATTTTTCCGAATGAGGTTAAAGTTCAAACACGAATGACATCGAAAGTGTAAAATTGCAACTTTTTGAATTTTTTACGACTAATTTACTAAGCTGTCGTATGCTGCATGTTCGTATTTTCCGATGTCGATGTCATTCGTATTTTTTGGCAGTGTTTTACGGGAGTGAATTGTAAAACACTGCCGACATTAACACAATGAATCTCGGCCGGATCTGTGAGATCCGTGCTGGGCTTCATTGTGCACCATTCGTAAAAAATAAAACATTGTTAAAAATCCCGCCAAAAAATGCGTGGGGTCCCCCATCCTAAACAAAACCAGCCTCGGGCTCTTTGAGCCGGTCCTGGTTGAAAATATATAAGAAAAAAAATGACAGGGGTTCCCCCATATTTAAACAACCAGCACCGGGCTCTGCGCCTGGTCCTGGTTCCAAAAATACAGGGGACAAAAAGCGTAGGGGTCCCCCGTATTTTTGAAACCAGCACCGGGCTCCACTAGCCGGGTACATAATGCCACAGCCGGGGGACACTTTTATATTGGTCCCTGCGGCCCTGGCATTACATACCCAACTAGTCACTCCTGGCCAGGGTACCCTGGAGGAGTGGGAACCCCTTAAATCAAGGGGTCCCCCCCTCCAGCCACCCAAGGGCCAGGGGTGAAGCCCGAGGCTGTCCCCCCCCATCCAAGGGCGGCGGATGGGGGGCTGATAGCCTTTTTGTCAAAATGTGAATATTGTTTTTAGTAGCAGTACTACAAGTCCCAGCAAGCCTACCCCGCAAGCTGGTACTTGGAGAACCACAAGTACCAGCATGCGGAGGAAAACCGGGTCCGCTGGTACCTGTAGTACTACTACTAAAAAAATACCCCTATAAAAACAGGACACACACATCTTGAAAGTAAAAGTTTATTACATACATGCACACCTCCAAACATACATACTTACCTATGTTCACACGAGGGTCGGTCCTCTTCTCCATGTAGAATCCATGGGGTACCTGTGGGAAAAATTATACTCACATAATCCAGTGTAGATCGGTCCTCTTCTGTTCTTTTTGTTATTCACGTACTTTGCAAAATAAAAAAACGGACACCCGACCACGCACTGAAAAGGGCCCCATGTTTTCACATGGGACCCCTTTCCCCGACTGCCAGGAACCCCCCCTGACTTCTGTCTAAGAGGGTTCCTTCAGCCAATCAGGGAGCGCCACGTCGTGGCACCCTCCTGATTGGCTGTGTGCTCCTGTAGTGTCTGTCAGGCAGCACACGACAGTGATACAATGTAGCGCCTATGCGCTCCATTGTAACCAATGGTGGGAACTTTGTGGTCAGCGGTGAGGTTACTTTCGGTCAACCGCTGACCACAAAGTTCCCACCATTGGTTACAATGGAGCGCATAGGCGCTACATTGTATCACTGCCGTGTGCTGCCTGACAGACACTACAGGAGCACACAGCCAATCAGGAGGGTGCCACGACGTGGCGCTCCCTGATTGGCTGAAGGAACCCTCTTAGACAGAAGTCAGGGGGGTTCCTGGCAGTCGGGGAAAGGGGTCCCATGTGAAAACATGGGGCCCCTTTCAGTGCGTGGTCGGTAGTGATGTGCACCGGAAATTTTTCGGGTTTTGTGTTTTGGTTTTGGGTTCGGTTCCGCGGCCGTGTTTTGGGTTCGAACGCATTTTGGCAAAACCTCACCGAATTTTTTTTGTCGGATTCGGGTGTTTTTTTTCAAAAAACCCTAAAAAACAGCTTAAATCATAGAATTTGGGGGTCATTTTGATCCCATAGTATTATTAACCTCAATAACCATAATTTCCACTCATTTTCAGTCTATTCTGAACACCTCACACCTCACAATATTATTTTTAGTCCTAAAATTTGCACAGAGGTCGCTGGATGGCTAAGCTAAGCGACACAAGTGGCCGACACAAACACCTGGCCCATCTAGGAGTGGCACTGCAGTGTCAGGCAGGATGGCCCTTCAAAAAAATACTCGCCAAACAGCACATGACGCAAAGAAAAAAAGAGGTGCAATGAGGTAGCTGTGTGACTAAGCTCAGCGACCCAAGTGGCCGACACAAACACCTGGCCCATCTAGGAGTGGCACTGCAGTGTCAGACAGGATGGCCCTTCAAAAAAATACTCCCCAAACAGCACATGACGCAAAGAAAAAAAGAGGCGCAATGAGGTAGCTGTGTGACTAAGCTAAGCGACCCTAGTGGCCGACACAAACACCTGGCCCATCTAGGAGTGGCACTGCAGTGTCACGCAGGATGGCCCTTCAAAAAAATACTCCCCAAACAGCACATGACGCAAAGAAAAAAAGAGGCGCAATGAGGTAGCTGTGTGACTAAGCTAAGCGACCCTAGTGGCCGACACAAACACCTGGCCCATCTAGGAGTGGCACTGCAGTGTCACGCAGGATGGCCCTTCAAAAAAATACTCCCCAAACAGCACATGACGCAAAGAAAAAAAGAGGCGCAATGAGGTAGCTGTGTGACTAAGCTCAGCGACCCAAGTGGCCGACAAAAACACCTGGCCCATCTAGGAGTGGCACTGCAGTGTCAGACAGGATGGCCCTTCAAAAAAATACTCCCCAAACAGCACATGACGCAAAGAAAAAAGAAAGAAAAAAGAGGTGCAAGATGGAATTGTCCTTGGGCCCTCCCACCCACCCTTATGTTGTATAAACAGGACATGCACACTTTAATGAACCCATCATTTCAGCGACAAGGTCTGCCACACGACTGTGACTGAAATGACTGGTTGGTTTGGGCCCCCACCAAAAAAGAAGCAATCAATCTCTCCTTGCACAAACTGGCTCTACAGAGGCAAGATGTCCACCTCATCATCATCGTCCGATTCATCACCCCTTTCACTGTGTACATCCCCCTCCTCACAGATTATTAATTCGTCCCCACTGGAATCCACCATCTCAGGTCCCCGTGTACTTTCTGGAGGCAATTGCTGCTGGTGAATGTCTCCATGGAGGAATTGATTATAATTCATTTTAATGAACATCATCTTCTCCACATTTTCTGGAAGTAACCTCGTACGCCGATTGCTGAAAAGGTGAGCGGCGGCACTAAACACTCTTTCGGAGTACACACTGGAGGGAGGGCAACTTAGGTAGAATAAAGCCAGTTTCTGCAAGGGCCTCCAAATTGCCTCTTTTTCCTGCCAGTATACGTACGGACTGTCTGACGTGCCTACTTGGATGCGGTCACTCATATAATCCTCCACCATTCTTTCAATGGTGAGAGAATCATATGCAGTGACAGTAGACGACATGTCAGTAATCGTTGGCAGGTCCTTCAGTCCGGACCAGATGTCAGCATCAGCAGTCGCTCCAGACTGCCCTGCATCACCGCCAGCGGGTGGGCTCAGAATTCGTAGCCTTTTCCTCGCACCCCCAGTTGCGGGAGAATGTGAAGGAGGAGATGTTGACGGGTCGCGTTCCGCTTGACTTGACAATTTTCTCACCAGCAGGTCTTTGAACCTCTGCAGACTTGTGTCTGCCGGAAAGAGAGATCCAACGTAGGTTTTAAATCTAGGATCGAGCACGGTGGCCAAAATGTAGTGCTCTGATTTCAACAGATTGACCACCCGTGAATCCTGGTTAAGCGAATGAAGGGCTCCATCCACAAGTCCCACATGCCTAGCGGAATCGCTCTGTTTTAGCTCCTCCTTCAATGCCTCCAGCTTCTTCTGCAAAAGCCTGATGAGGGGAATGACCTGACTCAGGCTGGCAGTGTCTGAACTGACTTCACGTGTGGCAAGTTCAAAAGGTTGCAGAACCTTGCACAACGTTGAAATCATTCTCCACTGCGCTTGAGACAGGTGCATTCCCCCTCCTTTGCCTATATCGTGGCCAGATGTATAGGCTTGAATGGCCTTTTGCTGCTCCTCCATCCTCTGAAGCATATAGAGGGTTGAATTCCACCTCGTTACCACCTCTTGCTTCAGATGATGGCAGGGCAGGTTCAGGTGTTTTTGGTGGTGCTCCAGTCTTCTGTACGCGGTGCCTGTACGCCGAAAGTGGCCCGCAATTCTTCTGGCCACCGACAGCATCTCTTGCACGCCCCTGTCGTTTTTTAAATAATTCTGCACCACCAAATTCAAGGTATGTGCAAAACATGGGACGTGCTGGAATTTGCCCAGATGTAATGCACGCACAATATTGCTGGCGTTGTTCGATGCCACAAATCCCCAGGAGAGTCCAATTGGGGTAAGCCATTCTGCGATGATCTTCCTCAGTTGCCGTAAGAGGTTTTCAGCTGTGTGCGTATTCTGGAAAGCGGTGATACAAAGCGTAGCCTGCCTAGGAACGAGTTGGCGTTTGCGAGATGCTGCTACTGGTGCCGCCGCTGCTGTTCTTGCAGCGGGAGGCAATACATCTACCCAGTGGGCTGTCACAGTCATATAGTCCTGAGTCTGCCCTGCTCCACTTGTCCACATGTCTGTGGTTAAGTGAACATTGGGTACAACTGCATTTTTTAGGACACTGGTGACTCTTTTTCTGACGTCCGTGTACATTCTCGGTATCGCCTGCCTAGAGAAGTGGAACCTAGATGGTATTTGGTAACGGGGCACACTACCTCAAGCAATTCTCTAAGTCCCTGTGAACTAACGGCGGATACCGGACGCACGTCTAACACCAACATAGTTGTCAAGGCCTGAGTTATCCGCTTTGCAACAGGATGACTGCTGTGATATTTCATGTTCCTCGCAAAGGACTGTTGGACAGTCAATTGCTTACTGGAAGTAGTACAAGTGGTCTTCCGACTTCCCCTCTGGGATGACGATCGACTCCCAGCAGCAACAACAGCAGCAGCGCCAGCAGCAGTAGGCGTTACACTCAAGGATGCATCGGAGGAATCCCAGGCAGGAGAGGACTCGTCAGACTTGCCAGTGACATGGCCTGCAGGACTATTGGCTTTCCTGGGTAAGGAGGAAATTGACACTGAGGGAGTTGGTGGTGTGGTTTGCGGGAGCTTGGTTACAAGAGGAAGGAATTTACTGGTCAGTGGACTGCTTCCGCTGTCGCCCAAAGTTTTTGAACTTGTCACTGACTTATTATGAATGCGCTGCAGGTGACGTATAAGGGAGGATGTTCCGAGGTGGTTAACGTCCTTACCCCTACTTATTACAGCTTGACAAAGGCAACACACGGCTTGACACCAGTTGTCCGCATTTCTGTTGAAATAATTCCACACTGAAGAGCTGATTTTTTTTGTATTTTGACCAGGCATGTCAATGGCCATATTCCTCCCACGGACAACAGGTGTCTCCCCGGGTGCCTGACTTAAACAAACCACATCACCATCAGAATCCTCCTTGTCAATTTCCTCCCCAGCGCCAGCAACACCCATATCCTCATCCTGGTGTACTTCAACACTGACATCTTCAATTTGACTATCAGGAACTGGACTGCGGGTGCTCCTTCAAGCACTTGCAGGGGGCGTACAAATGGTGGAAGGCGCAAGCTCTTCCCGTCCAGTGTTGGGAAGGTCAGGCATCGCAACCGACACAATTGGACTCTCCTTGGGGATTTGTGATTTCTAAGAACGCACAGTTCTTTGCTGTGCTTTTGCCAGCTTAAGTCTTTTTTTTTTTCTAGCGAGAGGATGAGTGCTTCCACCCTCATGTGAAGCTGAACCACTAGCCATGAACATAGGCCAGGGCCTCAGCCGTTCCTTGCCACTCCGTGTCGTAAATGGCATATTGACAAGTTTACGCTTCTCCTCAGACGCTTTTAATTTTGATTTTTGGGTCATTTTACTGATCTTTTGTGTTTTGGATTTTACATGCTCTGTACTATGACATTGGGCATCGGCCTTGGCAGACGACGTTGATGGCATTTCATCGTCTCGGCCATGACTAGTGGCAGCAGCTTCAGCACGAGGTGGAAGTGGATCTTGATCTTTCCCTATTTTTTTAACCTCCACATTTTTGTTCTCCATATTTTAATGCGCACAACCAAAAGCCACCACAGGTATACAATGTAGATGGATGGATAGTATAGTATTATATTACTAATGGACGACGAGTGCACTGATGACACAGAGGTAGGTACAGCCGTGGCCTACCGTACTGCTATATATATATATATATATAATATACTGTATAATAATAATAACGGACCTGGTGGACACTGTCAGCAGACTGCTAAACTAGTATGAAGGAAAAAAAAAACACCACAGGTATACAATGTAGATGGATGGATAGTATAGTATTATATTACTTATGGACGACGAGTGCACTGACGACACAGAGGTAGGTACAGCCGTGGCCTACCGTACTGCTATATATATATATAATATACTGTATAATAATAACGGACCTGGTGGACACTGTCAGCAGACTGCTAAACTAGTATGAAGAAAAAAAAACCCACCACAGGTATACAATGTAGATGGATGGATAGTATAGTATTATATTACTTATGGACGACGAGTGCACTGACGACACAGAAGTAGGTACAGCCGTGGCCTACCGTACTGCTATATATATATATATATATATAATATACTGTATAATAATAATAACGGACCTGGTGGACACTGTCAGCAGACTGCTAAACTAGTATGAAGAAAAAAAAATCCACCACAGGTATACAATGTAGATGGATGGATACTATAGTATAGTATTATATTACTTATGGACGACGAGTGCACTGACGACACAGAGGTAGGTACAGCCGTGGCCTACCGTACTGCTATATATATATATAATATACTGTATAATAATAATAACGGACCTGGTGGACACTGTCAGCAGACTGCTAAACTAGTATGACGAAGAAAAAAACACCACAGGT
This sequence comes from Pseudophryne corroboree, assembly GCF_028390025.1. Taxonomy (NCBI): domain Eukaryota; kingdom Metazoa; phylum Chordata; class Amphibia; order Anura; family Myobatrachidae; genus Pseudophryne; species Pseudophryne corroboree. The sequence continues at coordinate 1,054,784,422 of NC_086444.1, forward strand.
ATACAATGTAGATGGATGGATAGTATAGTATTATATTACTTATGGACGACGAGTGCACTGACGACACAGAGGTAGGTACAGCCGTGGCCTACCGTACTGCTATATATATATATATATATATATATATATATAATATACTGTATAATAATAATAATGGACCTGGTGGACACTGTCAGCAGACTGCTAAACTAGTATGAAGAAAAAAAAAGCCACCACAGGTATGCAATGTAGATGGATGGATACTATAGTATAGTATTATATTACTTATGGACGACGAGTGCACTGACGACACAGAGGTAGGTACAGCCGTGGCCTACCGTACTGCTATATATATATATATAATATACTGTATAATAATAATAACGGACCTGGTAGACACTGTCAGCAGACTGCTAAACTAGTATGAAGAAAAAAAAAGCCACCACAGGTATACAATGTAGATGGATGGATAGTATAGTATTATATTACTTATGGACGACGAGTGCACTGACGACACAGAGGTAGGTACAGCTGTGGCCTACCGTACTGCTATATATATATATATATATATATATATATATTATATACTGTATAATAATAATAATAACGGACCTGGTGGACACTGTCAGCAGACTGCTAAACTAGTATGAAGAAAAAAAAAGCCACCACAGGTATACAATGTAGATGGATGGATACTATAGTATAGTATTATATTACTTATGGACGACGAGTGCACTGACGACACAGAGGTAGGTACAGCCGTGGCCTACCGTACTGCTATATATATATATAATATACTGTATAATAATAACGGACCTGGTGGACACTGTCAGCAGACTGCTAAACTAGTATGAAGAAAAAAAAGCCACCACAGGAGTGTTTTTCAGGCAGACAAACGTATACTGGACTGGTGGTCATTGTCAGCAAAACTGTGCACTGTACTCCTGCTATAACTGCTCCCCAGTCCCCACAATTAGGCAGTGTGAGCAGTGCACTCAGCACAGATATATGCAGCAGTGCAGCACACTGAGTGAGCACAGATATGGTGGAGCGTTTTTTTCAGGCAGAGAAACAACGGATTAAACTCACTGGTGGTATTATAATCAAAACCCTGCACTGTACTCCCTAACAGCTGCTCCCCGTCCCCAATCCTCCCCACAATCATAAGTAAGTCACTCAGTCTTTTCTACTATAACGGAGAGGACGCCAGCCACGTCCTCTCCCTATCAATCTCAATGCACGTGTGAAAATGGCGGCGACGCGCGGCTCCTTATATAGAATCCGAATCTCGCGAGAATCCGACAGCGGGATGATGACGTTCGGGCGCGCTCGGGTTAACCGAGCAAGACGGGAGGATCCGAGTCTCTCGGACCCGTGAAAAAAAAGGTGAAGTTCGGGCGGGTTCGGATCCCGAGGATTCGAACCCGCTCATCACTAGTGGTCGGGTGTCCGTTTTTTTATTTTGCAAAGTACGTGGATTACAAAAAGAACAGAAGAGGACCGATCTACACTGGATTATGTGAGTATAATTTTTCCCACAGGTACCCCATGGATTCTACATGGAGAAGAGGACCGACCCTCGTGTGAACATAGGTAAGTATGTATGTTTGGAGGTGTGCATGCATGTAATAAACTTTTACTTTCAAGGTGTGTGTGTCCTATTTTTATTGGGGTATTTTTTTTGTAGTAGTACTACAGGTACCAGCGGGCCCGGTTTTCCTCCGCATGCTGGTACTTGTGGTTCTCCAAGTACCAGCTTGCGGGGGAGGCTTGCTGGGACTTGTAGTACTGCTACTAAAAACAATATTCACATTTTGACAAAAAGGCTATCAGCCCCCCATCCGCCACCCTTGGATGGGGGGGACAGCCTCGGACTTCACCCCTGGCCCTTGGGTGGCTGGAGGGGGGGACCCCTTGATTTAAGGGGTTCCCACTCCTCCAGGGTACCTCGGCCAGGGGTGACTAGTTGGGTATGTAATGCCAGGGCCGCAGGGACCAATATAAAAGTGTCCCCCGGCTGTGGCATTATGTACCCGGCTAGTGGAGTCCGGTGCTGGTTTCAAAAATACGGGGGACCCCTACGCTTTTTGTCCCCCGTATTTTGGGAACCAGGACCAGGCGCAGAGCCCGGTGCTGGTTGATTAAATATGGGGGAACCCCTGTCATTTTTTTCCCCATATTTTTTCAACCAGGACCGGCTCAAAGAGCCCGAGGCTGGTTTTGCTTAGGAGGGGGGACCCCACGCATTTTTTTTCAACAAATTTAGCACTTTCCCACCCCTTCCCACTGATAAACATGCACGGATCTCATGGATCCGTGCATGCCTATCAGAACACGGTAAAAAAAAGCAGGTCTATTTTATTGTAGTACTTTTTTAGGATTTGTATTTTTTCACGGCAGTGTTTGGCTATTGCCGGCAGTGTTTGTGAATTACACTTTTTAGTAAATTACCGAGTTCTTCCAAATAACAGGCGTATTTGACCGATGGTGTATTCATTCGTAATTTTTTTCTTTGAGTTCCAAAAAAATACGAATGCCCTCATCACTGCCGTGATTTGAGTTTAGTAAATTCCCGAGATGACACTTTGAAGAAAAAACACCATCTCGGTCAAAATCGGGACCTTAGTAAATATACCCCACAGTCTCACCTGTGCCACATCCCATAAAAATTTCTGCCTCAATTAGGTTCCTCTGCAGAGCAGTTACTTTAAGTCTGTTTCCTTTACATAACTTGAGCAAAGTTAAGTTCCAAAGAAGCAGATCGGAACCCCAACTTTCAGTACACCTAGGGGTATATTTACTAAGGTCCCGATTTTGACTGATTTGGTGTTTTTTCTTCAAAGTGTCATCTCGGGAATTTACTAAGCACAAATCTCGGCAGTGATGAGGGCATTCATATTTTTATTACGGCTGTGTAGTAAAAATACGAATGAATACACCATCGGTCAAACGCGGTTGTTTAGGTATAGAACTCGGTCATTTACTAAGCATTCGGATTTGAAATCTCTTCCGTGAAAATGGAATTGCGGACGAAAAAAAATACAAATCGTAAAAAAAGCCTAAAAAAAGTAGACCTGCTTTTGAGAAGCGTGTTTACATGTGCTGGCAATTCTACATTACTCACACCTGACGTTTTGGGCCTTTAAAAGGGGCCCAAACACATTTTTCTCCTCTCTCACTCTGAAATGGCTGCTACCGTATGTAGTACTGCTTTCTTGTTTGCTGGGGGATACCTGACAGTGCTCCATGAGGCTACAATAAACCAAGTCCAGGAAAATGAACATGGTCAGCAGGTTGTACAGGTTCCGCGTAGGCTGGGCATGGCTGTTTTTTTTAGTGGTCGTTTAAACTTTAACAAATTGTCTGATGACCAGGTTATACAGATGGTCCCATTAAATGTAAATAACCTTTTCCGTCTGTATGACCTTGTCAAACTGAACCTAGACCCTGAGCCAGCACGCTCTCGCTCTGGCTCAGGCCTGCACAAACTCCTGGCTGTGTTTCACTTTATGGCTACTGGCAGCTTCCAGTCTGTGACTGGCGATGTCATTATTATCTCACAGGCCACCTTTTATAAATATTTAATTCTGGTGATTTAAAATATACATACACGTCTATGTGTAAGTGGTGTTTCTGTAATGTAATATAACACAGTATTGGATTGATTACAGGTCATGACACTCACCTTAAATTTAGGATTGTCCACTCAGGTTTTGGATGTCTTGGATGGCCACATAGATGCCTCTCTCTGCTTCCCTACCCAGAAGTCGCAGTGGCATGCAGTCAGGGTAGCTTTCTGTGAGCTTGTGGCCATGCCCAATGTGCTGGGTGCCATAGATAATACACACGTTGAGCTGAGGCCACCTAGGGGCAGGCAATATATTTATACCAATACACATCTGGGCCTAGACACTAATGTACAGGTGGTTTCGGTAGCTAATTAAACAAGAGACATATTCCGTGTGAGCAATTTATTACCTACAACAAAGGCATTTTTGCCACAACAAATAAACAGAATATAATTTTTGAAAAAGTATTAGCTGCAGACAAGATTATTATTATTTTTTTGTGTGTGCTGGGTGCCGATGATTGGCCTGGATCGTTGCTCCTGGTTCGACTGGAGCGTCTAACTGGGGTCTGGTTTGGTGTAGTTGTCCCCGAGCTAGAGCTGACTTGGTGTGCTGCCAAAACATTAAGGCTTTGGCTGAGTATATTGAGGCTGGCAGTGAGTTGCGTATTAGCTACAGTGTGGCTTGCTATGATTCGGGACATGTTGTCATTGATAATTTGGTTGTGTTGGATGATCTGAATTAGTGATTGTTGTTGGCGCTGTTGTTCATCCATGATTCTTATGAGATTTGCTTGCATTTGGCAGTTGTCTGCCCTCATCTGTTCCATTGAATTTGCTATTCTTCCCACTTGAACGATAAGTCTGCCAGAGTTTTGAGCCAGTCTAGGCAGATGATGGGGCAGACTTGCCAGGTATTGGCTGTGTGTGTTAAGGCACGCATAGTTTTGTGCCTGTTGTTTGGCCCAACCGCTCCAAAACTCAGGGCCCATTGGTGTCTGGCCTGGTGTTGTGCTCAATTGGGGGCTGTGGGATGTTTGGGGTGGTTGGGGTATGTCCTGCGGCGTGGTTGGCTGGGTATCATCTATGGGTTGCAGGTGAAGAGTGTATGTATGCTGCTGTACACTTTCCTGCTGGGCATCCTCGGGCATGATGGCTGGTTCTGTATGGGGTTGAAGACAGCCAGTATTTAGTAACTTGTTAGCATTGGTCTTACTCTAGCTTTACGTCAACATGCATTACTTCTTAATATTCATGTTTGAATTGATAAATAGATTGTGGCCTAAACTTAACTATGTTGTTCACCTTTTTCTCTAAATCTGTGGCTTCGAACCTTCACTACTCAGTTCTAAAAAGTTTGTGCGAATTGTTGGACTCTGAGCCATAATTAATGTGCGACCATGAAGAACTCCAACAAATACAAATTACTACATTTACATATTGGGTATGAAGCTTCCTTTGGAACAACACACACAATACAATAAATGTGTTTACCAATACACTCATACATTGTTCAAGGCAGTCAGTGGTCTGCCCAAAATGTTAGATAAATTTTAGTGAGAAAATGTAAACATTAACAATGGGTGAAAAAATCTTAAGGTGGCCAAAGTTTAGACCTGGTGATGTTGGCCATGCAAAAAAATTGGATGAGACTTAACATTTATGTAGGTGTTTTTCCTCAATATTAAAAAAAATACATGTATTATTTCATACATACAATATGTATTTGCTGCTATGGCCAACATGACATCTGACAATTAACCATCTAAAAAAACCTTACCACCATGTGCTTGCTGTTGTTGATTATTTCAAGGATGACTGTTCTTTTTTTTTTTTTTTTTTTTGCCTGTGCACAAACAGTGGGGCAGATGTATAAACCTGGAGAAGGTATAAGGAAGTGATAAACCAGTGATATGTTCAAGGTGATAAAGGGACAAGGCAAACAGCTCCAATATGTAAATTAACAGTTATGATGTTTTTGTGCTGCTGCCTTTATCACCCTGCACATCTCACTGGTTTTTCACTTCCTTATGACTTCTCCAGGTTAATACATCTAGTCATCTACCCCACTGTTTTTATCCTTCCTTACAGGAAATTGTTATGTTTACTCACCAGACAACTGAGGGGATTGTGGATCCTCACTTTGTGGGCTGGCCAAAATAGCTAGTGGTGGCAGGGCCGACACTGCAGAGATGCGCCGTTGGGGTGGTGATGCTGGTGCTGGGGATTCAGCCTCAAGACGGCGTCTTTTGCTTGGCCTCCTAGCCACAGTAACCGAGCCCTGTGATGGGCGCCTTAGTGGAGGGGCGTTTGCAGAAGAAGAACCTATATGAAAAAATACACATTAACATTTTGTTTTGCAATGTGTTTGCAGAATATGTGTTTACAGTAAAATCTTACCTGCATTGCTACCATCTGCATCTCTTGGCAGTGTGGGATGTGGCCTGGCTGTGCTGCTTCTCTGGCGTACTGTAGAAATATGAAGATTGTCCTTATGAACATACTTTGTTTAAGAATATGTTTATGCAAATTCATTATTGTGATGTAAACATATGTGGGACCTGATGAGAAGTAAACTAAACGATGCTTATGCATTTGTGCCTGACTTAATTGGGTGTCTATAATATAAAAACTAAACAATTTAACAGAACAATACATACACAAAGGGACATAATGCACAATGGGGGTAATTCCAAGTTGATCGCAGCAGGAAATTTTTTAGCAGTTGGGCAAAACCATGTGCACTGCGGGGGGGGGGCAGATATAACATGTGCAGAGAGAGTAAGATTTGGGTGGGTTATTTTGTTTCTGTGCAGGGTAAATACTGGCTGCTTTATTTTTACACTGCAATTTACATTGCAGATTGAACTCACCACACCCAAATCTCTCTCTCTCTCTGCACATGTTACATCTGCCTCCCCTGCAGTGCACATGGTTTTACCCAACTGCTAAAAAATGTCCTGCTGCGATCAACTTGGAATTACCCTCTATGGGCCTAATTCTGAGTTGATCGCAGCAGCAAGTTTGTTAGCAATTGGGCAAAACCATGTGCACTGCAGGGGGGGCAGATATAACATTTGCAGAAAGAGTTAGATTTGGGTGGGTTATTTTGTTTCTGTGCAGGGTTAATACTGGCTGCTTTATTTTTACACTGCAATTTAGATTTCAGTTTGAATGCACCCCACCCAAATCTAACTCTCTCTGCACATGTTATATCTGTCTCCCCTGCAGTGCACATGGGGGGTCATTCCGAGTTGTTCGCTCGGTAAAAATCTTCGCATCGCAGCGATTTTCCGCTTAATGCGCATGCGCAATGTCCGCACTGCGACTGCGCCAAGTAAATTTGCTATGCACTTAGGAATTTTACTCACGGCATTTTCATCGTTCTGGCGATCGTAATGTGATTGACAGGAAATGGGTGTTACTGGGCGGAAACAGGCCGTTTTATGGGCGTGTGGGAAAAAACGCAGGAGTGGCCGGAGAAACGGGGAGTGTCTGGGCGAACGCTGGGTGTGTTTGTGACGTCAAACCAGGAACGACAAGCACTGAAATGATCGCAGATGCCGAGTAAGTCTGGAGCTACTCAGAAACTGCTACGAGGTGTGTAATCGCAATATTGCGAATACTTCGTTCGCAATTTTAAGATGCTAAGATTCACTCCCAGTAGGCGGCGGCTTAGCATGAGCAAATCTGCTAAAATCCGCTTGCGAGCGAACAACTCGGAATGACCCCCATGGTTTTGCCCAACTGCTAAAAAAAATTCCTGCTGCGATCAACTTGGAATTACCCCCCATATTATACTACTTAAAACTCAAACGTCGTAGCTTGACACAACCACAATATTGCACGCTAAGTGACCAATTTTTCATGCTAACAAGAAAACACTACCCACAAATATGTTGTCAAAATAGAAAACATCAAAACCAAATATGCATGCTAAATCACATCAACAACACACATTTCAACCCAGAACAACACACAATGGCCCTCATTCCGAGTTGTTCGCTCGCAAGGCGATTTTAGCAGAGTTACACACGCTAAGCCGCCGCCTACTGGGAGTGAATCTTAGCTTCTTAAAATTGCGAACGATGTATTCGCAATATTGCGATTACAAACTTCTTAGCAGTTTCAGAGTAGCTTCAGACTTACTCGGCATCTGCGATCAGTTCAGTGCTTGTCGTTCCTGGTTTGACGTCACAAACACACCCAGCGTTCGCCCAGACACTCCCCCGTTTCTCCAGCCACTCCCGCGTTTTTTCCGGAAACGGTAGCGTTTTTATCCACACGCCTATAAAACGCCGTGTTTCCGCCCAGTAACACCCATTTCCTGTCAATCACACTACGATCGCCGGAGCGAAGAAAAAGCCGTGAGTAAAAATACTATCTTCATAGCAAAATTACTTGGCGCAGTCGCAGTGCGAACATTGCGCATGCGTACTAAGCAGAAAAACGCTGCGATGCAAAGATTATTTCCGAGCGAACGACTCGGAATGAGGGCCAATAAACATAAGTCCATTGAAATTTAAAAAAAAAACACAAACAAAAAAACAAAAAACAAAAACACTTCTTTAAAATACACCAACAAACATTTACTTTTGAAATAAGACACCAGAAAAAGGCCAAGGCAACCAGAAAATTGTACAATACAAACTATTAAAACATGCATAATTGAGATTAACACTACATCAGGCCTGGACAACCTGTGGCTCTCCAGATGTAATGAAACTACACATCCCAGCATGCCCTGCCACAGTTTTAGCATTCTCTAATAGCAAAACTGTGTTAAGTCATGATGGGACTTGTAGTTTCACAACAGGTGGAGAGCCACAGGTTGGACAGGCCTGCAAAACATCACCAACACATTAGAAGAATGAACCAACTTACAATCACAATTAGCTAGAAGACATTTCAGACAACTAAGGACAAAGCATAGATGTTTAAATAAAAAAATAAAATAACTCACCATCCTGCCTTGGCCGATCAGAATCCCGGACATGAGTCGCACCAACCACTTCTGGCGGAATGAGAGTATGCACAGGCTCCTCCCAATCCCGATAAGACGCTCGGAAGGGGTGTCCACCCCCGGTTTGGCGGGCGGACTTAGCCTCCTTCGACATCTTGGCCTTGACACGGCGCATGATGTCGTAAAATCGCTTACAACACGTGTCCTCGGTCCGCCTCACCACACCCTCACTATTAACAGCCGCAACGACCTTCCCCCATAGAACAGTCTTCCTGCGTGACGACACCTTTGCAGCATCGTAACCAAACAACTGCCGATGATGCCTCATCAGCTCCCGCACCAAAGCCATATTCTCAGCGTAGCTGAATTTAACATTGCGGCCCGTCATTGTAGTGGTGCGTGGCTGCGGAGCCACAGCACCATCACTATCACTATTACTGAAGGCCGCAGCAGCAACCTCCCCCTCCTCCTCACTAACCTCCTCCACCTCACTCACCTCCTCCCTCTCACTCACCTCCTCCCTCTCACTCACCTCCTCCACCTCACTCACCTCCTCCACCTCACTCACCTCCTCCCTCTCACTCACCTCTGACTGGGACATAATCAGGACAAACAACAAATAACACTGAGAAAAAAAACAGTAAACACACTCCTCCACTACCACTACACACCTCACACCAAACACACACACACACACACACACACACACACACACACACACACACACACAGTCACTCACAAACAGTGACAATAGACGTGGAAAAAAAAACAATGACAAAAAACTAGACAGACTTTTAAATAACTACACAACAAGTATGACAAAGACAAAGACTACTTACACACACAGTACAGCACTCAACAATCGACAAAAACCTCCTGAAATCCTCCACAAACTCCAAAAAACTCACCAACTCCGAACACACCTTCCTCTCACCTCTCCACTAGCTAAACCCACGAGGTGCGGAGGGTTGGGGGCGTTTTTATAGTAATGAGCACAGTCACTCCTCCATCACGAATCAAACCAATCACGGACGAGTGACAAAAACGAAACTTAGAAAAAAAAACGCGGCCGGAAACGGAAAAACACTGCCGTAACCGAAATGTGACGCAGTCGTAAGAAAACCTCATAACACGGCCGCAAAACCACTAAATCGGCCGCATTCTACCTTACAAAACCACGAATGACATCGACATCGGAAAACACGAAAAATACAAATACGACAGCTTAGTAAATGAGGCGTAACAAATTCAAAAAGTTGCAAATTTACACATTCGATGTCATTCGTGAGGAATCTCACTCCAAATCGGTACAAATACGAATTTTAGTAAATATACCCCCTAGTGTCAAGCGTCTGTTTTTTCCTTTATTGCTCTTCTCCCTGATGTCACAGGGAGATCACACATACCTCAGTTTCTATCTAGGTAACTAAGCTATACAATTGTGAACACGCAATCCAAATTCATCCAGTTGTTTTTGTGTGATGCTATGTGTGATTGTTATGCTATGTACAGACACTACCCTTACTGTTTTATTATATGTATAGATAAATAATCCCCTATTTCTGTATCAGTCCGGACTGCTTCCCTGATCATTTGGCAGTATGTTTCTACAATGGTAAAGTGAAAGTGATCAGCTTCTGTGGAGCACATGTTGTTAGACTGTAAAACACATGTGGCATCAATGTATCTGGTTTCAGAGCCTGTCAAACCATTGTAGTCAATGATTTAAGTGTCATAGCCTCTGGGTAAAACAACTGCATTTGACCACACTTAGGGGGTAATTCAGACCTGACCGATGGGTAGCGATTTTTGCAGCCCTGCGATCAGATAGTCGCCACCCACTGGGGAGTGTGTTTTAGCTGTGGAAGTGTGCGATCGCATGTGTAGCAGAGCTGCGCAAACTGATTTTGTGAAGTCTCTGCGCAGCCCAGGACTTATTTAGCCGTTGCGATCACTTCAGCCTGTCCAGGACCTTGACGTCAGACACCCTCCCTTCCACCGCTTGGACACACCTGGGTTTTTTCAGACACTCCCTGAAAACGGTCACTTGCCACCCACAAATGCCCTCTTCCTGTCAGTCACCTTGCGATCACACATGGGATCGCTTTTTTCGCACCATCCCGTCGCTATGCATCGATACCCATTGCTGCGGTCCGTCACGGCTGCGCATTGCGGTGCATACGCATGCGCAGTTCGGACCTGATTGCGGGCTGTGAGAAAACGCAGCCTTCGATCAGGTCTGAATTATCCCCCTTAGAACCCTTGCGATTACAGTGATAACTGATTCCCATGATAAATATGGTAACCTCCAGCATACACCTTTGAGCAAGCTTCTTAGTTTATCAATTCACACAATCCATAGAACCGCTGTTTTCTCTGATATGGAGACATCAGTGAAGGTACTGGCAGACATCCTGGTTATTATAAGTACTGTAAATCTCAGTGTCCTACTACAGCAAATATAGCAAAAGCTTGGTCCAGGGGAAGGACCTCCACCAAAGCACTATTAGTGGGAAGGGGAGGAATTTTGCAACAATGAACATTAACTGGGAAGATCCCTCGATTAACAAAAAATACTACAATGGCTATTTATTCTATCTTTCTATAAATGAAGGAAAAGTACTTCCCTTGACTTGAGATCTGACATATTCATGAGAAAAATGACCCTGTTGGCCGGTGGTAGTTTCAGGGCATGTCACAGGTGAACATAAAGATCAAAAAGAAAGGAAGACATTTGAATTGCTAGCTTGGGGTCATGTCAAATGGCAGACATCAATCAAGAATGCGGATATTTCTACTTCTTTATCATGTACATTTTTCACTCAGTATCTTCTGATAGATGTAAAGACGGGTGTGGTATGTTACGCTGACATTCACAATGTCAACAGTCAGAATGTTAGCACCAGAAGGTCGGCATGTTCTGAATGCTGACATGGCATTGTCGGACATATATGGGGTATGCAGCTTTTTTTTCCCCGCAACCTGCATTTTTTAATTGAGGACTGTGTATTTTTTTTAGGTGCATCCCAGACCTGCAGATGCATATGACTGGCTGGAGTGGGCATGCAGAATGTGTGTGTGTGTGTGTGTGTGTGTGTGTGTGTGTGTGTGTGTGTGTGTGTGTGTGGTCATGATTTGCGATTAAAGTAGGCCAAAATAAATCACAAACGTAGCCGGCTGAAGAAATCAGACTTGCGGGCACTATAACCCTTGTGTAAATTGCTCACTGACTAATCTGTTGCGAGTGTTCTAAAAGTCACCTTATACACAGTGTATGCAGTGCATCCGAAAAGTATTCACAGCGCTTAATTTTTCCACATTTTGTTATGTTACAGCCTTAAAATAAAAATAGAATAAAATAAATTTTTTCCCCTCAAAATTCTACACACCGTACCCCATAATGGCAACGTTTGCAAATTTATTAAAAATAAAAAACTAAGAAATCACATTTACATAAATATTCACAGCCTCTGCCATGAAGCTCAAAACTGATCTCAGGTGCATCCTGTTTCTACTGATCATCCTGGAGATGTTCCTACAGCTTAATTGGTGTCCACCAGTGGTAAGTTCAGTTGATTGACATGATTTGGGAAGGCATATACCTGTCTATATAAGGTCCCACACTTGACAGTGCATGTCTGAGCACAAACCAAGCATGAAGTCAAAGGAATTGTATGTAGATCTCCGAGACAGGATTGTCTCGAAGCACAAGTCTGGGGAAGAGTACAGAAAAATATCTGCTGCTTTGAAAGTCCCAATGAGCACAGTGGCCTCCATCATCCATAAATGGTAGAAGTTCGGAACCACCAGTACTCTTCCTAGAGCTGGCCAGCCGTCTAAACTGAGCGATCACGGGAGAAGGGCCCTAGTCAGGGAGGTGACCAAGAACCTGATGGTCACTCTGTCAGAACTACAGCAATCCTCTGTGGAGAGAGGAGAACCTACCAGAAGGACAACCATCTGTGCAGCAATCCACCATGCAGGCCTGCATGGTAGAGTGGACAGACGGAAGCCACTCCTTAGTAAAAAGCACATGGCAGCCCACCTGGAGTTTGCCAAAATGCACCTGAAGGACTTTTAGACCATGAGAAACAAGTCTCTGGTCTGATGAAACAAAGATTGAACTCTTTGGCATTAATACTAGGCGTCATGTTTGGAGGAAACCAGGCACCGCTCATCACCAGGCCAATACCATCCTTACAATGAAGCATGGTGGTGGCAGCATCATGCTGTGGGGATGTTTTTCAGCGGCAGGAACTGGGAGACTAGTCAGGATAGAGGGAAAGATGAATGCTGCAACGTACAGAGACATCCTGGATGAAAACCCGCTCTAGAGCGCCCTTGACCTCAGACTGGGGCGACGGTTCATCTTTCAGTAGGACAATGATCCTAAGCACACAGCCAAGAGATCAAAGGAGTGGCTTCATGACAACTCAGTGAATGTCCTTGAGTGGCCCAGCCAGAGCCCAGACTTGAATCCGATTGAACATCTCTGGAGAGATGGAGATCTGAAAATGGCTGTGCACCGACGCTTCCCATCCAATCTGATGGAACTTGAGAGGTGCTGCAAAGAGGAATGGGTGAAACTGCCCAAAGATCTGTGTGCCAAGCTTGTGGTATCATATTCAAAAAGACATGAGGCTGTAATTGCTGCCAAAGATTCATCAACAAAGTATTGAGCAAAGGCTGTGAATACTTATGTACATGTGATTTCTTAGTTTTTTATTTTTAATAAATTAGCAAAAATCTCAAAAAAAGCTTTTTTCACATTGTCATTATGAGGTATTGTGTGTAGAATTTTGGGGGGGAAAAATTAATTTATTGCGTTTTGGAATACAGCTGTAACATAACAAAATGTGGAAAAAGTGAAGCGCTGTGAATACTTTCCGGATGCACTGTATTTATATTCTATTAGTTATATTATAGTAAATATAGTGATATAGTAATTCTAGCTTTTTCATACTTACCTATTGTCCCGGGAAATCAAGGAGACTAGCACATTTTTCAAGGATTCCCATGGACTCCCAACAGAGGGGGTAATTCCAAGTTGATCGCAGCAGGATTTTTGATAGCAATTGGGCAAAACCATGTGCACTGCAGGGGAGGCAGATATAACATGTGCAGAAAGAGTTAGATTTGGGTGGGTTATTTTATTTCTGTGCAGGGTAAATACTAGAGATGAGCGCCGGAAATTTTTCGGGTTTTGTGTTTTGGTTTTGGGTTCGGTTCCGCGGCCGTGTTTTGGGTTCGACCGCGTTTTGGCAAAACCTCACCGAATTTTTTTTGTCGGATTCGGGTGTGTTTTGGATTCGGGTGTTTTTTTCAAAAAACCCTAAAAAACAGCTTAAATCATAGAATTTGGGGGTAATTTTGATCCCAAAGTATTATTAACCTCAAAAAACATAATTTACACTCATTTTCAGCCTATTCTGAACACATCACACCTCACAATATTATTTTTAGTCCTAAAATTTGCACCGAGGTCGCTGTGTGAGTAAGATAAGCGACCCTAGTGGCCGACACAAACACCGGGCCCATCTAGGAGTGGCACTGCAGTGTCACGCAGGATGTCCCTTCCAAAAAACCCTCCCCAAACAGCACATGACGCAAAGAAAAAAAGAGGCGCAATGAGGTAGCTGTGTGAGAAAGATAAGCGACCCTAGTGGCCGACACAAACACCGGGCCCATCTAGGAGTGGCACTGCAGTGTCACGCAGGATGTCCCTTCCAAAAAACCCTCCCCAAACAGCACATGACGCAAAGAAAAAAAGAGGCGCAATGAGGTAGCTGTGTGAGTAAGATTAGCGACCCTAGTGGCCGACACAAACACCGGGCCCATCTAGGAGTGGCACTGCAGTGTCACGCAGGATGGCCCTTCCAAAAAACCCTCCCCAAACAGCACATGACGCAAAGAAAAAAAGAGGCGCAATGAGGTAGCTGACTGTGTGAGTAAGATTAGCGACCCTAGTGGCCGACACAAACACCGGGCACATCTAGGAGTGGCACTGCAGTGTCACGCAGGATGTCCCTTCCAAAAAACCCTCCCCAAACAGCACATGACGCAAAGAAAAAAAGAGGCGCAATGAGGTAGCTGTGTGAGTAAGATTAGCGACCCTAGTGGCCGACACAAACACCGGGCCCATCTAGGAGTGGCACTGCAGTGTCACGCAGGATGTCCCTTCCAAAAAACCCTCCCCAATCAGCACATGATGCAAAGAAAAAGAAAAGAAAAAAGAGGTGCAAGATGGAATTATCCTTGGGCCCTCCCACCCACCCTTATGTTGTATAAACAAAACAGGACATGCACACTTTAACCAACCCATCATTTCAGTGACAGGGTCTGCCACACGACTGTGACTGATATGACGGGTTGGTTTGGACCCCCCCCAAAAAAGAAGCAATTAATCTCTCCTTGCACAAACTGGCTCTACAGAGGCAAGATGTCCACCTCATCTTCACCCTCCGATATATCACCGTGTACATCCCCCTCCTCACAGATTATCAATTCGTCCCCACTGGAATCCACCATCTCAGCTCCCTGTGTACTTTGTGGAGGCAATTGCTGCTGGTCAATGTCTCCGCGGAGGAATTGATTATAATTCATTTTAATGAACATCATCTTCTCCACATTTTCTGGATGTAACCTCGTACGCCGATTGCTGACAAGGTGAGCGGCGGCACTAAACACTCTTTCGGAGTACACACTTGTGGGAGGGCAACTTAGGTAGAATAAAGCCAGTTTGTGCAAGGGCCTCCAAATTGCCTCTTTTTCCTGCCAGTATAAGTACGGACTGTGTGACGTGCCTACTTGGATGCGGTCACTCATATAATCCTCCACCATTCTATCAATGTTGAGAGAATCATATGCAGTGACAGTAGACGACATGTCCGTAATCGTTGTCAGGTCCTTCAGTCCGGACCAGATGTCAGCATCAGCAGTCGCTCCAGACTGCCCTGCATCACCGCCAGCGGGTGGGCTCGGAATTCTGAGCCTTTTCCTCGCACCCCCAGTTGCGGGAGAATGTGAAGGAGGAGATGTTGACAGGTCGCGTTCCGCTTGACTTGACAATTTTGTCACCAGCAGATCTTTCAACCCCAGCAGACCTGTGTCTGCCGGAAAGAGAGATCCAAGGTAGGCTTTAAATCTAGGATCGAGCACGGTGGCCAAAATGTAGTGCTCTGATTTCAACAGATTGACCACCCGTGAATCCTTGTTAAGCGAATTAAGGGCTGCATCCACAAGTCCCACATGCCTAGCGGAATCGCTCCGTGTTAGCTCTTTCTTCAATGCCTCCAGCTTCTTCTGCAAAAGCCTGATGAGGGGAATGACCTGACTCAGGCTGGCAGTGTCTGAACTGACTTCACGTGTGGCAAGTTCAAAGGGCATCAGAACCTTGCACAACGTTGAAATCATTCTCCACTGCACTTGAGACAGGTGCATTCCATCTCCTATATCGTGCTCAATTGTATAGGCTTGAATGGCCTTTTGCTGCTCCTCCAACCTCTGAAGCATATAGAGGGTTGAATTCCACCTCGTTACCACTTCTTGCTTCAGATGATGGCAGGGCAGGTTCAGTAGTTTTTGGTGGTGCTCCAGTCTTCTGTACGTGGTGCCTGTACGCCGAAAGTGTCCCGCAATTTTTCTGGCCACCGACAGCATCTCTTGCACGCCCCTGTCGTTTTTTAAAAAATTCTGCACCACCAAATTCAAGGTATGTGCAAAACATGGGACGTGCTGGAATTTGCCCATATTTAATGCACACACAATATTGCTGGCGTTGTCCGATGCCACAAATCCACAGGAGAGTCCAATTGGGGTAAGCCATTCCGCGATGATCTTCCTCAGTTGCCGTAAGAGGTTTTCAGCTGTGTGCGTATTCTGGAAAGCGGTGATACAAAGCGTAGCCTGCCTAGGAAAGAGTTGGCGTTTGCGAGATGCTGCTACTGGTGCCGCCGCTGCTGTTCTTGCGGCGGGAGTCCATACATCTACCCAGTGGGCTGTCACAGTCATATAGTCCTGACCCTGCCCTGCTCCACTTGTCCACATGTCCGTGGTTAAGTGGACATTGGGTACAACTGCATTTTTTAGGACACTGGTGAGTCTTTTTCTGACGTCCGTGTACATTCTCGGTATCGCCTGCCTAGAGAAGTGGAACCTAGATGGTATTTGGTAACGGGGGCACACTGCCTCAATAAATTGTCTAGTTCCCTGTGAACTAACGGCGGATACCGGACGCACGTCTAACACCAACATAGTTGTCAAGGACTCAGTTATCCGCTTTGCAGTAGGATGACTGCTGTGATATTTCATCTTCCTCGCAAAGGACTGTTGAACAGTCAATTGCTTACTGGAAGTAGTACAAGTGGGCTTACGACTTCCCCTCTGGGATGACCATCGACTCCCAGCGGCAACAACAGCAGCGCCAGCAGCAGTAGGCGTTACACGCAAGGATGCATCGGAGGAATCCCAGGCAGGAGAGGACTCGTCAGACTTGCCAGTGACATGGCCTGCAGGACTATTGGCATTCCTGGGGAAGGAGGAAATTGACACTGAGGGAGTTGGTGGGGTGGTTTGCGTGAGCTTGGTTACAAGAGGAAGGGATTTACTGGTCAGTGGACTGCTTCCGCTGTCACCCAAAGTTTTTGAACTTGTCACTGACTTATTATGAATGCGCTGCAGGTGACGTATAAGGGAGGATGTTCCGAGGTGGTTAACGTCCTTACCCCTACTTATTACAGCTTGACAAAGGGAACACACGGCTTGACACCTGTTGTCCGCATTTCTGGTGAAATACCTCCACACCGAAGAGCTGATTTTTTTGGTATTTTCACCTGGCATGTCAACGGCCATATTCCTCCCACGGACAACAGGTGTCTCCCCGGGTGCCTGACTTAAACAAACCACCTCACCATCAGAATCCTCCTGGTCAATTTCCTCCCCAGCGCCAGCAACACCCATATCCTCCTCATCCTGGTGTACTTCAACACTGACATCTTCAATCTGACTATCAGGAACTGGACTGCGGGTGCTCCTTCCAGCACTTGCAGGGGGCATGCAAATAGTGGAAGGCGCATGCTCTTCACGTCCAGTGTTGGGAAGGTCAGGCATCGCAAACGACACAATTGGACTCTCCTTGTGGATTTGGGATTTCAAAGAACGCACAGTTCTTTGCGGTGCTTTTGCCAGCTTGAGTCTTTTCAGTTTTCTAGCGAGAGGCTGAGTGCTTCCATCCTCATGTGAAGCTGAACCACTAGCCATGAACATAGGCCAGGGCCTCAGCCGTTCCTTGCCACTCCGTGTGGTAAATGGCATATTGGCAAGTTTACGCTTCTCCTCCGACAATTTTATTTTAGGTTTTGGAGTCCTTTTTTTCTGATATTTGGTGTTTTGGATTTGACATGCTCTGTACTATGACATTGGGCATCGGCCTTGGCAGACGACGTTGCTGGCATTTCATCGTCTCGGCCATGACTAGTGGCAGCAGCTTCAGCACGAGGTGGAAGTGGATCTTGATCTTTCCCTAATTTTGGAACCTCAACTTTTTTGTTCTCCATATTTTATAGGCAGAACTAAAAGGCACCTCAGGTAAACAATGGAGATGGATGGATTGGATACTAGTATACAATTATGGACGGACTGCCACGGTTAGGTGGTATAAAAAAACCACGGTTAGGTGGTATATATTATAATAATAATACAATTATGGATGGACGGACTGCCTGCCGACTGCCGACACAGAGGTAGCCACAGCCGTGAACTACCGCACTGTACACTGGTTGATAAAGAGATAGTAGTATACTCGTAACAACTAGTATGACACTATGACGACGGTATAAAGAATGAAAAAAAAACCACGGTTAGGTGGTATATATTATAATAATAATACAATTATGGATGGACGGACTGCCTGCCGACTGCCGACACAGAGGTAGCCACAGCCGTGAACTACCGCACTGTACACTGGTTGATAAAGAGATAGTAGTATACTCGTAACAACTAGTATGACACTATGACGACGGTATAAAGAATGAAAAAAAAACCACGGTTAGGTGGTATATATTATAATAATAATACAATTATGGATGGACGGACTGCCTGCCGACTGCCGACACAGAGGTAGCCACAGCCGTGAACTACCGCACTGTACACTGGTTGATAAAGAGATAGTAGTATACTCGTAACAACTAGTATGACACTATGACGACGGTATAAAGAATGAAAAAAAAACCACGGTTAGGTGGTATATATTATAATAATAATACAATTATGGATGGACGGACTGCCTGCCGACTGCCGACACAGAGGTAGCCACAGCCGTGAACTACCGCACTGTACACTGGTTGATAAAGAGATAGTAGTATACTCGTAACAACTAGTATGACACTATGACGACGGTATAAAGAAAGAAAAAAAAATACCACGGTTAGGTGGTATATATTATAATAATAATACAATTATGGATGGACGGACTGCCTGCCGACTGCCGACACAGAGGTAGCCACAGCCGTGAACTACCGCACTGTACACTGGTTGATAAAGAGATAGTAGTATACTCGTAACAACTAGTATGACACTATGACGACGGTATAAAGAATGAAAAAAAAACCACGGTTAGGTGGTATATATTATAATAATAATACAATTATGGATGGACGGACTGCCTGCCGACTGCCGACACAGAGGTAGCCACAGCCGTGAACTACCGCACTGTACACTGGTTGATAAAGAGATAGTAGTATACTCGTAACAACTAGTATGACACTATGACGACGGTATAAAGAATGAAAAAAAAACCACGGTTAGGTGGTATATATTATAATAATAATACAATTATGGATGGACGGACTGCCTGCCGACTGCCGACACAGAGGTAGCCACAGCCGTGAACTACCGCACTGTACACTGGTTGATAAAGAGATAGTAGTATACTCGTAACAACTAGTATGACACTATGACGACGGTATAAAGAATGAAAAAAAAACCACGGTTAGGTGGTATATATTATAATAATAATACAATTATGGATGGACGGACTGCCTGCCGACTGCCGACACAGAGGTAGCCACAGCCGTGAACTACCGCACTGTACACTGGTTGATAAAGAGATAGTAGTATACTCGTAACAACTAGTATGACACTATGACGACGGTATAAAGAATGAAAAAAAAACCACGGTTAGGTGGTATATATTATAATAATAATACAATTATGGATGGACGGACTGCCTGCCGACTGCCGACACAGAGGTAGCCACAGCCGTGAACTACCGCACTGTACACTGGTTGATAAAGAGATAGTAGTATACTCGTAACAACTAGTATGACACTATGACGGTATAAAGAATGAAAAAAAAACCACGGTTAGGTGGTATATATTATAATAATAATACAATTATGGATGGACGGACTGCCTGCCGACTGCCGACACAGAGGTAGCCACAGCCGTGAACTACCGCACTGTACACTGGTTGATAAAGAGATAGTAGTATACTCGTAACAACTAGTATGACACTATGACGACGGTATAAAGAAAGAAAAAAAAATACCACGGTTAGGTGGTATATATTGTAATACAATTATGGATGGACGGACTGCCTGCCGAGTTCCGACTGCCGACACAGAGGTAGCCACAGCCGTGAACTACCGCACTGTACTGTGTCTGCTGCTAATATAGACTGGTTGATAAAGAGATAGTATACAATACATACAACAATATACTACTATACTGGTGGTCAGGCACTGGTCACCACTAGTCACACTGGCAGTGGCACTCCTGCAGCAAAAGTGTGCACTGTTTAATTTTAAATTAATATAATATTATGTACTCCTGGGGGCTCCTGCTATAACAACCTGCAGTGCTCCCCAGTCTCCCCCACAATTATTATAAGCTTTGCCTTTTATACATTGATGTGCAGCACACTGGGCTGAGCTGAGTGCACACAGACTGAGTCACACTGTGTGACTGGCTGCTGCTGTGTATCGTTTTTTTTCAGGCAGAGAACGGATATAGCAGAGAACGGATATATTATATTAAAATAAATAAAAGTTAACTAACAACAACTGCACTGGTCACTGTGGTAAACTCTGTCTGACTCTGCACAATCTCTCTCTCTCTTCTAATCTAATTTCTAATGGAGAGGACGCCAGCCACGTCCTCTCCCTATCAATCTCAATGCACGTGTGAAAATGGCGGCGACGCGCGGCTCCTTATATAGAATCCGAGTCTCGCGAGAATCCGACAGCGTCATGATGACGTTCGGGCGCGCTCGGGTTAACCGAGCAAGGCGGGAGGATCCGAGTCTGCTCGGACCCGTGAAAAAAACATGAAGTTCGTGCGGGTTCGGTTTCAGAGAAACCGAACCCGCTCATCTCTAGTAAATACTGTCTGCTTTATTTTTACACTGCAAATTAGATTGCAGATTGAACACACCCCACCCAAATCTATCTCTCTCTGCACATGTTATATCTGCCCCCCCTGCAGTGCACATGGTTTTGCACAACTGCTAAATATTTCCTGCTGCGATCAACTTGGAATTACCCCCAGAGTACGTTATCATCCCACATCCTGCTTACTTCCTATTGAAATAAGTGGGATGGGGAGCATAATGTCACAAATTGTGTCCATGAGGCGGGGGCAGACCCAATATGATTTCATTCTATGAAAACCACATCATTTTGGCAACGCCTCCTCTTCATTCACCTGTGATTTGTGGCATTATTTAATGAGAGGTGGAGATTAATGATGAAAACCACCCATCTCGTCCTGATCAGCTGCATCTTCCCCCCGGGATACTGTTGGCACGAATGATTGTATTTGAATGAAGTATTAAAAACAGCAAGAAAAAAATGTTCATACCTAGATTATAAATCCTATAAAACAGTAATAGGCCTAAATACCAGACACTGAAAATGCTACGTGCCTGTAACAGCACAGTTAGTATTAAAGTGTAATCCAAGCCAAGGGGGTTATACAAATAATAACACTGTGGCTATAAAAAGAGCTTTAAAAATATATAAAATAATTGTGGGAATGACAAAGCACGCGATCATCACGCTGGCATTGGAATGGAGGAGAATAGGAAGTAACGCAGAATTTAAGCAATCAGGAGCATTTCCTGTAGTTGGGCTATGGAACAGGCTTTCTAGCACAGAAGGGGGAAGGGAAGAGAGTGCTGCAAACTCCACCGACTGCTTCTCTCATACAATGATGTTCTTTTTTCCTTCCATGCTACAAAAACATTGATTGTCATTTGAATAAGATAACGTTTTGTTCAAGACTGCAGGAAGAGATCTGTGGCCCTCATTCCGAGTTGATCGGTCGCAAGGCGAATTTAGCAGAGTTACACACGCTAAGCCGCCGCCTACTGGGAGTGAATCTTAGCTTCTTAAAATTGCGACCGATGTATTCGCAATATTGCGATTACTAACTACTTAGCAGTTTCAGAGTAGCTTCAGACTTACTCTGCCTGTGCGATCAGTTCAGTGCTTGTCGTTCCTGGTTGACGTCACAAACACACCCAGCGTTCGCCCAGGCACTCCCACCGTTTCTCCGGCCACTCCTGCGTTTTTTCCGGAAACGGTAGCGTTTTCAGCCACACGCCCCTGAAACGCCGTGTTTCCGCCCAGTAACACCCATTTCCTGTCAATCACATTACGTTCGCCGGAGCGATGAAAAAGCCGTGAGTAAAATTACTTTCTACATAGCAAAGTTACTTGGCGCAGTCGCAGTGCGAACATTGCGCATGCGTACTAAGCGGATTTTCATTGCGATGCGATGAAAAATACCGAGCGAACAACTCGGAATGAGGGCCTGTATTTTTAACAATGCACGTGTCATACATAATTTTGTCACAGTACAGTGCATTATGTGAGATTTGGGGGTGTACTGTATGTACTAAGCCTTGGAGAGAGATAAAATGGATGGAGATTAAGTACCAGGCAATCAGCTCCTAACTGTCATGTTACAGTACTTTATCTCTTCCTAAGGCAAAGTACATAGGCCTCTTGGTAACTTGGAACATTTGCTTTATGGGGGTCATTCCGAGTTGACCGTAGCTGTGCTAAATTTAGCACAGCTACGATTATTCACACAGACATGTGGGGGGATGCCCAGCACAGGGCTAGTCCACCCCGCATATCAGTGTCGCCCCCCCACCCTCTCACACACACACAAAAGAGCAAAGGCATCGCACAGCGGCGATGCCTTTGCACTTCAAGAGTAGCTCCCGCCCAGCGCAGCTTTAGCGTGCTAGCCGGGAGCTACTCGTCACTTCCCAGCCCGCAGCGGCTGCGTGTGTCACGCAGCCACCGCGTCCCGCCCCCAACGGTCCGGCCATGCCCTAAATGGCGGCTTAACGCCGCCATCCAGCCCCCTCCCGCCCAGCGACCGCTAGGCAACGACAGCTGGCATGCATCGGCGCACTGTGGCACAGGCGCATGCGCAGTTCCGTACGCTGCGCTGCGAGATACTGCAGCGAACGATCGGGTCGGAATGACCCCCTATATCTGTTCATCAGCAATTAGTACGCTAGGCAGCAAGCACCAATACTTCTACATCCCCCTTTTCTTTCTCCACCTGGTTGACTAGGGGAAGATTCATTAAACCTTCTGAAAATCAAAAGTGGAGAAGTTGCCCATAGCAAACAGTCAGTCTCTAGCTGTCAAGCAATCAGTCTCTACCTGTGATTTTATAGAATGTAGTATTTAAAGGAAAGCTAGAATCTCCACTTCTCCATTTTAGCAGGATTATTGTGTCAGGTTTGGTATATTATGTCAACATTCATTATAACGACATTTCTAATGTTGACATGGTTGTCATGACACTGATGAAATGTCAAGAATGTGTTTTAATGTTGGTCTATCTAATGTAACCCTGATTATTATTAGAAACCTAACCCTAAGACATATCATATGTCAACATTCTGTCCAAGTCAACATTTATGGTGTCGATATTTTAACCATGTTGATATCATAGCTGTTAATATTCTGGTGTTCAGTGAAGGTGTGTGTCCAGTGGCGTAACTAGAAATTTTTCTCCCCCAAGCCAAAAAATTATTCGGCGCCCCCCCCCCCCCCCCCACCCATACCCCCCATAATTGGCACTAGTAAAGGGACAAATAGGCGCGCGCCGCCAAAAAGAGTGTGTGGCTTCGTTGAAATGGGCGTGGCTTCGCGTAAAGGTGCGTGGCATTGCAGGAAAAGACTACCTTATACCCCAGTTTTGCAACCTGCACGCCCAGACGTTAGCCACCACAGGAAAGAAAAATAATCCTGATTCATGCCCCTTACATTTATTTGTCATTTTTCCTCCTTATAGTAATGCCCAGTATACATTATTCCACATACTGCAATGGCCTTAGCCATTAAGCCACACACAATAATGCACATGACACAATATGCACACACTGTAATGCCCCCGACCATTATGCCACACACCGTAATGCCTGTGACACATTATGACAGGAATCGCAATGCCCGTTATACATTATGCTACACACTGCAATGCCCCTGATACATTATAGCACATACAATGTCTGTGACACAGTATGACACACACCACAATGATCCTGAGACATTATACCACATACCACAATGCCCGTGATATAGTATACAACACACCGTAATGCCTGACACATTATGACACACACCGCAATGTCCGTGATACATTATGCCACACACCGTAATTAAATTACCTGCTCGTTGCCAGGGGTTTCATGCTCTTGGTTCCATGCACGGTGCCAGGGGTTTTCATGCTCAGGGTGTCATGCTCGTTGCCAGGGGTTTCATGCACTGGGTGTCATGCTCGTTGCCAGCGGTTTCATGCTCTTGGTTCCATGCACGGTGCCAGGGGATTTCATGCTCAGGGTGTCATGCTCGTTGCCAGTGGTTTCATGCACTGGGTGTCATGCTCGTTGCCAGGGGTTTCATGCACTGGGTGTCATGCTCGTTGCCAGGGGTTTCATGCACTGGGTGTCATGCTCGTTGCTAGGGGGTAGTGCTTGTTGCTAGGGCCGTGCTCCCAGTGCCACATATGCCCCCAGTGCCAGATATTCCCCCACAGTGCCAGGTATATGCCCCCAGTGCCAGATATTCCCCCACAGTGCCAGGTACATGCCCCCAGTGCCAAATATACCCCCCCCCCCCAGTGCCACATATGCCCCCTCAGTGCCTGCTCCCCCCAGTGCCAAATATTCCCCCACAGTGCCACATATGCCCCCTCAGTGCCTGCTCCCCCCAGTGCCAGATATTCCCCCACAGTGCCAGGTATATGCCCCCAGTGCCATATATTCCCCCACAGTGCCAGGTACATGCCCCCAGTGCCAAATATACCCCCCCCCCCAGTGCCACATATGCCCCCTCAGTGCCTGCTCCCCCCAGTGCCAAATATTCCCCCACAGTGCCACATATGCCCCCTCAGTGCCTGCTCCCCCCAGTGCCAGATATTCCCCCACGGTGCCAGGTATATGCCCCCAGTGCCAGATATTCCCCCACAGTGCCAGGTATATGCCCCCAGTGCCAGATATCCCCCCACAGTGCCAGGTATATGCCCCCAGTGCCAGATATTCCCCCAGAGTGCCAGGGATATGCCCCCAGTGCCAGATATTCCCCCACAGTGCCAGGTATATGCCCCCACAGTGCCTGCAAATCCCCCCCCCCCCCGCTCCTTTGTGTTGGAGGGACACGGAGCGCACAGCGCGCACATCTCCCGTGTCCATCCTGGCTCTCCGGACGGTCTAATAAAGGAAGTGCCGGTTCGTGAGCCAATCAGAGCTCACGAACGGCACTTCCTTTATTAGACTGGCCAGAGAGCCAGGGAGGGACCCAGGAGAGGCGCGCGCTGTGCCCTGCGTGTCCCTCCTTACAGCAGCGGAGGGAAGGAGACCGCAGATTGACATGCGGACGCTCGTCCGCATGTCAATCTGTGCAAAATCAGTGGCGCCCCTGCAGCCCCTCGCCCCCAAGCCACCGCGAGGACTGCGGGGGCAGTAGTTACGCAGTGTGTCTATTACTGTATGCAAGTGTGGCTTATGCAAACCTAGAAATATTCAGAAATGTGCTTGTTAGGAATTTCTTTTGCACTTAATGATAATGAGGACGATGACAATGACTTGGAGACAGGCACACACATCCCAGTTGTAACTAGAGATGAGCGGGTTCGGTATGTCAAGATCCGAACCCCCCCCCCCCCCCCCCCCCCGAACTTCACCTATTTTACACGGTTCCGAGGCAGCCTCGGATCTTCCCGCCTTGCTCGGTTAACCCGAGCGCCCCGAACGTCATCATCACGCTGTCGTATTCTCGCGAGAGTCGTATTGCATATAAAGAGCCGCGCGTCGCCGCCATTTTCACTCGTGCATTGGAGATGACAGCGAGAGGACGTGGCTGCGTTCTCTCAGTTTCTGTGTTCAGTGTGCTGCAAATATCTGTGCTCAGTGTGCTGCAAATATCTGTGCTCAGTGTGCTGCAAATATCTACGTTCTCTGCCTTAAAATGTTCCATATCTGTGCTGCATATATATAGCAGTACGGTACAGTAGTCCATTGCTCTACCTCTGTGTCGTCAAGTATACTATCCATCCATATCTGTGCTGCATTGTAGTTGTGCGCAGTATATAGTAGGAGGACAGTGCAGAATATTGCTGACCACCAGTTTATATATAGCAGTACGGTACAGTAGTCCATTGCTCTACCGCTGTGTCGTCAAGTATACTATCCATCCATATCTGTGCTGCATTGTAGTATATAGTACGAGGACAGTGCAGAATTTTGCTGACCACCAGTATATATATAGCAGTACGGTACAGTAGTCCATTGCTCTACCTCTGTGTCCTCAAGTATACTATCTATCCACATCTGTGCTGCATTGTAGTATATAGTAGGAGGACAGTGCAGAATTTTGCTGACCACCAGTATATATATAGCAGTACGGTACAGTAGTCCATTGCTCTAACACTGTGTTGTTAAGTATACTATCCATCCATATCTGTGCTGCATTGTAGTTG
Organism: Pseudophryne corroboree; assembly: GCF_028390025.1. Classification (NCBI taxonomy): domain Eukaryota; kingdom Metazoa; phylum Chordata; class Amphibia; order Anura; family Myobatrachidae; genus Pseudophryne; species Pseudophryne corroboree. The sequence continues at coordinate 1,054,810,932 of NC_086444.1, forward strand.
TGCACAGTATATAGTAGGAGGACAGTGCAGAATTTTGCTGACCACCAGTATATATATATATAGCAGTACGGAACAGTAGTCCATTGCTCTACCTCTGTGTCGTCAAGTATACTATCCATATCTATGCTGCATTGTAGTTGTGCACAGTATTATAGTAGGAGGACAGTGCAGAATTTTGCTGACCACCAGTATATATATATATATAGCAGTATGGTACAGTAGTCCATTGCTCTACCTCTGTGTCGTCAAGTATACTATCCATATCTGTGCTGCATTGTAGTTGTGCGCAGTATTATAGTCGGAGGACAGTGCAGAATTTTGCTGACCACTTTTTTTAAGTGCTGACTATTTTTTTAAGTGCCATCCTGTCTGACACTGCAGTGCCACTCCTAGATGGGCCAGGTGTTTGTGTCGGCCACTTGGGTCGCTTAGCTTAGCCATCCAGCGACCTTGGGGCACCTCTTTTTTTTCTTTGTATCATGTGCTGTTTGGGGACTATTTTTTTAAGTGCCATCCTGTCTGACACTGCAGTGCCACTCCTAGATGGGCCAGGTGTTTGTGTCGGCCACTTGGGTCGCTTAGCTTAGCCATCCAGCAACCTTCGTGCACCTCTTTTTTTCTTTGCATCATGTGCTGTTTGTTTGGGGACTATTTTTTTAAGTGCCATCCTGTCTGACACTGCAGTGCCACTCCTAGATGGGCCAGGTGTTTTTGTCGGCCATTTGGGTCGCTTAGCTTAGCCATCCAGCGACCTTGGTGCGCCTATTTTTTTCTATGCATCATGTGCTGTTTGGGGACTATTTTTTTGAAGTGCCATCCTGTCTGACACTGCAGTGCCACTCCTAGATGGGCCAGGTGTTTGTGTCGGCCACTTGGGTCGCTTAGCTTAGCCATCCAGTGACCTCGGTGCAAATTTTAGGACTAAAAATAATATTGTGAGGTGTTCAGAATAGACTGGAAATGAGTGGAAATTATGGTTATTGGGGTTAATAATACTATGTGATCAAAATGACCCCCAAATTCTATGATTTAAGCTGTTTTTGAGGGTTTTTAGTAAAAAAACACCCAAATCCAAAACACACCCGAATCCGACAAAAAAATTTCAGGAAAGTTTTGCCAAAACGCGCCCGAATCCAAAACACGGACGCGGAACCGAATCCAAAACCAAAACACAAAACCCGAAAAATTTCCGGTGCACATCACTAGTTGTAACCTAAGGACGACAATACTTTTTTTTTTTGAGAGAACATTTGTTTTTTGGAGAAACTTACACATATGTTACTCCCAACTCTGCAATGTTCCTTATCAAGGAGAAACTTAACTAAACAATATTTCCACGTTATCAACAGAAATGGAATGTTTGTCAGAATATACATCAAAGCAGGGATGGAACTGGTTAAAAATGTGGCTCTGGCATAATTTCCGCGCTATAAGCATGCACACATGAAAAAAGGGCATGTCATGCATCATGGCAGTGGGGCCATATATTGCCACGCATCACCAGAGTGTGCCGCATTCACTTGCCAAAGCAAGCCAGCCAAGCAGAGCTCCAGGAGGTTTGAGCTACTCGGCTGGGCCTTTAGACGGCTGGACCAGCCCATCAGGTCATCACCTCTTCTGGCAAGTCAGACTATGCGCCAAAGCATTGTCCCTGGTCATTAAGCTGGAGAAATTTTTGGAGGGGTGAATCTGAGGAAATCTGGAAGTTTGAGCAACAAGCCTTGCTGGGTTATAAATAACTGGCTTTTTTTTTCTTTTTTTTTGTAAGGCCATTACTCCTTGTACAGGGAGAGGTCAAACAACAATGGTCTCTAAGTTTCCTGTCACTAATTCATCTAATAGTAGATATTTGGAAATGTACTGTAGGCACAATGTGCCTGCATTATCAGTAGAGGCCACATCAGCAGAATACTGTTAATTATTACCCCCTTAAAGGAAAGTGTGGACACTGGACACAAATATGAACTGTGATTCCAGAGTCCATACACTGGAAATAACACAGTAACCTGGAGTACTTCAATGAAAATATAAAGGTTTTGCATATTACCCTAAAAGTGGCACATTATTAATAGATGATTTCAAAAGCTGTCCTGTAGTTTGTTTGTTTTTTGGCAGAGTATTGGTTAGAAAAGAAAGTCTTCCCACTCTCTGAAGCCTCCATCAGGACTGTGCTGGAACTAAGCTCTAGAATGTAACCAAATGGTAGGGATTCCTGTCAAATCTCATCGTCATGTCATACCATTTCTGTCCCGCTAGAATACAAAGTATGAGAGTTCAGCCTGAGAGGGGGAGATGTAAAGTTATTTACATTGGATAGGTACATTTTAATGGTATAGGGTTTATGTTAGCAATACATGAAGAGAATGTGTACCCAATCACGCCACCACAACTTACTCACAAGAACTAGGGGTCTATTTACCAAGCCTCTGATAGAGGTAAAGTGGACAAAGATAAAGCACCAGCCAATCACCTCCTAACTGACATTTTTCAAACCCAGCCTGTGACATGGTAGTTAGTAGCTGATTGGCTGGTACTTTATCACCGTCTCCTTTATCTCCATCCAAGGCTTAGTAAAAAAAAGAAACATATTCACCATAACTATACGAACCATTCTAACATCATTTAAACAAATAATTTTACTTTACCAAATTGTACCAGGCCTGTTCTCTTGTTGATTTTTTTTTAAGTAAGTTGAACATAGAGATATCAAGTGTGAAGTATAAAGTGTGTTTGTGCATTAAGTGGGATGTTTATAGAGCATAGGAAATCTCATGTTTCATTGCAATATACAATGCCACTATTTAGCGTGTGGATATGATAAGATATGTCAGAGCTTGATCCTACAGGTTAATGGCAATTAATGCAATTTTAAGCTCCAATAAACCTCATCGGAATGTATTTAATCCTGTTATTCAAGTGGCAGAAGGTCATGTAACACATTGCACAGCAATTCTCTGTACGCTGCCCGATCACCATCAGGATTAAGTGTTGTCTGATGGCTTCAGTTTACTGACAAAACTCATGTCACCTCATATGACCATTACATGCACAGCTCTTTTCAGCTTGTGGCGGACTAAACACTGCACCACCCAGATTTCCCATCTACTTACAAATCTGCCTATATGTGAAAAAATAAATTGTAGTTAATATTTCTTATAAGATAATAGAATACTTACCCAAATCATGATGATGGGTTGTATGTAGAATGTGGAGAAGTAATTGCTAAAATAAGACTGTCAATATAGAGCAGGTAAAATAGAATGCTGGAAGATGCATCACAAATTAGCTTCCTCATTTAGCAATGTTGTGTACTCTTATGTGTATGCACCACCTTGCAAATAGATTATCCATTTACTCTGATAGTGTGATGTCTAGCATTACTGCCTCACAGCACTGAGGTCTTGGGTTTGATTCCAACCACGGCCCAATCTGTGTGGCGTTTGTATATTCTCCCTGTGCTTTGCCTGGATTTCCTCCAGGTACTTCGGTTTTCTTCCACACTCCAAAAATATACTGTACATCACTGCAGGAAATGTATGCACTACATCAGTGGTTCCCAAACTGTGTGCCGTGGCACCCTGGGGTGCCGCGGGACACTTGCAGGGGTGCCTCAGGTTGGTGGTCAAGGACCAATTCAAACTATTTATTGTCAATTTAATAGGCAAAACCAGTACTGATGGCTTCCAGTTATAAAATATGTGGACAAACAGAAGCAAATCTTGTCCCTCACCACATAACTGACCCTAAGGATGACATATAAACATAATTTACTTAATCTAATATTTTTTTCGAAATTTCTCAATAAGAAACTTGTGGCCTAGGGGTGCCGTGAAAAAAAATCTGACACTCCAGGGTGCCGTGACTCACAAAAGTTTGGGAACCACTGCACTACATAAATAACTTGTGGTAATAAATAACACAAAATGCCCTTTTGCAGCCCTGTTTAGTCTTCCTCTTTGCATAACATTTCCTGTATTCTTTAAATGCACATTCAGTTCGGGTGTGTGTGTGTGTGTGTGTGTGTGTGTGTGTGTGTGTGTGTGTGTGTGTGTGTGTGTGTGGTGTGTGTGTGTGTCTGTCAGATTCCAATATAATTCTAATCTTAGCACTGCTAGTTCATTTCTCTCATCTAGTGCATAATATTACACTATGTATATGTATATAATACAGTAGACCTACAACTATCCGTACGCCAGTTCTCACAAACACCACCTGGTGAATGCAATCCAACTGTGATACCTGACCGAGACCTGCGAATGAGGCATTTCAAAAGTAGGCATTGAGTATCAGCGTATCGTGGGGGCTGCTAAGAACTATGTCCCAACCAACTGCAGACCGCTTACAATTCCTCTGGAGCACTAGGACAAGCAGCTTTCATTTTATGACATGGCTTTCCTCTTCTTCCAAGATCTTGTGACCACTACTGACCTTCTGTTGTAACACGGGCTGTTGTTCAGCAATGATGGTTTATTCTCGGTGTAAATGTAAAGAAATAGTTAAAAAAAAAATGTGTAAACCCCCCCCCCCCCCTCTTTCCTCCTTCCCCCACTTGCATAACCAACCCGGCCCTGGTTTAAATCTCACAGGAAACAAAATGCGTAGGGCATACTTGCCTACTCTCCCGGAATGGCCGGGAGGCTCCCGAAAATCGGGTGACCCTCCCGGCCCCCCGGAAGAGCAGGCAAGTCTCCCGGAATCAGGGGTCCCCCTGCCCGTCCGCCCACTTAGTGTGTAAAGTGGGCGGTCCGGGCAGTTGATGACGCAATTCTTGCTGAATCGCGTCATCATAGCCACGCCCCCTGCAGTGTAATGCCGGGGATCGTGACATTACAGAGCGGGGGGCGTGGCTTAAAGGATGTGCCACCGAAACTCCGCCCCCGTCCCGCCTCCGGTCCACCTCCTCCCCACGTCACAGTCCTCCCCTGCCCCCTTGCTGAGCCGACCTGGCTGCTCTCTCCCGCAGAGAGCAGCCAGAATGTCGGCAAGTATGGCGTAGGGCAGGGCCGTAACTACGTGTGTGCCAAGTGGGCTTGGCACACAGCGCAGTTGCCCTGAGGGTGCAACGGCCAGCGGCATGTAATGAGTCAAATTGACTCATTACATTCCGCCTCTGAAGTCTGCGCCGTGCGCCGCAGCCGCGCTGGAGGAGAGAGAAGCGCCGGAGGAGGAGGGAGGGGGACTGGAGCCGCAGCAGCGCTATTTCATTGGTAGTAAGCGCCGCTGCAGCATCCCCCTCTCCTTCCGTATAGGCTGCCCGGCGCTGCTGTGGATGCTGGGATGCGGTTCCTCCATCCCAGCATCCACAGCAGCGCCAGGCAACCAATACGGAAGGAGAGGGGGATGCTGCAGTGGCGCTTACTACCAATGACATAGCGCTGCTGCGGCTCCAGTCCCCCTCCCTCCTCCTCCTTGTCCGATGCCTGCACAGAGGGAGATGCCAGCACGAGGAGCCAGTCAGCGGGGAGAAGGTAAGTATCTCTCTCTCTCTCTCTCTCTCTCTCTCTCTCTCTCTCTCGGGGACACCGTCTGCCATAATGTGTAAAAAGGGGGCCTGGCTGCTGCAATGTGTAAAAAGGGGTCCTGGCTGCCGCAATGTGTAAAAAGGGGGCCTGGCTGCCGCAATGTGTAAAAAGGGGGCCTGGCTGCCGCAATGTGTAAAAAGGGGGACTGGCTGCCGCAATGTGTAAAAAGGGGTCCTGGCTGCCGCAATGTGTAAAAAGGGGGCCTGGCTGCTGCAATGTGTAAAAAGGGGAACTGGCTGCCGCAATGTGTAAAAAGGGGTCCTTGCTGCCGCAATGTGTAAAAAGGTGGCCTGGCTGCCGCAATGTGTAAAAAGGGGGACTGGCTGCCGCAATGTGTAAAAAGGGGGACTGGCTGCCGCAATGTGTAAAAAGGGGGACTGTCTGCTGTAATGTGTAAAAAGGGGGACTGGCTGCCGCAATGTGTAAAAAGAGGGACTGGCTGCCGCAATGTGTAAAAAGGGGGACTGGCTGCCGCAATGTGTAAAAAGGGGGACTGTCTGCTGTAATGTGTAAAAAGGGGGACGCTATCTGCTTTAATGTATAAAAGGGGCTCTACCTGGTGTAGTGGCGCTACTGTGCAGCGTAATTTGAATAATGGAGACTACTGTGCACCGTAGTATGAATTGCTATTATTTTGTGGCCACGCCCCTTCCACATGAAGCCACGCCCCTATATTTTTTTTTGCGCGCCTGCGGCGCGCACTGCCCCTATCTTGCATGGGGGGGGCACCAATGTCGTTTCTTGCACACAGCGCTAAAATGCCTAGTTACGGCACTGGCGTTGGGGTACCCGATATGTTATGAACCAGCACTGGGCTCTTGGAGCCGGCCCTGGTTCTAAGAATATGGGGGGGGGAATGAGTAGGGGGTCCCCCTGTATTTTTAGAACAAGCACCGGCCTCCAATAGCTGGGGAAGTGGCCCCCCCCCAATAGAGAGACCCCCTCTCCAGTGTACCCCAGGCCTGGGCTGAAGCCTGGGGTTATCCCCTGCGCTGTGAGTACTGAGTTCATAGCTTTCAGTAAAAGTCAGATTTAAGTAATATTGGCCCTCATTCCGAGTCGTTCGCTCGGAAATAATCTTCGCATCGCAGCGTTTTTCTGCTTAGTACGCATGCGCAATGTTCGCACTGCGACTGCGCCAAGTAATTTTGCTATAAAGATAGTATTTTTACTCACGGCTTTTTCTTCGCTCCGGCGATCGTAGTGTGATTGACAGGAAATGGGTGTTACTGGGCGGAAACACAGCGTTTTATAGGCGTGTGGATAAAAACGCTACCGTTTCCGGAAAAAACGCGGGAGTGGCTGGAGAAACGGGGGAGTGTCTGGGCGAACGCTGGGTGTGTTTGTGACGTCAAACCAGGAACGACAAGCACTGAACTGATCGCAGATGCCGAGTAAGTCTGAAGCTACTCTGAAACTGCTAAGAAGTTTGTAATCGCAATATTGCGAATACATCGTTCGCAATTTTAAGAAGCTAAGATTCACTCCCAGTAGACGGCGGCTTAGCGTGTGTAACTCTGCTAAAATCGCCTTGCGAGCGAACAACTCGGAATGAGGGCCATTGTCTTTTAGAAGGGGACTACAGGTCCCGGCAAGTCTCCCCCACAGTTCAAATCGTGATTTGTTTGCCTTTAGTAAATCACAGAGTTTAAAATAAAGGCTAAATACCGCAGAGAAAGTAAACTCGGCCAGGTGATTCTTAGTAAATGTACTCCCCAGTGTGCAACTGGTGAACCCAGCCATTATTCCTTAAATATTCTGAGGATATTAGGATTGGATGAAGCAACAGGTGACAGAACCCTCAGTACTGACAGAACTAAGCATGTTATAGCCCAGTCAGTATAATTCATCTTTAACCCTTTTACAGCAATAAGCCTGTGATTATTCTGACATTCCGATGGCTGCGTTGAGTGATTTTCAAAAACATTTTTAAAAATAATGTGTGTGTATTACCTTGCTGTTGCTTTGGCTATGTATTTTTACAGTGCACGCTCATCTATCTTCTGTACACACTCTAGGGCTAGGCAGTATCACTCCACTTCAGAAGTAGGGATTGAGGGCCATCTTGTGGCCAGCACTGGCATACTGTAGTTATCTTTTTTGACGTTACATTTTATATATATTTTTTCATATTTTTAGTGCTTTGTTCTAATGAAACCCATCAGTACGCAACATTGGCATCATTTTTTTATTTTGTATAATGTTTAATTCTTATAACCAGTTCCAGAACAGGAAGGATTCAGTGAATTTACTCCTGAAATTAATAAGTGCCTGTAAACTTGTCTAGAGCATGGAAACTGCTATAAATATTGTATTACTTGTAATATAACACTATAAATAATAATATTAGTGATGTGCACCGGAAATTTTTCGGGTTTTGTGTTTTGGTTTTGGATTCGGTTCCGCGGCCGTGTTTTGGATTCGGACGCGTTTTGGCAAAACCTCCCTGAAATTTTTTTGTTAGATTCAGGTGTGTTTTGGATTCGGGTGTTTTTTTTTACAAAAAAACCCCTCAAAAACAGCTTAAATAATAGAATTTGGGGGTCATTTTGATCCCAAAGTATTATTAACCTCAATAACCATAATTTCCACTCATTTTCAGTCTATTCTGAACACCTCACACCTCACAATATTATTTTTAGTCCTAAAATTTGCACCAAGGTCGCTGGATGACTAAGCTAAGCGACACAAGTGGCCGACACAAACACCTGGCCCATCTAGGAGTGGCACTGCAGTGTCAGGTAGGATGGCACTTCAAAAAAATTGTCCCCAAACAGCACATGATGCAAAGAAAAAAAGAGGCGCACCAAGGTCGCTGTGTGACTAAGCTAAGTGACACAAGTGGCCGACACAAACACCTGGCCCATCTAGGAGTGGCACTGCAGTGTCAGACAGGATGGCACTTCAAAAAAATTGTCCCCAAACAGCACATGATGCAAAGAAAAAAAGAGGCGCACCAAGGTCGCTGTGTGACTAAGCTAAGCGACACAAGTGGCCGACACAAACACCTGGCCCATCTAGGAGTGGCACTGCAGTGTCAGACAGGATGGCACTTCAAAAAAATTGTCCCCAAACAGCACATGATGCAAAGAAAAAAAGAGGCGCACCAAGGTCGCTGTGTGACTAAGCTAAGCGACCCAAGTGGCCGACACAAACACCTGGCCCATCTAGGAGTGGCACTGCAGCGTCAGGCAGGATGGCACTTCAAAAAAATTGTCCCCAAACAGCACATGATGCAAAGAAAAATGAAAGAAAAAAGAGGTGCAAGATGGAATTGTCCTTGGGCCCTCCCACCCACCCTTATGTTGTATAAACAGGACATGCACACTTTAACGAACCCATCATTTCAGCGACAGGGTCTGCCACACGACTGTGACTGAAATGACTGGTTGGTTTGGGCCCCCACCAAAAAAGAAGCAATCAATCTCTCCTTGCACAAACTGGCTCTACAGAGGCAAGATGTCCACCTCATCATCATCCTCCGATTCCTCACCCCTTTCACTGTGTACATCCCCCTCCTCACAGATTATTAATTCGTCCCCACTGGAATCCACCATCTCAGGTCCCTGTGTACTTTCTGGAGGCAATTGCTGGTGAATGTCTCCACGGAGGAATTGATTATAATTCATTTTGATGAACATCATCTTCTCCACATTTTCTGGAAGTAACCTCGTACGCCGATTGCTGACAAGGTGAGCGGCTGCACTAAACACTCTTTCGGAGTACACACTGGAGGGTGGGCAACTTAGGTAAAATACAGCCAGTTTGTGCAAGGGCCTCCAAATTGCCTCTTTTTCCTGCCAGTATACGTACGGACTTGTCTGACGTGCCTACTTGGATGCGGTCACTCATATACTCCTCCACCATTCTTTCAATGGTGACAGAATCATATGCAGTGACAGTAGACGACATGTCAGTAATCGTTGCCAGGTCCTTCAGTCCGGACCAGATGTCAGCACTCGCTCCAGACTGCCCTGCATCACCGCCAGCGGGTGGGCTCGGAATTCTTAGCCTTTTCCTCGCACCCCCAGTTGCGGGAGAATTTGAAGGAGGAGCTGTTGACGGGTCACGTTCCGCTTGACTTGACAATTTTCTCACCAGCAGGTCTTTGAACTTCTGCAGACTTGTGTCTGCTGGAAAGAGAGATACAACGTAGGTTTTAAATCTAGGATCGAGCACGGTGGCCAAAATGTAGTGCTCTGATTTCAACAGATTGACCACCCGTGAATCCTGGTTAAGCGAATTAAGGGCTCCATCCACAAGTCCCACATGCCTAGCGGAATAGCTCTGTTTTAGCTCCTCCTTCAATGTCTCCAGCTTCTTCTGCAAAAGCCTGATGAGGGGAATGACCTGACTCAGGCTGGCAGTGTCTGAACTGACTTCACGTGTGGCAAGTTCAAAGGGTTGCAGAACCTTGCACAACGTTGAAATCATTCTCCACTGCGCTTGAGTCAGGTGCATTCCCCCTCCTTTGCCTATATCGTGGGCAGATGTACAGGCTTGAATGGCCTTTTGCTGCTCCTCCATCCTCTGAAGCATATAGAGGGTTGAATTCCACCTCATTACCACCTCTTGTTTCAGATGATGGCAGGGCAGGTTCAGGAGTGTTTGCTGGTGCTCCAGTCTTCAGCACGCGGTGGCTGAATGCCGAAGGTGGCCCGCAATTCTTTGGGCCACCGACAGAATCTCTTGCACGCCCCTGTCGTTTTTTAAATGATTCTGCACCACCAAATTCAATGTATGTGCAAAACATGGGACGTGCTGGAATTTGCCCAGATGTAATGCACGCACAATATTGGTGGCGTTGTCCGATGTCACAAATCCCCAGGAGAGTCCAATTGGGGTAAGCCATTCTGCGATGATGTTCCTCAGTTTCCGTAAGAGGTTGTCAGCTGTGTGCCTCTTATGGAAAGCGGTGATACAAAGCGTAGCCTGCCTAGGAACGAGTTGGCGTTTGCGAGATGCTGCTACTGGTGCCGCCGCTGCTGTTCTTGCTGCGGGAGGCAATACATCTACCCAGTGGGCTGTCACAGTCATATAGTCCTGAGTCTGCCCTGCTCCACTTGTCCACATGTCCGTGGTTAAGTGGACATTGGGTACAACTGCATTTTTTAGGACACTGGTGACTCTTTTTCTGACGTCTGTGTACATTTTCGGTATCGCCTGCCTAGAGAAATGGAACCTAGATGGTATTTGATACCGGGGACACAGTACCTCAAATAAGTCTCTAGTTGCCTCTGAATTAACGGTGGATACCGGAACCACATTTCTCACCACCCAGGCTGACAAGACCTGAGTTATCCGCTTTGCAGCAGGATGACTGCTGTGATATTTCATCTTCCTCGCAAAGGACTGTTGGACAGTCAATTGCTTACTGGAAGTAGTACAAGTGGTCTTCCGACTTCCCCTCTGGGATGACGATCGACTCCTAGCAGCAACAACAGCAGCGCCAGCAGCAGTAGGCGTTACACGCAAGGATGCATCGGAGGAATCACAGGCAGGAGAGGACTTATCAGACTTGCCAGTGACATGGCCTGCAGGACTATTGGCTTTCCTGTGTAAGGTGGAAATTGACACTGAGGGAGTTGGTGGTGTGGTTTGCAGGAGCTTGCTTACAAGAGGAAGGGATTTAGTGGTTAGTGGACTGCTTCCGCTGTCATCCAAAGTTTTTGAACTTGTCACTGACTTCTGATGATTGCGGACCAGGTGACATATAAGGGAGGATGTTCCTAGGTGGTTAACGTCCTTACCCCTACTTATTACAGCTTGACAAAGGCAACACACGGCTTGACACCTGTTGTCCGCATATGTTGAAATAATTCCACACCGAAGAGGTGATTTTTTTGGTATTTTGACCAGGCATGTCAATGGCCATATTCGTCCCACGGACAACAGGTGTCTCCCCGGGTGCCTGATTTAAACAAACCACCTCACCATCAGAATCCTCCTTGTCAATTTCCTCCCCAGCGCCAGCAACACCCATATCCTCATCCTGGTGTACTTCAACAGTGACATCTTCAATTTGACTATCAGGAACTGGACTGCGGGTGCTCCTTCCAGCACTTGCAGGGTCGTGCAAATGGTGGAAGGCGCAAGCTCTTCCCGTCCAGTGTTGGGAAGGTCAGGCATCGCAACTGACACAATTGGACTCTCCTTGGGGATTTGTGATTTAGAAGAATGCACAGTTCTTTGCTGTGCTTTTGCCAGCTTAAGTCTTTTAATTTTTCTAGCGAGAGGATGAGTGCTTCCATCCTCATGTGAATCTGAACCACTAGCCATGAACATAGGCCAGGGCCTCAGCCGTTCCTTGCCACTCCGTGTCGTAAAGGGCATATTGGCAAGTTTCCGCTTCTCATCAGATGCTTTCAATTTTGATTTTTGGGTCATTTTACTGAACTTTTGTTTTTTGGATTTTACATGCTCTCTACTATGACATTGGGCATTGGCCTTGGCAGAGGACGTTGATGGCATTTCATCGTCTCGGCCATGACTAGTGGCAGCAGCTTCAGCACGAGGTGGAAGTGGATCTTGATCTTTCCCTATTTTAACCTCCACATTTTTGTTCTCCATTTTTTAATGTGTGGAATTATATGCCAGTATCAATAGCAATGGCCTACTACTATATATACTGCGCACAACTGAAATGCACCACAGGTATGGATGGATAGTATACTTGACGACACAGAGGTAGGTAGAGCAGTGGCCTTCCGTACCGTACTGCTATATATACTGGTGGTCACCGTCAGCAAAACTCTGCACTGTACTCCTCCTATATAATACAGCTGCTCCCCAGTCCCCACAATTAAGCAGTGTGAGCACAGATATATGCAGCACACTGAGCACAGATATGGAGTGTTTTTCAGGCAGACAACGTATACTGGTGGTCACTGGTCAGCAAAACTCTGCACTGTACTCCTCCTATATAATATACTGGTGGTCCCCAGTGCCCACAATAAAGCAGTGTGAGCACAGATATATGCAGCACACTGAGTACAGATATGGAGTGTTTTTCAGGCAGACAACGTATACTGGTGGTCACTAGAGATGAGCGGGTTCGGTTTCTCTGAATCCGAACCCGCCAGAACTTCATGTTTTTTTTCACGGGTCCGAGCGACTCGGATCTTCCCGCCTTGCTCGGTTAACCCGAGCGCGCCCGAACGTCATCATGACGCTGTCGGATTCTCGCGAGGCTCGGATTCTATCGCGAGACTCGGATTCTATATAAGGAGCCGCGCGTCGCCGCCATTTTCACACGTGCATTGAGATTGATAGGGAGAGGACGTGGCTGGCGTCCTCTCCATTTAGATTATAAGAGACTGAGAGAGATTTACTGGAGCTGACTAGGAGGAGTACTGTTACTGTAGAAGTGTAGAGACTGAGTGGAGAGAGTTTACTAGTGAGGACAGTGCAGTTTACTTTATAATCCGTTCTCTGCCTGAAAAAAGCGATACACAGCACACAGTGACTCAGTCACATACCATATCTGTGTGCACTGCTCAGGCTCAGGCCAGTGTGCTGCATCATCTATTATCTATATATAATATTATATATATCTGTCTGACTGCTCAGCTCACACAGCTTATAATTGTGGGGGAGACTGGGGAGCACTACTGCAGTGCCAGTTATAGGTTATAGCAGGAGCCAGGAGTACATAATATATTATATAGTGAGTGACCACCAGACACACAGTACAGTTTATTTAATATATCCGTTCTCTGCCTGAAAAAAGCGATACACACAGTGACTCAGTCAGTCACATACCATATCTGTGTGCACTGCTCAGGCTCAGGCCAGTGTGCTGCATCATCTATATATATTATATATCTGTCTGACTGCTCAGCTCACACAGCTTATAATTGTGGGGGAGACTGGGGAGCACTACTGCAGTGCCAGTTATAGGTTATAGCAGGAGCCAGGAGTACATAATATTATATTAAAATTAAACAGTGCACACTTTTGCTGCAGGAGTGCCACTGCCAGTGTGACTAGTGACCAGTGACCTGACCACCAGTATATATAATATTAGTAGTATACTATCTCTTTATCAACCAGTCTATATTAGCAGCAGACACAGTACAGTGCGGTAGTTCACGGCTGTGGCTACCTCTGTGTCGGCACTCGGCAGCCCGTCCATAATTGTATATACCACCTAACCGTGGTTTTTTTTTCTTTCTTTATACATACATACTAGTTACGAGTATACTATCTCTTTATCAACCAGTCTATATATTAGCAGCAGACACAGTACAGTGCGGTAGTTCACGGCTGTGGCTACCTCTGTGTCGGCACTCGGCAGCCCGTCCATAATTGTATATACCACCTAACCGTGGTTTTTTTTTCTTTCTTTATACATACATACTAGTTACGAGTATACTATCTCTTTATCAACCAGTCTATATATTAGCAGCAGACACAGTACAGTGCGGTAGTTCACGGCTGTGGCTACCTCTGTGTCGGCACTCGGCAGCCCGTCCATAATTGTATATACCACCTAAACGTGTTTTTTTTTTCTTTCTTTATACATACATACTAGTTACGAGTATACTATCTCTTTATCATCAACCAGTCTATATATTAGCAGCAGACACAGTACAGTGCGGTAGTTCACGGCTGTGGCTACCTCTGTGTCGGCACTCGGCAGCCCGTCCATAATTGTATATACCACCTAACCGTGGTTTTTTTTTCTTTCTTTATACATACATACTAGTTACGAGTATACTATCTCTTTATCAACCAGTCTATATATTAGCAGCAGACACAGTACAGTGCGGTAGTTCACGGCTGTGGCTACCTCTGTGTCGGCACTCGGCAGCCCGTCCATAATTGTATATACCACCTAACCGTGGTTTTTTTTTCTTTCTTTATACATACATACTAGTTACGAGTATACTATCTCTTTATCATCAACCAGTCTATATATTAGCAGCAGACACAGTACAGTGCGGTAGTTCACGGCTGTGGCTACCTCTGTGTCGGCACTCGGCAGCCCGTCCATAATTGTATATACCACCTAACCGTGGTTTTTTTTTCTTTCTTTATACATACATACTAGTTACGAGTATACTATCTCTTTATCATCAACCAGTCTATATATTAGCAGCAGACACAGTACAGTGCGGTAGTTCACGGCTGTGGCTACCTCTGTGTCGGCACTCGGCAGCCCGTCCATAATTGTATATACCACCTAACCGTGGTTTTTTTTTCTTTCTTTATACATACATACTAGTTACGAGTATACTATCTCTTTATCATCAACCAGTCTATATATTAGCAGCAGACACAGTACAGTGCGGTAGTTCACGGCTGTGGCTACCTCTGTGTCGGCACTCGGCAGCCCGTCCATAATTGTATACTAGTATCCAATCCATCCATCTCCATTGTTTACCTGAGGTGCCTTTTAGTTGTGCCTATTAAAATATGGAGAACAAAAATGTTGAGGTTCCAAAATTAGGGAAAGATCAAGATCCACTTCCACCTCGTGCTGAAGCTGCTGCCACTAGTCATGGCCGAGACGATGAAATGCCAGCAACGTCGTCTGCCAAGGCCGATGCCCAATGTCATAGTACAGAGCATGTCAAATCCAAAACACCAAATATCAGTAAAAAGCCTCTTTTTTTCTTTGCGTCATGTGCTGTTTGGGGAGGGTTTTTTGGAAGGGACATCCTGCGTGACACTGCAGTGCCACTCCTAGATGGGCCCGGTGTTTGTGTCGGCCACTAGGGTCGCTAATCTTACTCACACAGCTACCTCATTGCGCCTCTTTTTTTCTTTGCGTCATGTGCTGTTTGGGGAGGGTTTTTTGGAAGGGCCATCCTGCGTGACACTGCAGTGCCACTCCTAGATGGGCCCGGTGTTTGTGTCGGCCACTAGGGTCGCTAATCTTACTCACACAGCTACCTCATTGCGCCTCTTTTTTTCTTTGCGTCATGTGCTGTTTGGGGAGGGTTTTTTGGAAGGGACATCCTGCGTGACACTGCAGTGCCACTCCTAGATGGGCCCGGTGTTTGTGTCGGCCACTAGGGTCGCTAATCTTACTCACACAGCTACCTCATTGCGCCTCATTTTTTCTTTGCGTCATGTGCTGTTTGGGGAGGGTTTTTTGGAAGGGCCATCCTGCGTGACACTGCAGTGCCACTCCTAGATGGGCCCGGTGTTTGTGTCGGCCACTAGGGTCGCTAATCTTACTCACACAGCTACCTCATTGCGCCTCTTTTTTTCTTTGCGTCATGTGCTGTTTGGGGAGGGTTTTTTGGAAGGGACATCCTGCGTGACACTGCAGTGCCACTCCTAGATGGGCCCGGTGTTTGTGTCGGCCACTAGGGTCGCTTATCTTACTCACACAGCGACCTCGGTGCAAATTTTAGGACTAAAAATAATATTGTGAGGTGTGAGGTATTCAGAATAGACTGAAAATGAGTGTAAATTATGGTTTTTGAGGTTAATAATACTTTGGGATCAAAATGACCCCCAAATTCTATGATTTAAGCTGTTTTTTAGTGTTTTTTGAAAAAAACACCCGAATCCAAAACACACCCGAATCCGACAAAAAAAATTCGGTGAGGTTTTGCCAAAACGCGTTCGAACCCAAAACACGGCCGCGGAACCGAACCCAAAACCAAAACACAAAACCCGAAAAATTTCAGGCGCTCATCTCTAGTGGTCACTGTCAGCAAAACTCTGCACTGTACTCCTCCTATATAATACAGCTGCTCCCCAGTCCCCACAATTAAGCAGAGTGAGCACAGATATATGCAGCACACTGAGCACAGATATGGAGTGTTTTTCAGGCAGACAACGTATACTGGTGGTCACTGGTCAGCAAAACTCTGCACTGTACTCCTCCTATATAATATACTGGTGGTCCCCAGTGCCCACAATAAAGCAGTGTGAGCACAGATATATGCAGCACACTGAGCACAGATATGGAGTGTTTTTCAGGCAGACAACGTATACTGGTGGTCACTGTCAGCAAAACTCTGCACTGTACTCCTCCTATATAATACTGCTGCTCCCCAGTCCCCACAATTAAGCAGTGTGAGCACAGATATATGCAGCACACTGAGCACAGATATGGAGTGTTTTTCAGGCAGACAACGTATACTGGTGGTCACTGTCAGCAAAACTCTGCACTGTACTCCTCCTATATAATACAGCTGCTCCCCAGTCCCCACAATTAAGCAGTGTGAGCACAAATATTTTTGCATCAAGAATTCAAGATTAATAAATGGAGAGGACGCCAGCCACGTCCTCTCCCTAACATTTCCAATGCATGAGTGAAAATGGCGGCGACGCGCGGCTGCTTATATAGAATCCGAATCTCGCGAGAATCCGACAGCGGGATGATGACGTTCGGGCGCGCTCGGGTTAACCGAGCCATACGGGAGAATCCGAGTATGCCTCGGACCCGTGTAAACTGGGTGAAGTTGGGGGGGGTTCGGTTTCCGAGGAACCGAACCCGCTCATCACTAATAATAATAATAATAACAATAATACATTCACAGTATAAGGTGTTTTCTTTCCAATAGTGCTTTGCAGAAACTATGAACATAATATTGAGGCTTAAATTTGCAGAAAATAGTAGATTCCATTAATATAATTATTTTGGGTGTACACAAGCATACGTTCCAACTTTTGTGGTGTCCAGTGGCGGACATTTATGTGCACCTCAGGTGTGTTCCTGAAAATGGGGTGCGTGGCTTAGTGTAAAGGGGATGTCACCTCATTGGGAATGACGTATCCACTAGGCACGTCCCCATTTGTCATGCAGGTGCTGCTGAACAGCCACCAGCCACTCTCAGATTCTGTTTGTCATCCACACTCCACTGCTCTGCATCAGTGTAATAGTATCCCCCCTCAATCCAACCCCCCCCCCATCTGCGGGACACTGTAGCCCACGGGTGGGACAGCGGGACAGTCCCAGAAAAAGGGGGAACTGTCTCACTGAAATCCGGACAGTTGGGAGGTATGCACTAGTTCTAAGTATTACACAGCTCACGCACTGAGTGTCTTTATTCTATAGCTAGCCGGGGTGTGCTGCTCGTTCTGATGGGTGTTCCAACCCACCTATACGTAAATGGAGAAGCTTAGTGGATATACCACAATAGAACTGCGCTCAACCCCTAAGGTGTGTGTGTTTAGCTAACGAATGCACATCAGATGTAATAAAGGATAATGTATGAACAGACCCAAATTTGAGTTTGCACTTGGATATAGAAATCACAAAAATAACAATATGATGCAAATTAATTGTTGTGAGCCACTGTATTTATTGTATACTGGCCAATCTAAAGGTGTGCGGTTAATGCCCAGGGTGGGCGATATTGTCTCTTATAAAGTTCATGCAGGTTATAATTAGAGATGAGCGGGTTCGGTTTCTCTGAATCCGAACCCGCACGAACTTCATGTTTTTTTCACGGGTCCGAGCAGACTCGGATCCTCCCGCCTTGCTCGGTTAACCCGAGCGCGCCCGAACGTCATCATGACGCTGTCGGATTCTCGCGAGACTCGGATTCTATATAAGGAGCCGCGCGTCGCCGCCATTTTCACACGTGCATTGAGATTGATAGGGAGAGGACGTGGCTGGCGTCCTCTCCATTTAGATTAGGGTTGAGAGAGAGAGAGAGAGATTGACCTGAGGCTGTGATACTGTAGAAGAGAGTGCAGAGTTTAGTGACTGACGACCACAGTGACCACCAGACAGTGCAGTTGTTTGTTTTATTTAATATATCCGTTCTCTGCCTGAAAAAAACGATACACACAGTGACTCAGTCACATACCATATCTGTGTGCACTGCTCAGCCCAGTGTGCTGCATCAATGTATATATATATCTGACTGTGCTCAGCTCACACAGCTTATAATTGTGGGGGAGACTGGGGAGCACTGCAGTGCCAGTTATAGGTTATAGCAGGAGCCAGGAGTACATAATATTATATTAAAATTAAACAGTGCACACTTTTGCTGCAGGAGTGCCACTGCCAGTGTGACTAGTGACCAGTGACCTGACCACCAGTATATATAATATTAGTAGTATACTATCTCTTTATCAACCAGTCTATATTAGCAGCAGACACAGTACAGTGCGGTAGTTCACGGCTGTGGCTACCTCTGTGTCGGCACTCGGCAGCCCGTCCATAATTGTATATACCACCTAACCGTGGTTTTTTTTTCTTTCTTTATAGTCATACTAGTTACGAGTATACTATCTCTTTATCAACCAGTCTATATTAGCAGCAGACACAGTACAGTGCGGTAGTTCACGGCTGTGGCTACCTCTGTGTCGGCACTCGGCAGCCCGTCCATAATTGTATATACCACCTAACCGAGGTTTTTTTTTTCTTTCTTTATACATACATACTAGTTACGAGTATACTATCTCTTTATCAACCAGTCTATATTAGCAGCAGACACAGTACAGTGCGGTAGTTCACGGCTGTGGCTACCTCTGTGTCGGCACTCGGCAGCCCGTCCATAATTGTATATACCACCTAACCGTGGTTTTTTTTTTTTCTTTCTTTATACATACATACTAGTTACGAGTATACTATCTCTTTATCAACCAGTCTATATATTAGCAGCAGACACAGTACAGTGCGGTAGTTCACGGCTGTGGCTACCTCTGTGTCGGCACTCGGCAGCCCGTCCATAATTGTATATACCACCTAACCGTGGTTTTTTTTTTCTTTCTTTATACATACATACTAGTTACGAGTATACTATCTCTTTATCAACCAGTCTATATATTAGCAGCAGACACAGTACAGTGCGGTAGTTCACGGCTGTGGCTACCTCTGTGTCGGCACTCGGCAGCCCGTCCATAATTGTATATACCACCTAACCGTGGTTTTTTTTTCTTTCTTTATACATACATACTAGTTACGAGTATACTATCTCTTTATCAACCAGTCTATATTAGCAGCAGACACAGTACAGTGCGGTAGTTCACGGCTGTGGCTACCTCTGTGTCGGCACTCGGCAGCCCGTCCATAATTGTATATACCACCTAACCGTGGTTTTTTTTTCTTTCTTTATACATACATACTAGTTACGAGTATACTATCTCTTTATCAACCAGTCTATATATTAGCAGCAGACACAGTACAGTGCGGTAGTTCACGGCTGTGGCTACCTCTGTGTCGGCACTCGGCAGCCCGTCCATAATTGTATATACCACCTAACCGTGGTTTTTTTTTCTTTCTTTATAGTCATACTAGTTACGAGTATACTATCTCTTTATCAACCAGTCTATATTAGCAGCAGACACAGTACAGTGCGGTAGTTCACGGCTGTGGCTACCTCTGTATCGGCACTCGGCAGCCCGTCCATAATTGTATATACCACCTAACCGTGGTTTATTTTTCTTTCTTTATACATACATACTAGTTACGAGTATACTATCTCTTTATCAACCAGTCTATATATTAGCAGCAGACACAGTACAGTGCGGTAGTTCACGGCTGTGGCTACCTCTGTGTCGGCACTCGGCAGCCCGTCCATAATTGTATATACCACCTAACCGTGGTTTTTTTTTCTTTCTTTATAGTCATACTAGTTACGAGTATACTATCTCTTTATCAACCAGTCTATATTAGCAGCAGACACAGTACAGTGCGGTAGTTCACGGCTGTGGCTACCTCTGTGTCGGCACTCGGCAGCCCGTCCATAATTGTATATACCACCTAACCGTGGTTTTTTTTTCTTTCTTTATACATACATACTAGTTACGAGTATACTATCTCTTTATCAACCAGTCTATATTAGCAGCAGACACAGTACAGTGCGGTAGTTCACGGCTGTGGCTACCTCTGTGTCGGCACTCGGCAGCCCGTCCATAATTGTATATACCACCTAACCGTGGTTTTTTTTTCTTTCTTTATACATACATACTAGTTACGAGTATACTATCTCTTTATCAACCAGTCTATATATTAGCAGCAGACACAGTACAGTGCGGTAGTTCACGGCTGTGGCTACCTCTGTGTCGGCACTCGGCAGCCCGTCCATAATTGTATATACCACCTAACCGTGGTTTTTTTTTCTTTCTTTATACATACATACTAGTTACGAGTATACTATCTCTTTATCAACCAGTCTATATATTAGCAGCAGACACAGTACAGTGCGGTAGTTCACGGCTGTGGCTACCTCTGTGTCGGCACTCGGCAGCCCGTCCATAATTGTATACTAGTATCCAATCCATCCATCTCCATTGTTTACCTGAGGTGCCTTTTAGTTGTGCCTATTAAAATATGGAGAACAAAAATGTTGAGGTTCCAAAATTAGGGAAAGATCAAGATCCACTTCCACCTCGTGCTGAAGCTGCTGCCACTAGTCATGGCCGAGACGATGAAATGCCAGCAACGTCGTCTGCCAAGGCCGATGCCCAATGTCATAGTACAGAGCATGTCAAATCCAAAACACCAAATATCAGTAAAAAAAGGACTCCAAAACCTAAAATAAAATTGTCGGAGGAGAAGCGTAAACTTGCCAATATGCCATTTACCACACGGAGTGGCAAGGAACGGCTGAGGCCCTGGCCTATGTTCATGGCTAGTGGTTCAGCTTCACATGAGGATGGAAGCACTCAGCCTCTCGCTAGAAAAATGAAAAGACTAAAGCTGGCAAAAGCAGTAGCACCGCAAAGAACTGTGCGTTCTTCGAAATCCCAAATCCACAAGGAGAGTCCGACTCCAATTGTGTCGGTTGCGATGCCTGACCTTCCCAACACTGGACGTGAAGAGCATGCGCCTTCCACCATTTGCACGCCCCCTGCAAGTGATGGAAGGAGCACCCGCAGTCCAGTTCCTGATAGTCAGATTGAAGATGTCAGTGTTGAAGTACACCAGGATGAGGAGGATATGGGTGTTGCTGGCGCTGGGGAGGAAATTGACCAGGAGGATTCTGATGGTGAGGTGGTTTGTTTAAGTCAGGCACCCGGGGAGACACCTGTTGTCCGTGGTAGGAATATGGCCGTTGACATGCCTGGTGAAAATACCAAAAAAATCAGCTCTTCGGTGTGGAAGTATTTCACCAGAAATGCGGACAACAGGTGTCAAGCCGTGTGTTCCCTTTGTCAAGCTGTAATAAGTAGGGGTAAGGACGTTAACCACCTCGGAACATCCTCCCTTATACGTCACCTGCAGCGCATTCATAATAAGTCAGTGACAAGTTCAAAAACTTGGGCCGACAGCGGAAGCAGTCCACTGACCAGTAAATCCCTTCCTCTTGTAACCAAGCTCACGCAAACCACCCCACCAACTCCCTCAGTGTCAATTTCCTCCTTCCCCAGGAATGCCAATAGTCCTGCAGGCCATGTCACTGGCAATTCTGACGATTCCTCTCCTGCCTGGGATTCCTCCGATGCATCCTTGCGTGTAACGCCTACTGCTGCTGGCGCTGCTGTTGTTGCTGCTGGGAGTCGATGGTCATCCCAGAGGGGAAGTCGTAAGACCACTTTTACTACTTCCACCAAGCAATTGACTGTCCAACAGTCCTTTGCGAGGAAGATGAAATATCACAGCAGTCATCCTACTGCAAAGCGGATAACTGAGGCCTTGACATCCTGGGTGGTGAGAAACGTGGTTCCGGTATCCATCATTACTGCAGAGCCAACTAGAGACTTGTTGGAGGTACTGTGTCCCCGGTACCAAATACCATCTAGGTTCCATTTCTCTAGGCAGGCGATACCGAAAATGTACACAGACCTCAGAAAAAGAGTCACCAGTGTCCTAAAAAATGCAGCTGTACCCAATGTCCACTTAACCACGGACATGAGGACAAGTGGAGCAGGGCAGGGTCAGGACTATATGACTGTGACAGCCCACTGGGTAGATGTATGGACTCCCGCCGCAAGAACAGCAGCGGCGGCACCAGTAGCAGCATCTCGCAAACGCCAACTCTTTCCTAGGCAGGCTACGCTTTGTATCACCGCTTTCCAGAATACGCACACAGCTGAAAACCTCTTACGGCAACTGAGGAAGATCATCGCGGAATGGCTTACCCCAATTGGACTCTCCTGTGGATTTGTGGCATCGGACAACGCCAGCAATATTGTGTGTGCATTAAATCTGGGCCAATTCCAGCACGTCCCATGTTTTGCACATACCTTGAATTTGGTGGTGCAGAATTTTTTAAAAAACGACAGGGGCGTGCAAGAGATGCTGTCGGTGGCCAGAAGAATTGCGGGACACTTTCGGCGTACAGGCACCACGTACAGAAAACTGGAGCACCACCAAAAACTACTGAACCTGCCCTGCCATCATCTGAAGCAAGAAGTGGTAACGAGGTGGAATTCAACCCTGTATATGCTTCAGAGGTTGGAGGAGCAGCAAAAGGCCATTCAAGCCTATACAATTGAGCACGATATAGGAGGTGGGATGCACCTGTCTCAAGCGCAGTGGAGAATGATTTCAACGTTGTGCAAGGTTCTGATGCCCTTTGAACTTGCCACACGTGAAGTCAGTTCAGACACTGCCAGCCTGAGTCAGGTCATTCCCCTCATCAGGCTTTTGCAGAAGAAGCTGGAGACATTGAAGGAGGAGCTAACACGGAGCGATTCCGCTAGGCATGTGGGACTTGTGGATGGAGCCCTTAATTCGCTTAGCAAGGATTCACGGGTGGTCAATCTGTTGAAATCAGAGCACTACATTTTGGCCACCGTGCTCGATCCTAGATTTAAAGCCTACCTTGGATCTCTCTTTCCGGCAGACACAAGTCTGCTGGGGTTCAAACACCTGCTGGTGAGTAAATTGTCAAGTCAAGCGGAACGCGACCTGTCAACAACATCTCCTCCTTCACATTCTCCCGCAACTGGGGGTGCGAGGAAAAGGCTCAGAATTCCGAGCCCACCCGCTGGCGGTGATGCAGGGCAGTCTGGAGCGACTGCTGATGCTGACATCTGGTCCGGACTGAAGGACCTGACAATGATTACGGACATGTCGTCTACTGTCACTGCATATGATTCTCTCCCCATTGAAAGAATGGTGGAGGATTATATGAGTGACCGCATCCAAGTAGGCACGTCACACAGTCCGTACTTATACTGGCAGGAAAAAGAGGCAATTTGGAGGCCCTTGCACAAACTGGCTTTATTCTACCTAAGTTGCCCTCCCACAAGTGTGTACTCCGAAAGAGTGTTTAGTGCCGCCGCTCACCTTGTCAGCAATCGGCGTACGAGGTTACATCCAGAAAATGTGGAGAAGATGATGTTCATTAAAATGAATTATAATCAATTCCTCCGTGGAGACATTGACCAGCAGCAATTGCCTCCACAAAGTACACAGGGAGCTGAGATGGTGGATTCCAGTGGGGACGAATTGATAATCTGTGAGGAGGGGGATGTACACGGTGATATATCGGAGGATGATGATGAGGTGGACATCTTGCCTCTGTAGAGCCAGTTTGTGCAAGGAGAGATTAATTGCTTCTTTTTTGGTGGGGGTCCAAACCAACCCGTCATATCAGTCACAGTCGTGTGGCAGACCCTGTCACTGAAATGATGGGTTGGTTAAAGTGTGCATGTCCTGTTTATACAACATAAGGGTGGGTGGGAGGGCCCAAGGACAATTCCATCTTGCACCTCTTTTTTCTTTTCTTTTTCTTTGCGTCATGTGCTGTTTGGGGAGGGTTTTTTGGAAGGGACATCCTGCGTGACACTGCAGTGCCACTCCTAGATGGGCCCGGTGTTTGTGTCGGCCACTAGGGTCGCTTATCTTACTCACACAGCTACCTCATTGCGCCTCTTTTTTTCTTTGCGTCATGTGCTGTTTGGGGAGGGTTTTTTGGAAGGGACATCCTGCGTGACACTGCAGTGCCACTCCTAGATGGGCCCGGTGTTTGTGTCGGCCACTAGGGTCGCTTATCTTACTCACACAGCTACCTCATTGCGCCTCTTTTTTTCTTTGCGTCATGTGCTGTTTGGGGAGGGTTTTTTGGAAGGGACATCCTGCGTGACACTGCAGTGCCACTCCTAGATGGGCCCGGTGTTTGTGTCGGCCACTAGGGTCGCTTATCTTACTCACACAGCTACCTCATTGCGCCTCTTTTTTTCTTTGCGTCATGTGCTGTTTGGGGAGGGTTTTTTGGAAGGGACATCCTGCGTGACACTGCAGTGCCACTCCTAGATGGGCCCGGTGTTTGTGTCGGCCACTAGGGTCGCTTATCTTACTCACACAGCTACCTCATTGCGCCTCTTTTTTTCTTTGCGTCATGTGCTGTTTGGGGAGGGTTTTTTGGAAGGGACATCCTGCGTCACGCCACTCCTAGATGGGCCCGGTGTTTGTGTCGGCCACTAGGGTCGCTAATCTTACTCACACAGCTACCTCATTGCGCCTCTTTTTTTCTTTGCGTCATGTGCTGTTTGGGGAGGGTTTTTTGGAAGGGACATCCTGCGTGACACTGCAGTGCCACTCCTAGATGGGCCCGGTGTTTGTGTCGGCCACTAGGGTCGCTTATCTTACTCACACAGCTACCTCATTGCGCCTCTTTTTTTCTTTGCGTCATGTGCTGTTTGGGGAGGGTTTTTTGGAAGGGACATCCTGCGTCACGCCACTCCTAGATGGGCCCGGTGTTTGTGTCGGCCACTAGGGTCGCTAATCTTACTCACACAGCTACCTCATTGCGCCTCTTTTTTTCTTTGCGTCATGTGCTGTTTGGGGAGGGTTTTTTGGAAGGGACATCCTGCGTGACACTGCAGTGCCACTCCTAGATGGGCCCGGTGTTTGTGTCGGCCACTAGGGTCGCTTATCTTAGTCACACAGCGACCTCGGTGCAAATTTTAGGACTAAAAATAATATTGTGAGGTGTGAGGTATTCAGAATAGACTGAAAATGAGTGGAAATTATGGTTTTTGAGGTTAATAATACTTTGGGATCAAAATGACCGCCAAATTCTATGATTTAAGCTGTTTTTTAAGTTTTTTGGAAAAAAACACCCGAATCCAAAACACACCCGAATCCGACAAAAAAAATTCGGTGAGATTTTGCCAAAACGCGGTCGAACCCAAAACACGGCCGCGGAACCGAACCCAAAACCAAAACACAAAACCCGAAAAATTTCCGGCGCTCATCTCTAGTTATAATACAGACTGTGGCGTCCCGCACATCTGCTGTTGAAAAGTCTTTAGGAAAAAATAATAATAATAACAAATGCTGGTGTTGGTAAAAAATCTTTAAAACCTTCACGATGCCCTGAGCTTACGGTGGTAGCATAAGTGGGGTAAAAAAGGGGGTCTCCTGACTATTTTCCCCTCTCTGCCCCTGCTGCCCGTGCTGCGTCCTTGTTCAGACGCCCCCCGGGTGCAGGTCGGTCAGAGAGGTGAACCTGTCTAGCGGCGGGGAAAGGATTCAGATGCTGCTCTGCAGAGCGGCTAGCTGCGCCTCTCCCACCGCTTACAGAGAACTCACCTGTCGCCCGCACCAGCAGCACGCCGCGCTCCGTCACCGGCTTCCTCCGCTGTCTGGTATCCTAGCAGCGCTGCTAGCTTCCGGGTTGGTCCGGTCACGTGACCAGGTCTTTTCGACGTGGGAAAGAGTCTTCCTGATGAAGTCTTTGAATCTGTAGTGGTTCTTTCTTTCTCCGGTGACGGAGCGCGGCGTGCGGCTGGAGCGGGCGACAGGTGAGTTCTCTGTAAGCGGTGGGAGAGGCGCAGCTAGCCGCTCTGCAGAGCAGCATCTGAATCCTTTCCCCGCCGCTAGACAGGTCCACCTCTCTGACCGACCTGCACCCGGGGGGCGTCTGAACAAGGACGCAGCACGGGCAGCAGGGGCAGAGAGGGGAAACCAGTCCGGAGACCCCCTTTTTTACCCCACTTATGCTACCACCGTAAGCTCAGGGCATTGTGAAGGTTTTAAAGATTTTTTACCAACACCAGCATTTGTTATTATTATTATTTTTTCCTTAAGACTTTTCAACAGCAGATGTGCGGGACGCCGCAGTCTGTATTATAACCTGCATGAACTTTATAAGAGACAATATCGCCCACCTGCATGAACTTTATAAGAGACAATATCGCCCACCCTGGGCATTAACCGCACACCTTTAGATTGGCCAGTATACAATAAATACAGTGGCTCAAAACAATTAATTCGCATCATATTGTTATTTTTGTGATTTCTATATCCAAGTGCAAACTCAAATTTGGGTCTGTTCATACATTATCCTTTATTACATCTGATGTGCATTCGTTAGCTAAACACACACACCTTAGGGGTTGAGCGCAGTTCTATTGTGGTATATCCACTAAGCTTCTCTAAAAAAAAATGTTAGTTGCTAAGGATACAGTATTTGAACGAATTTAGGGTGTTTTGGGGTTGATGATTAAAAAATGAAACATCATTTTTTAATTTGGCTATAGTTATTGCAATAATGGATATCACAAACTAATAAGGAACTTAGTCATAACATTTGCATATGGGAATCTACCTGAACATTCTAGCAGACTTGCCTACCCTCAGCTCCCCTTTTTTCTTTGAGCCTCCCGCTGCCCCGTAAACCTTGCTACGACTCCCGGTTTTTATGGTTCCCTGTGAGAATCTGGACTGCGCATGCGCGAGTCCAGAAATTCCGGGGGCGGGGCCTGCATGGCAGAAGTCCGTGCCGTCATTGTGGGTAGCTGTGACTGTCTGAGCGGAGGCTCTGCACTGCAGCCGTCACCAGGGACAGGAGCTGCAGGCAGAGAGTGGATCCGTGTGAGGGCTGAAGAGGGGGCGGGATTAGCAATGCAGGGAGACGCTGTGTTGTGAGGCACTCTCCCTGCTCAGCAACGATCAGCTGTTGCAGATAGCTGTCTCAAGACCCTTCAGTGCCGATCTCCCTACCTTCTCCCCTCAGAGACAGGGGCCCTCATTCCGAGTTGATCGCTCGCAAGGCGAATGTAGCAGAGTTACACACGCTAAGCCGCCGCCTACTGGGAGTGAATCTTAGCTTCTTAAATGTGCGACCGATGTATGCGCAATATTGCGATCACAAACGAGTTAGCAGTTTTTGAGTAGCTTCAGACTTACTCTGCCTGTGCGATCAGTTCAGTGCTTTTCGGTCCTGGCTGACGTCATAAACACACCCAGCGTTCGCCCAGGCACTCCCACCGTTTCTCCGGCCACTCCTGCGTTTTTTCCGGAAACGGTAGCGTTTTCAGCCACACGCCCCTAAAACGCCGTGCATCCGCCCAGTAACACCCATTTCCTGTCAATCACAATGCGAACGTCGGAGCGATGAAAAAGCCGTGAGTAAACTTACTTTCTTCATAGCAAAGTTACTTGGCGCAGTCGCAGTGCGAACATTGCGCATGCGCACCAAGAGAATTCTCACTGCGATGCGATGAAAATCGCCGAGCGAACAACTCGGAATGAGGGCCAGGGTACAGCAGTGGCAGCCAACCCACAGCCGAGGCCCTGGCTGCGACCCCCCTCTTCCCCTCAGAGATGTTAAATATTTTTTTTACCTGATACAGCAACGGTACCATCTGGAAGTCGAGGCCCCGCCCCTCTCACAGGCTCCGCCCCATACCACGGCCCACGATTACTCCCCTCTGCCACCAACTATGAGGATCCAGCACAGAGCTCCTATAGGTAAGAGCTCAGTGTAGTCCCCATTTCCACAGCACAGCCACCAATATGACAAGTCCAGTGAACAGCAAATTGACAGTGTATGGGCTCAGTATTTTGACATTAAAATGGCATTATGTGTTAGGCAGTGCCGTAACTAGACATTTTAGCGCTGTGTGCAAAAAAACAGCATCGGCGCCCCCTCCCCCCAAATATAAAACTGCCAAAATATAGGAGTGTGGCGTTATGGGGAAGGGGCGTGTCCACATAGCTCCCTTTTACACAGTTAGGCAGGCAGAGCTTTCTTTTACACAGTACGGAAGGTATTTTACACAGTAAGGCACCTAGAATACCATTTTACACATTACAGCAGCAGAGTCCCGTTTTACACATTACAGCAGAGTCCCATTTTACACATTACAGCAGCAGAGTCACCCTTTGTTACATATTACAGCAACAGAGAGTGAGAGTGAGTGAGTGAGTGAGTGAGTGAGTGAGTGAGTGAGTGAGTGTGTGTATGTGTGTGTGTGTGTATGTGTGTCTCAAGTTACCTGTTAGGGCGATGCGGCATCCAGGACTACCAGGCATAGACACTCATTTACTGGCGCTCACAGTCCCCTCTCCAATGCTCAGGCTGCTCTGTCACAGTAGAGGCAGCGGCGGCTCCTATACGGGACCAGGCGGCTGAAGGAGCGCTCTCTCTCTCCATTTCAGAGGTGGTGGCAGCAGGTCTCCCTGGCGGCATCAATAGAGGCAGCGGCGGCTCCTATACGGAACCAGGTGGCTTAAGGAGCGCTCCCTCTCCACTTCAGAGATGATGGCGGAGTTCACAGCCAGATTACCACACGACGGGAAACACCAAATGGCACTCCCCGTCACTTACAGAGGCAGGCACCGGCGGACAGCGGAAATTTCACTACTCCATCACTGACTAAAACAGCCGTAGATAGGGGTGTGCTGCCAAATGGTGCGCCTTCACTGCACTTGCGCTGTGGGCAAGGCACCATCGGCACACACCTAGTTACGGCCCTGGTGTTAGGTCTGAAATCCATCCAGGTCCCCTGCAAGGGCAACAATACAGGGAGGCACTTTGCTGGAGAGGCACTACCCCCTCTCAGGATGCAGTCGGGATGCGGGCATTTGGACTCCCGGCACTGGAATCCCGACACACAGGCAGAAGACAAACAAAATGCTGATGCCGGAATCCCGACACCCGCATCCCGAAGATAAGTGTGCGGACACTGTTAGTGTTAGACCGCAGGGAGGGGGGGGTTTAGGCACCCCCGGGGGCGGTTAGACTGCGGGGAGGGGGGTTTGGGTTTAGGCACCCCCAGTTAGGGTAAGGCTGCAGGGAGGAGGGGGCTGGGTTTAGGCACTCCCAGGGAGGATTAGGGTTAGGCTGTGGGGAGGGCGGTTAGGTTTAGGCACCACCAGGGAGGGTTAGGCTGTGGGGAGGGCGGTTAGGTTTAGGCACCACCAGGGAGGGTTAGGGTTAGGCTGTGGGGAAGGAGGGGGCAGTGTTAGGGTTAAGCTGCATGAAGGGATGTGTCCCTGTATATCTTGGCTGTCGGAAGCAGCGTATCTTACGTACGCATCAATGCCTCCCATGGTCTGCTGCTGCCGGCTGTCGCATTCATGGATATAGGGAAGCAATCTCCCGCTAAGCCTGAGTGCCGCACCTGTTTACACAAGTTTATTATTCATTTTGAGAGGGCACTGGCAAAGTAACTTATAGAGCCTGGAGTGCCAGACCTGGGACAAATATTATATATACATATGTTATGAATGTGTGTATACAAACACACAGTCCCACACCAGGGGTGGTAATCATGTGACCGGCGGTCGGGAGACTGACAGTCACATGACCTCCACCGACATCCTGCCCCCTCACTATCCCGATGGTCGGCATGCCGACCAACAGGGACTATTTCCACTCGTGGGTGTCCATGACACCCATAGAGTAGGAATAGAACCCGTGGCGTGGCGAGCGCAGCAAGCCCGCAAGGGGCTTGCAGCACTCACTCCTCCCCGGCGGTCAGACATACTACACCCCCGAACCAGTGTACATAGATTTTCTGTTTGTCCGTCTCTTCTAAAAAATGTACACGGTACATTAATACATA
This sequence comes from Pseudophryne corroboree, assembly GCF_028390025.1. Lineage (NCBI taxonomy): Eukaryota > Metazoa > Chordata > Amphibia > Anura > Myobatrachidae > Pseudophryne > Pseudophryne corroboree. Next base: position 1,054,841,117 of record NC_086444.1, read on the forward strand.
GTGCACCCATATTATTATTATTACTCTTTTTTTTTTGTCTTTATTGCTGCTTTTAGTACTATAGCTTTCACCTGCCACTGCAGGACACACCCCTGAGTGGCAATAAACACTCCCATAGGTGGAGCTAGACACACCCTTTGGGCAGAGCATGACACGCCTCTGCAACTGTGTGCCATTCTGCTACCACCTGGAATCTCCCTGAAACTGGTTTTCAAAAGTAGGCAAGTATGCATTCTAGAAGGTGAGGTACACATTCTAGATGTTCACTCTGTGATCATTCTGGCATATTCCTCCTCCATATATCAGGTGACATTTGGCAGTTAAGCGGTGTTCATTGACCATTGGGGGTCATTCCGGGTTGATCGCTCGCTAGCTAGTTTTAGCAGCCGTGCAAACGCTATGCCGCCGCCCACTGGGAGTGTATTTTAGCTTAGCAGAAGTGCGAACGGTTGTATCGCATAGCGGCTACAAATTTTTTTTGTGTAGTTTCAGAGTAGCTGAAATCCTACTCAGCACTTGCGATCACTTCAGACTATTCAGTTCCAGATTTGACGTCACAAACCCGCCCAGCCACGCCTGCGTTTTTCCTGGCACGCCTGCATTTTTCCGCACACTCCCTGAAAATGGTCAGTTGCCACCCAGAAACGCCCACTTCATGTCAATCACTCTGCGGCAAGCAGTGCGACTGAAATGCATCGCTAGACCCTTTGCAGAACTACATCGTTCGTTGTGCCCGTACGTCAAGCGTGCGCATTGCGCCGCATACGCATGCTCAGAACTGCCGATTTTTAGCCTGATCGCTGTGATGCGAACAAATTCAGCTAGCGATCAACTCGTAATGATCCCCATTGTGTGTAGTTTGTTTTTGTTTTGTTTCTTTCTCGTCTGTTTATCTCAGGCTTTACAGCCAATCTAGAATATACAATATCCTATTCGGAATCCGCTTCACAAAGTTACCATAAATTTGCTCTAATAAGATTGGCAATACAGTAAAATGAGTGTTGAGCAAGCGAGGCAGCCATATTGAGCACACTACATAGGCTACAATGTGCAATATAAGCAGTAACTGGAAATAAGGCATAAATGGTAAAAAAGAAAAATGAATGAATGTGCTCAGATACAGCACTAAAAAGGAGCCAAAGTAAACATACTACTGTATATAGTAACTAGTGATGAGCGGGTTCGGATCACGAACTTCACCCATTTTACACGGGTCCGAGGCAGACTCGGATCCTCCCGCCTTGCTCGGTTAACCTGAGCGCGCCCGAACGTCGTCATCCCGCGGTCGGATTCTCGCGAGATTCGTATTCTATATAAGGAGCCGCGCGTCGCCGCCATTTTTCACTCGTGCATTGGAGATGATCGTGAGAGGACGTGGCTGGCATCCTCTCAGTTTCTATGTTCAGTGGGCTGCAACTTGTGCTGCAAATATCTGTGCTCAGTGTGCTGCAAATATCTGTGCTCAGTGTGCTACAAGTGCAAATATCTACGTTCTCTGCCTGAAAAAAGCTCCAAATCGCTCCAAATCTGACTGTGCTCAGTGTGCTGCAAATATCTGTGTTCAGTGTGCTAATTGCTTTATTGTGGGGACTGGGGACCAGCAGTATTATATAGTAGGAGGACAGTGCAGAGTTTTGCTGACCAGTGACCAGTGACCACCAGTATTATACGTTCTCTGCCTGAAAAACGCTCCATATCTGTGCTGCATTGTAGTATATAGTAGGAGGACAGTGCAGAATTTTGCTGACCACCAGTATAACTATATATATAGCAGTACGGTACAGTAGTCCACTGCTCTACCTACCTCTGTGTCGTCAAGTATACTATCCATCCATACCTGTGGTGCATTTCAGTTTTGCACAGTTTGCTGACCACCAGTATATACTATATAGCAGTACGGTACAGAAGGCCACTGCTCTACCTACCTCTGTGTCGTCAAGTATACTATCCATCCATACCTGTGGTGCATTTCAGTTTTGCACAGTTTGCTGACCACCAGTATAACTAAATATATAGCAGTACGGTACAGTAGTCCACTGCTCTACCTACCTCTGTGTCGTCAAGTATACTATCCATCCATACCTGTGGTGCATTTCAGTTTTGCACAGTTTGCTGACCACCAGTATATACTATATAGCAGTACGGTACAGAAGGCCACTGCTCTACCTACCTCTGTGTCGTCAAGTATACTATCCATCCATACCTGTGGTGCATTTCAGTTTTGCACAGTTTGCTGACCACCAGTATATAATATATAGCAGTACGGTACAGTAGGCCACTGCTCTACCTACCTCTGTGTCGTCAAGTATACTATCCATCCATACTTGTGGTGCATTTCAGTTTTGCACAGTTTGCTGACCACCAGTATATAATATATAGCAGTACGGTACAGTAGGCCACTGCTCTACCTACCTCCGTGTCGTCAAGTATACTATCCATCCATACCTGTGGTGCATTTCAGTTTTGCACAGTTTTCTGACCACCAGTATATAATATATAGCAGTATGGTGCAGTAGGCCACTGCTTTACCTACCTCTGTGTCGTCAAGTATACTATCCATCCATACCTGTGGTGCATTTCAGTTTTGCACAGTTTGCTGACCACCAGTATATACTATATAGCAGTACGGTACAGAAGGCCACTGCTCTACCTACCTCTGTGTCGTCAAGTATACTATCCATCCATACCTGTGGTGCATTTCAGTTTTGCACAGTTTGCTGACCACCAGTATAACTATATATATAGCAGTATGGTACAGTAGTCCACTGCTCTGCCTACCTCTGTGTCGTCAAGTATACTATCCATCCATACCTGTGGTGCATTTCAGTTTTGCACAGTTTGCTGACCACCAGTATATACTATATAGCAGTACGGTACAGAAGGCCACTGCTCTACCTACTTCTGTGTCGTCAAGTATACTATCCATCCATACCTGTGGTGCATTTCAGTTTTGCACAGTTTGCTGACCACCAGTATATACTATATAGCAGTACGGTACAGAAGGCCACTGCTCTACCTACCTCTGTGTCGTCAAGTATACTATCCATCCATACCTGTGGTGCATTTCAGTTCTGCACAGTTTGCTGACCACCAGTATATACTATATAGCAGTACGGTACAGAAGGCCACTGCTCTACCTACCTCTGTGTCGTCAAGTATACTATTATCCATCCATACCTGTGGTGCATTTCAGTTTTGCACAGTTTGCTGACCACCAGTATATAATATATAGCAGTATGGTACAGTAGGCCACTGCTCTACCTACCTCTGTGTCGTCAAGTATACTATCCATCCATACCTGTGGTGCATTTCAGTTGTGCGCAGTATATATAGTAGTAGGCCATTGCTATTGATATATTACTGGCATATAATTCCACACATTAAAAAATGGAGAACAAAAATGTGGAGGGTAAAATAGGGAAAGATCAAGATCCACTTCCACCTCGTGCTGAAGCTGCTGCCACTAGTCATGGCCGAGACGATAAAATGCCATCAACGTCGTCTGCCAAGGCCGATGCCCAATGTCATAGTAGAGAGCATGTAAAATCCAAAAAAATAAAGCTCAGTAAAATGACCCAAAAATCTAAATCAAAATCGTCTGAGGAGAAGCGTAAACTTGCCAATGTGCCATTTACGACACGGAGTGGCAAGGAATGGCTGAGGGCCTGGCCTATGTTCAAGGCTAGTGGTTCAGCTTCACATGAGGATGGAAGCACTCATCCTCCTGCTAGAAAACTTAAAAGAGTTAAGATTGCAAAAGCACAGCAAAGAACTGTGCGTTCTTCTAAATCACAAATCCCCAAGGAGAGTCCAATTGTGTCGGTTGCTATGCCTGCACCTCTTTTTTCTTTCATTATTCTTTGCATCATGTGCTGTTTGGGGACTATTTTTTTGAAGTGCCATCCTGTGTGACACTGCAGTGCCACTCCTAGATGGGCCAGGTGTTTTTGTCGGCCACTTTGGTCTCTTAGCTTAGTCACACAGCTACCTCATTGTGCCTCTTTTTTTCTTTGCATCATGTGCTGTTTGGGGACTATTTGTTTGAAGTGCCATCCTGTCTGACACTGCAGTGCCACTCCTAGATGGGCCAGGTGTTTATGTCGGCCACTTGTGTCGCTTAGCTTAGTCACACAGCTACCTCATTGCGCATCTTTTTTTCTTTGCATCATGTGCTGTTTGGGAACTATTTTTTAAATCTGCCATCCTGTCTGACACTGCAGTGCCACTCCTAGATGGGCCAGGTGTTTGTGTCGGCCACTTGGGTCGCTTAGCTTAGTCATCCAGCGACCTCGGTGCAAATTTTAGGACTAAAAATAATATTGTGAGGTGTTCAGAATAGACTGAAAATGAGTGGAAATTATGGTTATTGAGGTTAATAATACTATGGGATCAAAATGACCCCCAAATTCTATGATTTAAGCTGTATTTGAGGGTTTTTTGTAAAAAAAACACCCGAATCCAAAACACACCCGAATCCGACAAAAAATTTTCAGGGAGGTTTTGCCAAAACGCGTCCGAATCCAAAACACGGCCGCGGAACCGAATCCAAAACCAAAACACAAAACCCGAAAAATTTCCGGTGCACATCACCAATAGTAACATAGAAGGTGAGATTATAGCCTATATAATACATAGATCACATGTAGGAGAATTTGTATCAAACCTTGTTAAAAGATAACGGGGAGAAGTTGCACATTTCCACCAATCATCTTCTGTCATTTTATTGGTTGCTATGGGCAACTTCTCCACTTTTTCTTTTTAGGAGGTTTGATAGATACCGAGGTGTGGCTATTAAATAATGACACTGATGCTATAATTTAGGTATTATGTTAATTATATTTTAACTCTGTTCCCCTCCTATGTACTCCCCTTCTGCATTCTTATTTTCCATTGGTCGAAGTCGTGCTGTAGCTCATTATCTGTCAGCTGTCTCAACAGCTCTGTCATTTTCGTCTTTGCCTCTGACAGTAACTAATGCAAAATGGCCTCCCTTGAGTACAGATTTGACTTTAGAGAAAAGAAAGTCACACGGCGATAAGTCTGGCGAGTATGGAGGGTGTTCTAGCACTGCAATCTGTTTCTCAGCCAAAAACTGCTTCACAGAGAGCTGTGTGGGCTGGTGCTTCGACTTGCTGCCAGATGAAATAATTTTTTACACATCTTTCTATTGATTCTTTCCCTCAAAGTTTCTAAAACATTTTTGTAGCAGTGTTGATTCACTGTTATGCCTTCTGGTATCTAGGGGCATTTGAAATAGGGTCTGAGTTTGCTGGAGGTGCGGGATGCCGGCCGATATCTGAGAGTTTTTTTACAGCGGCAATCATTTACACTAAAATCCCCAGATCTTCAGGACACAGCCCTTACTTGGTTCTCATCCTACCTCTCTAATCACTCTTTCAGTGTTCACTTTTCTGATTCTACCTCTTCTTCTCTACCTCTATCAGTTGGAGTACCGCAAGGCTCAGTCTTGGGTCCTCTGCTTTTCTCAATCTATACCTCATCTCTTGGTAAACTAATCAGCTCCTTCGGATTTCAGTATCATTTGTACGCTGATGATACTCAAATCTACTTATCCTCCCCAGATTTATCACCATCTGTATTCGTCCGTGTCACTGAATGCCTGTCTGCCATTTCATCTTGGAAGTCATCTTGCCACCTCAAACTCAACATTTCCAAAACAGAATTATTTTCCCACCAGCCAAGAGTAGTTACCAACCTGATATCTCCATAACCTGACAATGCGACTATCCACCCTACCCCACAAGCTCGCTGCCTAGGTGTCATCCTTGACCCTGAACTGTCCTTTGTTCCACACATTAAATCTGTCTCCAAATCATGTTACATGCATCTAAAAAACATATCCAAAACACGTCCTCATCTTATGCAAGACACTGCTAAAACTCTAATCCATGCACTCATCATCTCCCTCATTGCTTATTGCAATAGTCTCCTTACTGGTCTTCCCAAACATAGGCTCTCACCACTACAATCCATTTTGAATGCAGCTGCGAGGCTAATCTTCCTTGTTAGAAGTTCATTGCCTGCAGATCCGTTCTGTCAGTCCCTCTATTGGCTACCGGTATTCTATCGTATTCAATATAAAATACTGTTACTTACATACAAGGCTATTAACCAAACTGCACCAACATACATCTCCTCACTCATCTCAAAATATCTTCCTACCAGACCTCCCGCTCTGCACAAGATCTGCATCTCTCATCGAAACATATTACTTGTTCCCACTCAAAATTACAGTACATTATCCAGGCTTCACCCACTCTCACAATAAGACTCGCCTCTAGTCTCCAAACCTTTAAACGTTCCCCGAAAACTCACCTCTTTAGACAAGCCTATCACATTCCAGACCCACCCACATAACCTTTAATGCTTCCCTATCTAATCTTATCTAATTACATCCTCTCTGTACAGTAGACATAAGCTCACAGTTAGTTTCCAACATTGCTGGGTGATCATATCATACAACCCATTAAGAACCTAGCAATCTGGTGGACCATTATGCAATAGGTAGCATCTATCCTTGTGTATCAATGCCTATTTCCCTATAGATTGTAAGCTTGCGAGAAGGGCCATCCAACCTCTGTGTCTGTCTGTTTATGCCCAGTTTTGTTCTATTACTGTTCTAATTGTAAAGCGCAACGGAATATGCTGCGCTATATAAGAAACTGTTAATAATAATAATAATAATAATAATAATAATTAATAAGGCATGGTTTTGCCTTGTATAAGAGTGCCACTTTAAAAAAAACTCTGACACCCCGCACCTTCGGCAAACTCAAACCCTATTACATATGCCCCCTAGTCTTCCAAAATAACACCATGGATATCAAAGAAATCGATTAACATGTCTTTGGATTTGCTTTGATGTGCTTTATTAATTCTTGGTGATGATGGTGTTTTCCAGTTCATGGACTGATGGGGCGTGGATTATTAGATCTACACCAAAACGGTCTACAGTCAATAGGTCTACTATTAATGGTAGACGTGCATTAGGTCATCAGGGTCAAAAGGTCGACATGCAAATGGGTCGACACAAAAAAGTTAGGCAAATTTATTTATTTATTTATTTTGGGGGGGGGTTGTCATTTTCTGCCACAAACAAGCCCCATTAGTGTACCACGTCCCCTTGCATGACTTGCTTTGCTCACCATGCTTTCGGGCAAGGTGTCTCGCTCTGCTACCGCTGCGCTCGGCACAGGTTACTCTTCCCAATCGTAGTCCACATGGATGGTTAAAGTATGAAAAAGTTGCAAAAAATATATATATTTTTAAAACTTGTGTCTACCTTATGGGTGTTGACAATTGTCATATCGACCGTTTGACCCTATCGACCTTTTGACCCTGTTGACCTTTTGAATTGTCCTCCTTTTACATGTTGACTTTTGACCCTGTCGACCTTTTGACCCTGTCGATCTAATGCATGTCTACCATTAGTGGTAGACCTATTGATTGTAGACCTTTTTAGTGTAGATCTATAGACCAGATACCAGACTGATTTATGTCTCAGGAGCATACTGAAAGATCCATATTTCATCACAGGTAATAACTTTATCTAAAAAATGTGAATCCACTTGAATTTGTTCAAAAATGTCTGTACAAATTCACTTTTGATTATCTTTCTACTCGCTATTGAGAAGCCTTGGAATCATCTTAGCACAAACTTTTGTTATGTTAAGATCTTGATGCAAAACTTGCCGAACAGTTTCTTTGTCAATATTTGCCATGTCTGCTATCATTTTGTTGCTGAGTCGACAGTCAATTTGAACAAATTTCGCAATTGTTTTTCCACATTTTCGTTTGCCTTTGATGTGCAAGGATTCTGGGATGTTCATCATCTCCAACATCCTCACGAATGTCAATAAATATTTTGCGCCAATCACAGATATGTGCACATGACATACAATCAGCCTTGGTTAGCATACGGAAAGATTTGGTGGGCGTTTTTATCCAATATAACTAAAGATTTTAAGTTAACAATTAAAGTAGCACTTTTGAACTAAACATTTTATGACGCATGTGAAAAACACAACTTGAAATTCTGTATGACAGCAAATTATCTGTGCGAGAGGGGGGACACTTGCAAAAGTCCAAGGTCAGTGGTCCCCCACTCCCTTTTAATTGACGTAGCATGGTTTATTTTTTACAAGTACAGTCTCGTCATTTAGCAGCCACACCTCACATTCTTTTATTTGCCTTACAAATTTATTAAACTGTTATATCTATTTCTTTTAGTTATGATTGATCAGATTCCTGAGGAATCCAGTTTCTAAGAAAATATGCCTTTACTTGGAAAACTGAGATAGTCAATACATACGTTTGAATATGCTTTTGAGCCCTTAGCAGCAATAGTTTGAAAATCCATTTTCTGAGTTATAATTTTTTTATACAAAACACTCAATTATTCACTTAATCCCCCTTAGGAATTTTTAAAAAGCCTTTATACCTTATGAATACCTGTTTCCTATGAATGGATTTCTATTTGGTGTATTATGGTATTATGTTGGGTTAAGTGCACAGCAGGTGGTAGAAAACAATTGAACAGATTATAATTTTCCTTCACACATTTTTATATATATATATATATATATATATATATATATATAATGTGTGAAGGAAAATTATATATATATATATATATATATATGACAAGAATTGCTCTCCCACTGCGCTATTTCAAATAAAACACTAAAATTAATTAATTATATGGCTGCCTGTATCCTCTAAGTTCCCTGTTAGGAGGAACTAAATGTGGAAATATGAAACGAAATAGAGGAGATGGCGCCAAGGGAGTTATATCAACGCCCTACCTAAAAACGGACCCTTACAGTACTCTCCGGATAAATTACATCAGATAACAAATACTAACATAAAAATTTATTAAAACAACATATAAACCCGACACAAATGTTCATAAGTATACAGAGTTGATACATTTACATTTGTCGCACAATTTGAACAATCAGTTTGTAGTGATGAGGAAAAAGCGTAGATATATCACTACGATTTCCTCCTTCTCCTTATTGTAGATTCGGAGGTAACATCAGATAATAGATAGATAAATAACCCTTTATCTATCTATTATCTGATGTTACCTCCGAATCTACAATAAGGAGAAGGAGGAAATCGTAGTGATATATCTACGCTTTTTCCTCATCACTACAAACTGATTGTTCAAATTGTGCGACAAATGTAAATGTATCAACTCTGTATACTTATGAACATTTGTGTCGGGTTTATATGTTGTTTTAATAAATTTTTATGTTAGTATTTGTTATCTGATGTAATTTATCCGGAGAGTACTGTAAGGGTCCGTTTTTAGGTAGGGCGTTGATATAACTCCCTTGGCGCCATCTCCTCTATTTCGTTTCATATATATATATATATATATATATATATATATAATATCTAGAAATATTTCTGCATATGATTTTTTTTCATTATCTTTGCTTTCTAATCATTATTTATTCATACTAAAGGTGTTCTAGCAGTGTGTGTGTTATTTTATTCCTTATTAAAGTTTACACTAATTATAGAGGTGGAGACAACAGACAAAGTTTTATGTGCAATAAAAACACAGCAATGAACAGTAAACGATAAGTCAACATAGATAGTAAACATTCTGTCATTTACGAGGAGCTGTATAATGAAGTGGAAAATCTGACAGAGACAGACCACACACTTAGGTTTTTGATGGATTTTCTTCATATTGTTTCCATTAATGTTTTGCACATACATTTATAATGCATAAGCATGTACATAGGGAATACGGGTGCGCCAAACCTCCCCTCTAGACTTGGCTTACTGATTATAATGTGAGAATTAAATATTGAACTGCCATTTTGAACAACTCCCACCTGATCTCATTTGGACCAGAGTGCGCAGATAGCTATTTATTAATATTTATTTTTAAAGTGCTAGCGTATTCTGTTGAGCTTTAAGGCCCATACACATTAGACGATGTCGCTCTGTGAGCGACATCGTCTAACGTTTCCCCCTCCCGGGCCGGCCGGTCGGCGGCCGCCTGTACGCACTGAGCGATATGACCGCTCATATCGCTCAGTGACGTCACTCCCCCGCCAGCCCTGCATGAAGGTCGTGGACGACAGTCCACATCCTTCATGCATGCCCTACCGACAGCGACGATCGTTGCCGACCCGCGGGGCCGCGCATCGATCGTCGCTGGCGGCGTACACACTTAACGATATAATGAGCGACGTCGCTCATTATATCGTTAAGTGTGTATGGACCTTTACAGTTCTTTAGCCTTTTTTATTTATTGTATGTTGTCATTTATTTACTATTGTGAGGACAAATCAGGACAGTTTTAATACATGCAGCATGTATGTATGTTTGAAGCTTTATTACCAGTTTATTAACAGTTTCTTTCATCTTACACTGGGCAAAAATACACCTTGAAATGCACTTACTGTATGGGGAATTGGAATGGTAAAAATGTGCCCTATTAATCTGTAGAATGGCCCCTGTGAGTTGGAGCAAAATCCCTTTTTCTGTTGGATATATTTATTTCTGTATTTGTTGGATGTTACAAAACATTAAAGTGTCAAGAGAAGGTCCTATCCATGAGTCCTCACAGTCTAGAGGGTCTATGTACTAAGCCTTGGAGAAAGATAAAGTGGACGGAGATACATTTTTCAAACATAGCCTCAAGCATGGCAGTTAGGAGCTGATTGGCTGGCACTTTATCTTTGTCCACTTTATGTCTCTCCAAGGCTTAGTACATATACCCCATGGTATATGTAATGCAGAGATCCTATATTTTATATATATATATATATATATATAGTCCTCCAAATCGGTCGGCACTCAATTCCTAAGAATAGCAACTTCCCCGGTGCCCGAATCCTCAATATACAGTAGTCCAATGGCGGTACAAACGGCACTCACAGGGGTTTTGAAAATGCAATAAGCTGGTAGCTTTAATGTAACGTTTCGGAGCTACAGCTCCTTCCTCCTGACAACACCAGACAGAACAAACATACAGAAAACTCACCCCCTCTCTTAAACCTCACTGATCAGCGCTGCTCCCTGCACCTGGCCGCGCTCACAGTCCGGGTCCGTCCTTGATGACTCACTTCCGGGCCGGGACTTCCGTTCGTTGCCATGGAGACAACCGGCTTGTGCTCCAGCCCAGCGGTTGCCATGGGAACCCGGCACCGGGCGCCCTGTACACGCAGGAGATCAGCTGCTGAGATACATAAATGAACACATGAAAAATAACATTAAAACACAATACAGACATATACAAAAACAATAAGAATGGTCACATACTCCAGAGCACATAGGTCCTGTCATTAAAGATATTCATAAAATGGCAGAATCTAATACCTTAAATCGCTAAATACTAGCCCATAAAAAAGCTGAGCCCCTTAGAGCAACATAAACAGGTTTATACGGCAAACGACGCTTCACATAATGCTGTTCCAATTAATTTTCTCGTTTAAGCCAAGTGGAGCCATGGTATTCAGCCTGAACATCCACCTGGCTTCAGCCAAAAACAACATTTTACTACGGTCACCCCCCCGCAGGGATTCTGGGTCATGGTCAATCATAAAGTACCGTAACTGAGATAGCGAATGTCCCTTTGCTTTAAAATGCCGTGCCACAGGTTGATCAATACTTTTACCGGCCAATGATAAATCAATATTAGACCGGTGGAGGGCCATCCGCTCCCTAAATCCACGGGTAGTCTGTCCCACGTAGTATAAACCACAGGGACAGTAAACGACATACACCACATGTGACCAGTACAAACGTGATTTACTCAAATGTAAACGTAACAAAAAATATGTGGTCGACTGTGACTACGAGGAAAATAGAGTTTGCAGGTGGTTATCTGGTGGAGAAACCGTGAATCGCGGCAGTGAGAAAGGTCGTAGACGCAGACCATGGCAGAAAGATGCACCGCGTATCCGTAATCAAACGGATACTTCGTTAAGCCATAGTGACAGTGACTTTGGCATATCAGAATCAGACGAGCCTAGCACATCGGCAAGTGTCCCTATAGGGAAAATGGCACAGTCTGTAAAACCTTTAAAAGAACGACCACTCGTAGGGGTGGACAAAATAAAAGGCACAACCACCAGGAAGGCCGCAAAGAACAAGCTGCAATAGTAAATCTTTCAGCGAGGGTGTTAACGGAGACAGAGGTTGGGGTGTTGCAAAAAGGCCTGTCCTTTGTCCCGACGAATCTTCACGATGATTTTGAATGGCGAAGGGAACATCATAAATTTGCGCGTAAGCTGCGCCTAAAGGAACATTTCCAGCACAAACCCGTGATGACTGAGGGAACTTCAGTGGAAAAGTTTATACAATCAGTGGCCAGGTTTTCTTATGACCCCCCCTCGGTTAACCCCTCGCTTAAGACCTTCAATCGACTGCTGGATGACTCCGTCAGTAGGAACAAGGCAGCTCCAGGTAGAGTTCAGAAAAATTTATCTAGAGAAGAAACCACAGCATTGCAAAACCTTGCCAAGTATGAAGATATAATCATTCGGCCCGCCGACAAGGGCTCAATGAATATTGATGTGAAATTGAGAGACAACTAGCAGAGGGGGAGGTGTACCAAAAACTCTCTTGTGATCCGACAAAAAGATTTCAAGTAGAACTGTTGGCAGTACTTGAGGAGGCGGTTCGTGATGGTCTTATTTCGCCATCACTTCAGAAAATCTTATATAAGCAGTTCCCTAGAGTACCAGTTCTATATACGTTGCCGAAGTTGCATAAGAGTATGGTCACTCCCCCTGGTCGGCCGATCATCTCTGCTCGGGACTCACTATTTCAAACAACTGCTCAACTATTGGACTTTATCCTGCAGCCACTGCTTCTGTTAAAAAAGTCCTTCTTGAAGGATACTACCAGTTTCATTAAGTTACTGATGGAAATCAAAGTGGTACCAAAGGGGACTCTGATGTGTTGTCTTGATGTGACCAGCTTATACACGTCAATCACGCATGCAGGGGGTTTGGCGTGTATGAAGCAATTTCTATATGATTACCTCGATGCATCTGTCTTTAATCATGGTCTGTTTTTGCATCTCCTTGAGTTAACGTTATTGAATAACTATTTTCTTCATGACAGTCAGTACTTCTTGCAATTGCGCGGCTGCGCAATGGAGTCAGCAGTGGCCCCTGCGTACGCCAACGTATATATGTTCTACATGGAAGATCGTATGTTTCTGAATAGACCTGAGATTAATTGTAATATACTTACATATACCTGGTACATAGATGATATTTTCATGCTATGGACCGGGGGTGTTGAGTCCTTTGAACAATTAATGGCGGAGGTGAACCAAATGGATACTACCATTAAGTTCACCTACTCCTATAGCGATGATGAGATGCACTTTTTAGACGTGAATGTTCATGTCAGTGAGGGCCAGATTGGGACCAGCGTCCATTTTAAGGACGTGGATCGCAATACGTTCCTCCTGGCAGGAAGTCACCACCTGTCCCCCCTGAATAAGGGGTTACCATTGTCTCAGATGATGAGGGTGGCGAGGAACACGAGTGACGCTTCAAAAACTCCAGAGCATTTGGATTTGTTAATTAACAAGTTTAAAGCTCGTGGGTATAACCGTGAAGTGCTGCAGCAACAAAAGCGGCAGGTTTTAGGTATGTCTAGGTCTCAGTTGCTTGAACCATCAGGACGTAGTAATAGTAATGTAATCCCTTGGGTGAGTACATTTACAGTAGCCAGCCCCATTATTAATCGGGCCACGAAAGCTTTATGGCCTATTGTAAAATCCGATAAGGAACTGATGTGATTCAATGAATGTAGACCTATGTCAGCATTTAATCGCGGCCATAACCTTAAGGATAGGCTGGTTAGAACAGACATCTCTGGGAGAGGGATCCCTAGACCCCCTAATGTATATTTAAAAAAACGGGTTGCTACAGTTGCTTTAATTGTGTCACCTGTAAATATATGTCACCTTGCAAAAGTTTTAAACACCCCCATACTGATAAGATGTTCGACATTCGCCACGTGCTTACCTGTAAAAGTTTGCATGTGGTGTATGTCGTTTACTGTCCCTGTGGTTTATACTACGTGGGACAGACTACCCGTGGATTTAGGGAGCGGATGGCCCTCCACCGGTCAAATATTGATTTATCATTGGCCGGTAAAAGTATTGATCAACCTGTGGCACGGCATTTTTAAGCAAAGGGACATTCGCTATCTCAGTTACGGTACTTTATGATTGACCATGTCCCAGAATCCCTGCGGGGGGTGACCGTAGTAAAATGTTGTTTTTGGCTGAAGCCAGGTGGATGTTCAAGCTGAATTCCTTGGCTCCACTTGGCTTAAACGAGAAAATTAATTGGAACAGCATTATGTGAAGCATCGTTTGCCGTATAAACCTGTTTATGTTGCTCTAAGGGGCTCAGCTTTTTTATGGGCTAGTATTTAGCGATTTAAGGTATTAGATTCTGCCATTTTATGAATATCTTTAATGACAGGACCTATGTGCTCTGGAGTATGTGACCATTCTTATTGTTTTTGTATATGTCTGTATTGTGTTTTAATGTTATTTTTCATGTGTTCATTTATGTATCTCAGCAGCTGATCTCCTGCGTATATAGGGCGCCTGGAGCCGGGTTCCCATGGCAACCGCTGGGCTGGAGCACAAGCCGGTTGTCTCCATGGCAACGAATGGAAGTCCCGGCCCGGAAGTGAGTCATCAAGGACGGACCCGGACTGTGAGCGCGGCCAGGTGCAGGGAGCAGCGCTGATCAGTGAGGTTTAAGAGGGGGTGAGTTTTCTCTATGTTTGTTCTGTCTGGTGTTGTCAGGAGGAAGGAGCTGTAGCTCCGAAACATTACATTAAAGCTACCAGCTTATTGCATTTTCAAAACCCCTGTGAGTGCCGTTTGTACAGACAGGATGGCACTTAAAAAAATAGTCCCCAAACAGCACATGATGCAAAGAAAAAAAGAGGTGCACCAAGGTCTCTGGATGGCGGAGCTAAGCGACCCAAGTGGCCGGCACAAACACCTGGCCCATCTAGGAGTGGCACTGCAGTGTCAGACAGGATGGCACTTAAAAAAATAGTCCCCAAACAGCACATGATGCAAAGAAAAAAAGAGGTCCACCAAGGTCGCTGGATGGCGGTCGCTGGATGGCTAAGCTAAGCGACCCAAGTGGCCGGCACAAACACCTGGCCCATCTAGGAGTGGCACTGCAGTGTCAGACAGGATGGCACTTAAAAAAATAGTCCCCAAACAGCACATGATACAAAGAAAAAAAGAGGTCCACCAAGGTCGCTGGATGGCGGTCGCTGGATGGCTAAGCTAAGCAACCCAAGTGGCCGGCACAAACACCTGGCCCATCTAGGAGTGGCACTGCAGTGTCAGACAGGATGGCACTTAAAAAAATAGTCCCCAAACAGCACATGATGCAAAGAAAAAAAGAGGTGCACCAAGGTCGCCGGATGGCGGAACTAAGCGACCCAAGTGGCCGGCACAAACACCTGGCCCATCTAGGAGTAGCACTGCAGTGTCAGACAGGATGGCACTTAAAAAAATAGTCCCCAAACAGCACATGATGCAAAGAAAAAAAGAGGTGCACCAAGGTCGCTGGATGGCGGAGCTAAGCGACCCGAGTGGCCGGCACAAACACCTGGCCCATCTAGGAGTGGCACTGCAGTGTGAGACATGATGGCACTTAAAAAAATAGTCCCCAAACAGCACATGATGCAAAGAAAAAAAGAGGTGCACCAAGGTCGCTGGATGGCGGAGCTAAGCGACCCGAGTGGCCGGCACAAACACCTGGCCCATCTAGGAGTGGCACTGCAGTGTCAGACAGGATGGCACTTATAAAAATAGTCCCCAAACAGCACATGATGCAAAGTAAAAAAGAGGTGCACCAAGGTCGCTGGACGGCTAAGCTAAGCGACCCAAGTGGCCTGCACAAACACCTGGCCCATCTAGGAGTGGCACTGCAGTGTCAGACAGGATGGCACTTAAAAAAAATAGTCCCCAAACAGCACATGATGCAAAGAAAAAAAGAGGTGCACCAAGGTCGCTGGATGGCAAAGCTAAGCGACCCAAGTGGCCGGCACAAACACCTGGCCCATCTAGGAGTGGCACTGAAGTGTCAGACATGATGGCACTTTAAAAAAAAAAAAAATTATATGACAGGGACAAACCCACTGTCCTAACATTTGGCAGGGCTGATTAAACAAACAGCCAGGGGGAAACTCCTGAATCCAGTTTGTAATCCTGGGTAATAATTTTTATTACCCGGGATATAATTATAATCACTAAGGCTCCCCTGTAGTGATATAGATGAGATCCCCCCACAGTGGACCCCCACATAGGAGTCCTTCCGCATCACGCTGAGGACGCTAAGGGAGTAGAATCCAACCTCTGAACCCGTGCAACTGTAGAGGGTGCAGACTTTCTGCTCTTTCTACGGCCTAGCCTCATGCAGAAGTAGGCCCTCCCAAATTTTCTCGATCTGGCAGCCCAAGGGGACTGCATCAGAGAAGCAGCGTTACGTCTTCTTACAGGTGGTGCTGTGGAAGGATTTGTATTCAAAGTGTCCCCAAGCAGTGTCTCACCTGCGAAGGGGAGGTACCTCTTGGATTCAGCGTCTGCGTTCCATTGGCGGATCCAGAGACCTCTGCGAGCCGCTACTGCAATGGAGGATGCTCTATAATTCATCAACCCTATGTCCCTCATGGCTTTCACCATGAATTTAGCCGAATCCTTTATGTGACCTAGAATCAAGACAACATCGTCCCTATGGATTGTATCAAGGTCTTCTATTAAATTGTCTGACCATTTTAACATAGCCCTAGCTACCCAAGTGCATGAAATAGTGGGCCTAAGGGTGGCTCCAGTAGCCGTGTAAATGGATTTTAGAGTTGCCTCTATCTTGCGGTCAGTCGGCTCCTTTAACGAGGCCGAGCCTGGTACAGGTAATGTAATTACCCCTGATGGCCTGGACACCGAAATGTCCATTATGGGAGGAATCTCCCATCTACTTCTATCCTCCTCAGGAAACAGATATGTCTTAAGTACTTTATTGGGGATGTGAAAAACCTCTTCTGAGTTTAACCAGGATCTTTCAAATAGGGTATTCAACTCTTCCGAAACCGGGAATGTCACTAATGATTTTGCAGTTAGCATACAATAATTTTCCTCTATTTGTATAGGTATTTCTAACACATCTCTAATGGCATTGATAAATTGCTGAATTTTATATTCCAATCTATCATAGTGCCCGCCTCTAACTTCTGTGTCAATCCCTGTGTCGGCATCAATGTCCGCGTTGGCTGCAAGACCTGTGTATCAGGAGCTGAGAGGGTCCTAGATGAAATGGACTGATCCATATCTAGAGCATTCTTCGTAGCTTTTTTCCAGCAACTTAATAGAGTATGCCCTAATGAACTCTGGGGAATCTTATTTCCTAGGCTATCCAGCCATTCTGTCTCCATCCTAATGGGATGAAACCACTCAAGGCAATCCTGAGTACCTGGTACAGACTCCTCTGAGGAAGACACCTCCACAACCTCCAAAACATTTTGTTCTGACATGACACTGACCAGTGATACTGAGCACTGTTCAGGATACTTGAAGTGACACGGAGCTGCAAGATACAGCAATGGCCTACTGTACTGTACTACTATATATACTGGTGGTCACCAAAATGCTGCACTATACTACTATATACTGCTCACAACAATGCAGCACAGATATGGATACTTGAAGTGACACGGAGCTGCAAGATACAGCAATGGCCTACTGTACTGTACTATTATATATACTGGTGGTCACCAAAATGCTGCACTGTACTACTATATACTGCTCACAACAATGCAGCACAGATATGGATACTTGAAGTGACAAGGAGCTGCAAGGTACAGCAATGGCCTACTGTACTGTACTACTATATATACTGGTGGTCACCAAACTGTTGCACTGTACTACTATACTGCTCACAACAATGCAGCACAGATATGGATACTTGAAGTGACATGGAGCTGCAAGGTACAGCAATGGCCTACTGTACTGTACTACTATATATACTGGTGTTTACCAAAATGCTGCACTGTACTACTATATATTGCTCACAACAATGCAGCACAGATTTGGATACTTGAAGTGACACGGAGCTGCAAGATACAGCAATGGCCTACTGTACTGTACTACTATATATACTGGTGTGTTCACCAAACTGTTGCACTGTACTACTATACTGTTCACAACAATGCTGCACAGATATGGATACTTGAAGTGACATGGAGCTGCAAGGTACAGCAATGGCCTACTGTACTACTATATACTGGTGTTTACCAAAATGCTGCACTGTACTACTATATACTGCTCACAACAATGCAGCACAGATATGGATACTTGAAGTGACACGGAGCTGCAAGATACAGCAATGGCCTACTGTACTACTATATACTGGTGTTCACCAAAATGCTGCACTGTACTACTATATACTGCTCACAACAATGCAGCACAGATATGGATACTTGAAGTGACACAGGGCTGCAAGGTACAGCAATGGCCTACTGTACTGTACTACTATATACTGGTGTGTTCACCAAAATGCTGCACTGTGCTACTATATACTGCTCACAACAATGCAGCACAGATATGGATACTTGAAGTGACACAGAGCTGCAAGGTACAGCAATGGCATACTGTACTGTACTACTATATACTGGTGTTCACCAAAATGCTGCACTGTACTACTATATACTGCTCACAGCAATGCAGCACAGATATGGATACTTGAAGTGACACAGAGCTGCAAGGTACAGCAATGGCCTACTGTACTGTACTACTATATATACTGGTGGTCACCAGAATGCTGCACTGTACTACTATACTGCTCACAACAATGCAGCACAGATATGGATACTAGAAGTGACACAGAGCTGCAAGATACAGCAGTGGCCTACTGTACTGTACTGTACTAAGTATATACTGGTGGTCACCAAAATGCTGCACTGTACTACTATATAATATACTGGTCACACAACAATGCAGCAGATATTGAGCACTGATCATCAGGATACTGTCTAGAACTGAGTCTGACACGGAGCTGCAAGATACAGCAATGGCCTACTGTACTGTACTACTATAATATACTGGTGGTCACCACAATGCAGCACACTGAGCATTGATATTTGCAGCACACTGAGCACAGATATTGAGCTTTTCAGGCAGAGAACGTAGCCACGTCCTCTCCGCTCAATCTCCAATGCACAAGTGAAAATGGCGGCGACGCGCGGCTCTTTTTATGGAATACGAATCTCGCGAGAATCCGACAGTGGGATGATGACGTTTGGCCTCGTTCAGGTTAACCGAGCAAGGAGGGAAGATCCGAGGCTGCCTCGGACCCGTGTAAAACACGTGAAGTTCGGGGGGGTTCGAATCTTGACGAACCGAACCCGCTCATCTCTAATATATATATAATAAGCAAATGCGGGGGAAGGGGGGTCCGTTTGTCTGGAAACCCCCCTGCTCTTGCTTCTTGGCAAGTGGCTCAAATTATGACAACAATAGCAATGGTATATAATACGATTACTAGAGCTGCTGCCACAACATGCAGTTTAAGGGACAGCGCAGAGCTGCTGCACATGCCCAGTGGTAGCAGCTTCTTCCAAGTTTACTGTGTGTGTAGGGGTGTAGTATGGTATGCCGGCGGCCGGGCTCCTGGCGACCAGCATACCGGCGCCGGGAGCCCGGCCGCCGGCATACCGACAGAGTGGCGAGTGCAAATGAGCCCCTTGCGGGCACGCTGCGCTTGCCACGCTGCGGGCACGGTGGCTATTTTATTCTCCCTCCAGGGAGGTCGTGGACCCCACGAGGGAGAAAAAGTGTCGGTATGCCGGCTGTCGGGATTCCGGCGCCGGTATACTGTGCGCCGGGATCCCGACAGTCGGCATACTGAAGACCACCCGTGTGTAGATCTGAGTCCTCATCAGTACACTGAACCAGAGAGTAGCTGCCAGGAAGAAGAGACAGGAGCCTTACCATGAGGTGGGAGAATGCGTGCTTAGAAAGTGTCGCTGGTTCTATTATGTTTCTGTATTTACTCATTATGGTATGTTTAACCTTTTCCTGACCACCTATTAGTATATTATTGAAATGTTTGATACGGCCTATACTAGAGACCATCTATAGTGATAACGTCAACGGGTTGTTACTAGGTTCTTCTACTGCTCCCCAAGACTCCTGCACTTGCTCTAATGTTTTCGGCAGAGTTTGAGATTGTGGACTTCATTTGGAAACCCCCTCTAGAAATCCTGCATTTGCCACTGTATCACTGGTGTATTTATAATGGGTGCAGTGTGTGCACCCATTATTTTTAATACTCACCCTCTTGAGTCCTGTGGTGCATCAGCAGAGCAGCGCTGCAAAAATCACTGGAAAAATGGTGCAGAGACATTTTCCCAGTGTTTCGCGCTGTAGATTCTGGGACAGTGCTGGGGTCCTCTAAGGAACCTAGTGCCCAGAAATACAGCGCTGTCGGCTAGAGAGGATGGGGCCCAGATGGAAACTGCACACGGTCCTCCTCCTCTCTAGAAACGCCCCTGCACTGTGTGTGTGTGTGTGTGTGTATATATATATATATATATATCCTACATAATAGCCCAGATCTGTCACTCTGTGACTGTGTGGCTAACGCTGGCCGTGTCTAGGAGCTCTCATTGGGTTAGCAGCAGGTCTATCACACCCTCCCACACAGGTTACATCCAAATCCAATGGGAGGCTCTGCCCTTTGGCTGCTGTGTGTTCCCAGAGTAGGATTAACAATGGGGCTGATGGAGCTGCAGCTCCAGGTCCAAACCCTAAAATAGGCCCACTGCATCTTCAGCAACATACCCTCCAACAATTTACACATAAAAATCGACACAAATTCGAAAAGGGGGCGTGGTCACGGGTAAAGTGGCATAGCCACGCTCCTTTTCCTATACTTTCAATGGAAGTTTGGAGAGCCAAAAATCTGTACAGACCATAAAAAAAGGTACTGTACCTGCCAAAAAGGTACAGCTGGAGGGTATGCCACTGCATCTGCAGCAAGTCTGCGCTGTAGAAAGGGGAAAAAATCCTTTTACTGCAGCGCCCTATGTCCTGCTGCCAGTCCTCCTGCCCCCTCCGGCATCAACAATCCCCACTCCCTAGCTGCGGCGCAGGTGGAACAAAAGCTGCTGCGGCCACGGCATAGATGTGTATGAAAGTGGCGCAGCGGAATGCTTTCATAGCCCTCCCTACGCGCATACTCTGTGAGCCCCGGAGCATCCTCTGGGTGTGATGTCACAGAAGTGCCTCCCCACCACATCCGCGCCCAGATCCCCAGAGGCCCTGACTCTGCAACACAGCACCTGGGCTGCCAGCCTGGAAGCCCCAAGATGGCTAATATAACAGATAGAGTGGGTGATATCGTGGAGGGTAATGTCTGGACGATGAATCAATGTAAAAGGTGACAGTACTGTGCAATGCAGTGGGTGTGCAGTGCCACACTCTGACCTTTTACATTGATTCAGCAAGTCAGTCAGTTCTGCCAGCCAGTCACTATTGTTAGCGCTGGTGTCCCAACGCGTTACATTAGAGGGAAGTAGACACACTAAATAAACTAGAGCTCCCAGCAGCCCTTAACGCCAAAGCATTCTGTGTATTGTAAGCATTTGAGTGTATCTTCTTCGCTGTAATGCGGCGCCTTGGGACACCGGCGCTAACAATAGTGACTGGCTGCTTGGCTCTGGGAGAGCCACTGCCAAAGGGAGGACAGCAGCTTAGCTGCTTCCAGGAGGAGAAGCATTACCTGCCTCTCCCCCACTTGCAGTACCTCCGGTCCCCATCCGCAGCACCCCCACATCCCCCCCTCCACCACCCGCGGTAGCTCCGGACCCCCTCCCCCACCCGCAGCACTCCCGCACCTGCCCCTCCCCCACCCGTGGCACCACCGCACCCACCCCACGCACATCACCGCCACAACAGTCCCTCCCCCACCCGCGGCACCCCGGACCCCCTCCCCATCCGCATCTCCCCCACACCCGCCACTCCCCCAACCACAGCACCTACTAGGTGATTCATCAGGGCCTGCGTGTGCTGTTCACGCCATTGCAAGAGGCTACGACCCCTTAACCATCGCATGTCCTTTGACTGTGCAATACTTAACCACTCACACAATTATGATTGGAGGTAATACTACATATAATACAAATATTGCATGCCACAAGGGCGTGCAAGGGATAATGGGGTGTAGCCCTTTTACGACGGTGTGAAGAGCGCCCGTAGGGCGTAATGAATCACCTAGTATATATATATATATATATATAACCATAGTGTAGGCTAGTGATGAGCGGGTTCGGTTTCTCGGAATCCGAACCCGCCGAACTTCAGCTTTTTTTACACGGGGCCGAGCAGGCTCGGATCCTCCCGCCTTGCTCGGTTAACCCGAGCGCGCCCGAACGTCATCATCCCGCTGTCGGATTCTCGCGAGGCTCGGATTCTAAGGAGCCGCGCGTCGCCGCCATTTTCACACGTGCATTGAGATTGATAGGGAGAGGACGTGGCTGGCGTCCTCTCCGTTTATAGAGAAGAGAGTAGAGAGTTAGAGACACTATTTACTAATTTTGGGGAGCATATTAGGACTGGAGTACTACTACTTGCTGATAGTGTGACCAGTGACCATTGACCACCAGTTTAATTAATCCGTTCTCTGCCTGAAAAAAAACGATACACAGTGTGACACAGTCACATACCATATCTGTGCTCAGCCTCAGTGTGCTGCATCATCATATGTAATACTGTATATCTGACTGTGCTGAGTGCTCACTGCTCACACAGCTTAATTGTGGGGGAGACTGGGGAGCAGTTAGAGCAGGAGTACATAAATAATATATTTTAAGTACAGTGCACACTTTTGCTGCCAGAGTGCCACACTGCCAGTGTGACTGACCAGTGACCACACTGACCACCAGTATATTGTGATTGTCTGCTTAGGACGGAGTACTACTTGCTGATAGTGTGACCAGTGACCAGTGACCACCACCAGTTTAATTAATCCGTTCTCTGCCTGAAAAAAAACGATACACAGTGTGACACAGTCACATACCATATCTGTGCTCAGCCCAGTGTGCTGCATCATATGTAATACTGTATATCATTATCTGACTGTGCTGAGTGCTCACTGCTCACACAGCTTAATTGTGGGGGAGACTGGGGAGCAGTTATAGCAGGAGTACATATTTTAAGTACAGTGCACACTTTTGCTGCCAGAGTGCCACTGCCAGTGTGACTGACCAGTGACCACTGACCACCAGTATATTGTGATTGTCTGCTGACCACCAGTATATTGTGATTGTCTGCCTGAAAAAGTTAAACACTCGTCGTGTGGTGTTTTTATAAACACATTCTGCAGACAGTGTCCAGCAGGTCCGTCATTACATCAGAATCAGAATCAGCTTTATTGGCCAGGTGTACTCACGTACACTAGGAATTCTTTGTGGTACAATGCATCGCCAAGCAGCAACATGAAGGGGGAATACATAGCATACGAAGGGGGAAGAACATAGCATACATTACACACATTACACGTATGAGTTGATACAGCACATTGCAACTGTACAATAGACTCAACATATTAGACATATTATACATGTAGGACTAAACACAAAGGCTGCTTGGCAGAGCAGCACCGAGGCAGCCATCCGCGGCGCCAACTAGAACTCAAACAATGCACATAATACAGAAGATTTAAGTATTACATCAAAAGATAAACCACACAGACAATAAAGACAGAAAGCATAATGCAGGGTTGGTGTAAGCATTTTGGGTAATAACCTCCAGGGGTTGTGTATTCCACCCTCACAAGGTACCAGGTGCGGCAGCCATCTTAGGCGCTCTGCGTAGGATTACCCAGGGTGGAATAGTACACCCCTAGAAGAGAACACAAAACGGGGAGATTGCAGAGTCCTTAGGTTCAGAGTAGGGTTCCAGTAAAACCATCAGGTCCATGTATTTTTCATCCCATCCACAAGTTTACCAGATGAGGCAGCCATGTTGGGCGCACTACGAAGGTTACACAGTGGGAGATGAGCCATACAAGGGCCAAATGCATTCACGGGAAAGCTGACACGAGTGTAGGAGTATGCTATACCCTGCATGGAAAGATCCAAATGAAGCACACCCTGCCCATGGAGGAACCATCCGAGGCAGCCATGTGAGGCGCACTGTGTAGGTTACTGCTGGCAGGGTGAGCAACCAATGGAGGTACACATTACAGGAATAGAACACAGTGGGGGGAAAGTACCCTGTAAGAAGAAAGAAGAGAAAGACACATTTGCAGGAAAACATTAATTTGTGAAAATGATAAATGTCCTGGTCTCATGAGAGCAGTGCGGGTGTGTGTGAGAGTGTGGGGAGCAGTGCGGGTGGGTGTAAGAATGTGGAGTGCACACTAATGTCCAATGGAACTGACCAAGCAAAATCTGGTCCTGATGCGCACGCCCCTCAGTTCCCTGCTCAGCTTGAGGGGTAGTCTTGGGGGCAGTCATGATGTTCTTGGACAGAGAAGTAGCAGGCATTGGTCCTGGTGTTCTCAAGGCAGAGGTGAGGAGAGGCCACATGATGGTCCCGAGTTGCAGTGTTTGGGGAAATTGTATTATTCGAGATTTTAGCGTAGTCCAAATCCAGTTCAAACTCCGGTTCTAACTCCATTCTTAAATCATATTCTTAACAATTGCATTCTTCACAATTGCAAGCAGGCCAAGTCCTGTCCGGCTGCAGTACTAGTGTGATATATATATATATTTTAATTTTATCTCATTATCATCCAGTCTATATTAGCAGCAGACACAGTACGGTAGTCCACGGCTGTAGCTACCTCTGTGTCGGCAGTCGCTCGTCCATCCATAATTGTATACCACCTACCCGTGGTTTTTTTTTTTTTCTATCTTCTTGATACTAGTAGCTTACTTTAGGAGTCTGCAGTGCTGACAGACAGTGTCCAGCAGGTCCGTCATTACATAATATATACCTGTCCGGCTGCAGTACTAGTGTGATATATATATATATATATTTTAATTTTATCTCATTATCATCCAGTCTATAATAGCAGCAGACACAGTACGGTAGTCCACGGCTGTAGCTACCTCTGTGTCGGCAGTCGCTCGTCCATCCATAATTGTATACCACCTACCCGTGGGTTTTTTTTTTTCTATCTTCTTGATACTAGTAGCTTACTTTAGGAGTCTGCAGTGCTGACAGAGAGTGTCCAGCAGGTCCGTCATTACATAATATATACCTGTCCGGCTGCAGTACTAGTGTGATATATATATATATTTTAATTTTATCTCATTATCATCCAGTCTATAATAGCAGCAGACACAGTACGGTAGTCCACGGCTGTAGCTACCTCTGTGTCGGCAGTCGCTCGTCCATCCATAATTGTATACCACCTACCCGTGGTTTTTTTTTTTTTCTATCTTCTTGATACTAGTAGCTTACTTTAGGAGTCTGCAGTGCTGACAGAGAGTGTCCAGCAGGTCCGTCATTACATAATATATACCTGTCCGGCTGCAGTACTAGTGTGATATATATATATATTTTAATTTTATCTCATTATCATCCAGTCTATATTAGCAGCAGACACAGTACGGTAGTCCACGGCTGTAGCTACCTCTGTGTCGGCAGTCGCTCGTCCATCCATAATTGTATACCACCTACCCGTGGTTTTTTTTTTTTTCTATCTTCTTGATACTAGTAGCTTACTTTAGGAGTCTGCAGTGCTGACAGACAGTGTCCAGCAGGTCCGTCATTACATAATATATACCTGTCCGGCTGCAGTACTAGTGTGATATATATATATTTTTTAATTTTATCTCATTATCATCCAGTCTATATTAGCAGCAGACACAGTACGGTAGTCCACGGCTGTAGCTACCTCTGTGTCGGCAGTCGCTCGTCCATCCATAATTGTATACCACCTACCCGTGGTTTTTTTTTTTCTATCTTCTTGATACTAGTAGCTTACTTTAGGAGTCTGCAGTGCTGACAGACAGTGTCCAGCAGGTCCGTCATTACATAATATATACCTGTCCGGCTGCAGTACTAGTGTGATATATATATATTTTTTAATTTTATCTCATTATCATCCAGTCTATATTAGCAGCAGACACAGTATGGTAGTCCACGGCTGTAGCTACCTCTGTGTCGGCAGTCGCTCGTCCATCCATAATTGTATACCACCTACCCGTGGGTTTTTTTTTTCTATCTTCTTGATACTAGTAGCTTACTTTAGGAGTCTGCAGTGCTGACAGACAGTGTCCAGCAGGTCCGTCATTACATAATATATACCTGTCCGGCTGCAGTACTAGTGTGATATATATATATATATTTTAATTTTATCTCATTATCATCCAGTCTATATTAGCAGCAGACACAGTACGGTAGTCCACGGCTGTAGCTACCTCTGTGTCGGCAGTCGCTCGTCATCCATAAGTATACTAGTATCCATCCATCTCCATTGTTTACCTGAGGTGCCTTTTAGTTGTGCCTATTAAAATATGGAGAACAAAAATGTTGAGGTTCCAAAAATAGGGAAAGATCAAGATCCACTTCCACCTCGTGCTGAAGCTGCTGCCACTAGTCATGGCCGAGACGATGAAATTCCATCAACGTCGTCTGCCAAGGCCGATGCCCAATGTCATAGTACAGAGCATGTAAAATCCAAAACACCAAATATCAGTAAAAAAAGGACTCAAAAATCTAAAATAAAATTGTCGGAGGAGAAGCGTAAACTTGCCAATATGCCATTTATTACACGGAGTGGCAAGGAATGGCTGAGGCCCTGGCCTATGTTCATGGCTAGTGGTTCAGCTTCACATGAGGATGGAAGCACTCAGCCTCTCGCTAGAAAAATGAAAAGACTCAAGCTGGCAAAAGCACAGCAAAGAACTGTGCGTTCTTCGAAATCCCAAATCCACAAGGAGAGTCCAATTGTGTCGGTTGCGATGCCTGACCTTCCCAACACTGGACGTGAAGAGCATGCGCCTTCCACCATTTGCACGCCCCCTGCAAGTGCTGGAAGGAGCACCCGCAGTCCAGTTCCTGATAGTCAGATTGAAGATGTCAGTGTTGAAGTACACCAGGATGAGGAGGATATGGGTGTTGCTGGCGCTGGGGAGGAAATTGACAAGGAGGATTCTGATGGTGAGGTGGTTTGTTTAAGTCAGGCACCCGGGGAGACACCTGTTGTCCGTGGGAGGAATATGGCCATTGACATGCCTGGTGAAAATACCAAAAAAATCAGCTCTTCGGTGTGGAAGTATTTCAACAGAAATGCGGACAACATTTGTCAAGCCGTGTGTTGCCTTTGTCAAGCTGTAATAAGTAGGGGTAAGGACGTTAACCACCTCGGAACATCCTCCCTTATACGTCACCTGCAGCGCATTCATAATAAGTCAGTGACAAGTTCAAAAACTTTGGGCGACAGCGGAAGCAGTCCACTGACCAGTAAATCCCTTCCTCTTGTAACCAAGCTCACGCAAACCATCCCACCAACTCCCTCAGTGTCAATTTCCTCCTTCCCCAGGAATGCCAATAGTCCTGCAGGCCATGTCACTGGCAATTATGACGAGTCCTCTCCTGCCTGGGATTCCTCCGATGCATCCTTGCGTGTAACGCCTACTGCTGCTGGCGCTGCTGTTGTTGCTGCTGGGAGTCGATAGTCATCCCAGAGGGGAAGTCGTACTCGTAAGACCACTTTTACTACTTCCACCAAGCAATTGACTGTCCAACAGTCCTTTGCGAGGAAGATGAAATATCACAGCAGTCATCCTGCTGCAAAGCGGATAACTGAGGCCTTGGCATCCTGGGCGGTGAGAAACGTGGTTCCGGTATCCATCAGTACTGCAGAGGCAACTAGAGACTTGTTGGAGGTACTGTGTCCCCGGTACCAAATACCATCTAGGTTCCATTTCTCTAGGCAGGCGATACCGAAAATGTACACAGACCTCAGAAAAAGACTCACCAGTGTCCTAAAAAATGCAGTTGTACCCAATGTCCACTTAACCACGGACATGTGGACAAGTGGAGCAGAGCAGGGTCAGGACTATATGACTGTGACAGCCCACTGGGTAGATGTATGGACTCCCGCCGCAAGAACAGCAGCGGCGGCACCAGTAGCAGCATCTCGCAAACGCCAACTCTTTCCTAGGCAGGCTACGCTTTGTATCACCGGTTTCCAGAATACGCACACAGCTGAAAACCTCTTACGGCAACTGAGGAAGATCATCGCGGAATGGCTTACCCCAATTGGACTCTCCTGTGGATTTGTGGCATCGGACAACGCCAGCAATATTGTGTGTGCATTAAATCTGGGCAAATTCCAGCACGTCCCATGTTTTGCACATACCTTGAATTTGGTGGTGCAGAATTATTTAAAAAACGAGAGGGGCGTGCAAGAGATGCTGTCGGTGGCCAAAAGAATTGCGGGACACTTTCGGCATACAGGCACCACGTACAGAAGACTGGAGCACCACCAAAAACGCCTGAACCTGCCCTGCCATCATCTGAAGCAAGAAGTGGTAACGAGGTGGAATTCAACCCTCTATATGCTTCAGAGGTTGGAGGAGCAGCAAAAGGCCATTCAAGCCTATACAACTGAGCACGATATAGGAGGTGGAATGCACCTGTCTCAAGCGCAGTGGAGAATGATTTCAACGTTGTGCAAGGTTCTGCAACCTTTTGAACTTGCCACACGTGAAGTCAGTTCAGACACTGCCAGCCTGAGTCAGGTCATTCCCCTCATCAGGCTTTTGCAGAAGAAGCTGGAGACATTGAAGGAGGAGCTAACACAGAGCGATTCCGCTAGGCATGTGGGACTTGTGGATGGAGCCCTTAATTCGCTTAACAAGGATTCACGGGTGGTCAATCTGTTGAAATCAGAGCACTACATTTTGGCCACCGTGTTCGATCCTAGATTTAAAACCTACCTTGGATCTCTCTTTCCGGCAGACACAAGTCTGCTGGGGTTCAAAGACCTGCTGGTGAGAAAATTGTCAAGTCAAGCGGAACGCGACCTGTCAACATCTCCTCCTTCACATTCTCCCGACACTGGGGGTGCGAGTAAAAGGCTCAGAATTCCGAGCCCACCCACTGGCGGTGATGCAGGGCAGTCTGGAGCGACTGCTGATGCTGACATCTGGTCCGGACTGAAGGACCTGCCAACGATTACGGACATGTCGTCTACTGGCACTGCATATGATTCTCTCCCCATTGAAAAAATGGTGGAGGATTATATGAGTGACCGCATCCAAGTAGGCACGTCAGACAGTCCGTACTTATACTGGCAGGAAAAAGAGGCAATTTGGAGGCCCTTGCACAAACTGGCTTTATTCTACCTAAGTTGCCCTCCCACAAGTGTGTACTCCGAAAGAGTGTTTAGTGCCGCCGATCACCTTGTCAGCAATCGGCGTACGAGGTTACTTCCAGAAAATGTGGAGAAGATGATGTTCATTAAAATGAATTATAATCAATTCCTCCGTGGAGACATTGACCAGCAGCAATTGCCTCCACAAAGTACACAGGGAGTTGAGATGGTGGATTCCAGTGGGGATGAATTGATAATCTGTGAGGAGGGGGATGTACACGGTGATATATCGGAGGATGATGATGAGGTGGACATCTTGCCTCTGTAGAGCCAGTTTGTGCAAGGAGAGATTAATTGCTTCTTTTTTGGTGGGGGTCCAAACCAACCCGTCATTTCAGTCACAGTCGTGTGGCAGACCCTGTCACTGAAATGATGGGTTGGTTAAAGTGTGCATGTCCTGTTTATACAACATAAGGGTGGGTGGGAGGGCCCAAGGACAATTCCATCTTGCACCTCTTTTTTCTTTAATTTTTCTTTGCGTCATGTGCTGTTTGGGGAGTATTTTTTTGAAGGGCCATCCTGCGTGACACTGCAGTGCCACTCCTAGATGGGCCAGGTGTTTGTGTCGGCCACTAGGGTCGCTTAGCTTACTCACACAGCTACCTCATTGCGCCTCTTTTTTTTCTTCTTTGCGTCATGTGCTGTTTGGGGAGTGTTTTTTGAAGGGCCATCCTGCGTAACACTGCAGTGCCACTCCTAGATGGGCCAGGTGTTTGTGTCGGCCACTAGGGTCGCTTAGCTTACTCACACAGCTACCTCATTGCGCCTCTTTTTTTCTTTGCGTCATGTGCTGTTTGGGGAGTAGTTTTTTGAAGGGCCAGCCTGCGTGACACTGCAGTGCCACTCCTAGATGGGCCAGGTGTTTGTGTCGGCCACTAGGGTCGCTTAGCTTACTCACACAGCTACCTCATTGCGCCTCTTTTTTTCTTTGCGTCATGTGCTGTTTGGGGGGTGTTTTTTGGAAGGGCCATCCTGCGTGACACTGCAGTGACACTCCTAGATGGGCCAGGTGTTTGTGTCGGCCACTTGGGTCGTTGAGCTTAGTCACACAGCTACCTCATTGCGCCTCTTTTTTTCTTTGCATCATGTGCTGTTTGGGGAGTGTTTTTTGGAAGGGCCATCCTGCGTGACACTGCAGTGCCACTCCTAGATGGGCCAGGTGTTTGTGTCGGCCACTTGGGTCGCTGAGCTTAGTCACACAGCTACCTCATTGCGCCTTTTTTTTTCTTTGCGTCATGTGCTGTTTGGGGAGTGTTTTTTGGAAGGGCCATCCTGCGTGACACTGCAGTGCCACTCCTAGATGGGCCAGGTGTTTGTGTCGGCCACTTGGGTCGCTTAGCTTAGTCATCCAGCGACCTCGGTGCAAATTTTAGGGCTAAAAATAATATTGTGAGGTGTGAGGTGTTCAGAATAGACTGAAAATGAGTGGAAATTATGGTTTTTGAGGTTAATAATACTTTGGGATCAAAATGACCCCCAAATTCTATGATTTAAGCTGTTTTTTAGGGTTTTTTGAAAAAAACACCCGAATCCAAAACACACCCGAGTCCGACAAAAAAAATTCGGTGAGGTTTTGCCAAAACGCGTTCGAACCCAAAACACGGCCGCGGAACCGAACCCAAAACCAAAACACAAAACCCGAAAAATTTCAAGTGCACATCCCTAGTGTAGGCGCCACTCAGATATCTTGCACAGGTCATGCAGACATGAGGTCAGGAGATCAGGATCCTGATAACGAGGTGAATAAAGTACTTTGAAACATTGTTATATGCCTGTGTGAGCTGTGCAATATATCTGAGTGGCGTCTATACACTATGGTTATAATTGGGTCCCGCAGTAGTCTCTAAGGTAGGCAGCGGAGAATTATCTACATTATTGGGAGTGATGCTTCACATTCTATATATTCCAGTGAAGTGTGATGGGGTGAGGCAGAGCTTTTCCTGTCATACTAAGGCATAAGACAGAGTTTTGACTATATAAAGTATATTTAGAATACAGAGAATATATTTGAAATAATATCTTCTTTGTATTATTCTAATAATTTTTATAGCCAAAATACTGGAGTAAAAAGTCTATGGCGGGGGAAGGGGGGGGGGGGGGGTGACTGTGCCCCTGCCATGGCTATTTTTTCCGCACATCTCTGATCAAAACTCACCAAATTTCCTGCAGTATATACTGCTGCATTTACCTTACGGCACATCATAGATAGATAGATAGATAGATAGATAGATAGATAGATAGATAGATAGATAGATAGATAGATAGATAGATAGATAGATAGAATGGTCAGAAGCTTAACAAGTAGGCTACAGTGTGTTTGCAAAACATTTACTCATCTACAATCTATATAAATATTTATTTGAATTCTCTGGGGCGTAGTGGTTTTGTTTTCTGTTCACAATGTATTGATTACTTAAAATTGCTCATCCATTAGATCTTTTATTGTTTTTCCCATCCTGCTCCTTTACGATGAGTGAGTTCGTTGTCTCGAATATCCCAACATCAGACCGGTCCTTTTCATCACCTATGTGCCCTGATCTCTTTTATCATATACATTTCATTAGCTTGATTCATATCTCCAGGAATAAAACACAGGTGTGGTTCAGGGTTCACTTATTCACAGTTACTGGATACCATGTAGACAGTACTTCCAGGCTGGGAGAACAGCAGCACTTACTGAATAGCTTAACAAAAATGTAGATAAAGGGAGACTAGCCTTAAAGTGGTGTTTTGTACTGTTGTATGCTTCTGTATTTTAGTTATTGCCTTTTCTTTGTTTTATTGATTTCATTTCAAGAAGATGGCTGCAGGGCTGTATTTAACATATAGGCAAACAATGCACTTTTCTATGGCAGCAATGTATAGGGAGCTGCAAGGAAACTTTTATTTTTTTCATTTTAATATTCTTTTATTTGCTGCAATACTCTATATGGGAAGCAAGTCTCGCTTGGTGACATCATTTTCTCCATTCTCCCAATTATAGTTTAAGAGGGGAATTCAACTGCTTACCACAGGCAAATTGATCCCCTGGGGATATCCAATTAGACCCGAAGGCAGCTCGACGCCAGCACTTTTCGGGGATATATTTCAGGACCCGCCAAAGTCCCTCAAAAAAATCCCTTAAAAGTACCTAGTTTTTACAATCATGTCCGCAAAAACACATACACCATAACCTACATAGAGCATTTTTTTTACCGCCACACAGATCATCCCCTCATCACTAATTAATCCCTCCTAAAAATCATACATTTTTTTCACCATCATCGTAACAACATAATTAGCTCTTTAAATAATAAACTCCCTGGTCCTAATCATTACATACTCCCTGTATCATTAAATAACATCAATTCAACCCTCATTAAATCACTCAGACTAAAGAAACCTGAGTGATAGACACAATTTTCACATTTTCTTTAGTAGGGGGAGCAGTCTGCACCTCCACTGACTACACCTCTGAGGATTTCAAAACACAGCTGCTGCTCTACAATGTAGTGGTGGGGATGTAGTCAGCATCCTGACTGCCACAATCCCAACACATTCCACCAGTAAGTATTAGGGTTAGAGTTAGGCTGCTGGGAGGGGATGTTAGGGTTAGGCTACAAGAGGTTAGGGTTAGGCTGTGGGAGGGGAGGGTTAGGGTTAGGCTCCGGGAGGGGGAGGTTAGGGTTAGGCTGCAGGAGGGCGAGATCAGGGTTAGGTTCTGGGAGGGGGAGATTAGAAATTGTAGAATTTTATTTGACTTTCATTATTTTTAACATTTTATTTTACTTGTTATAATTTTAGATTTTTGTAACCAAGAAAGCCATTCTGGAGTCACTGAGGTATTCTTCTTGTGTGAGTTCCTTAAGATAAGATAAGGGCCATTAGTTAAAAACTATTTTCAAATCATTCCATGAATTCTCAGGCTGCATGAGGGGGAGATTAGGGTTAGGCTGCAGGAAGGGGAGATTAGGGTTAGGCTGAGGGAGGGGGAGATTAGGGTTAGGCTGTGGGAGGGGGGAATTTAGGGTTAGGCTGTGGGAGGGGGAGATTAGGGTTAGGCTGTGGGAGGGTGAATTTGGGGTTACACTGTGGGATGGGGAGATTGGGGTTAGGCTGTGGGAGGGGAGGGTTAGGCTGTGGGAGGGGGAGATTAGGATTAGGTTGTGGGCTGGGAGGGTTAGGGTTAGTCTACGGGAGGGGGAGGTTAGGGTTAGGCTGTGGGAGGGGGACATTAGGGTTAGGCTGTGGGCTGGGAGGGTTAGGGTTAGTTTACGGGAGGGGGAGGTTATGGTTAGGCTGTGGGAGGGGGACATTAGGGTTAGGCTGTGGGAGGGTTAGGGTTAGGCTGTGGGAGGGGTAGATTGGGGTTAGGCTGTGGGAGGGGAGAGTTAGGGTTAAATTATGGGAGGGGGAGGGTAGGGTTAGGCTGGAGGGGGAGATTAGGGTTAGGCTGTGGGAGGGGGAGATTAGGGTTAGGCTGTGGGAGGGGAAGATTGGGGTTAGGCTGTGGGATGGGGAGATTGGGGTTAGGCTGTGGGAGGGGAGGGTTAGGCTGTGGAGGGGGAGATTGGGGTTAGGTTGTGGGAGGGGAGGGTTAGAGTTAGTCTGCGGGAGGGGGAGGTTAGAGTTAGGCTGTAGAAGGGGGAGATTATGGTTAGGCTGTAGGAGGGGAGGGTTAGGGTTAGGCTGTGGGAGGGGGAGATTGGGGTTAGGCTGTGGGAGGGGATGGTTAGGGTTAGGCTGTGGGAGGGGGAGATTGGGGTTAGGCTGTGGGAGGGGAGGGTTAGGGTTAGGCTGTGGGAGGGGGAGATTGGGGTTAGGCTGTGGGAGGGGAGGGTTAGGGTTAGGCTGCAGGAGGGGGAGATTAGGGTTAGGATGTGGGAGGGGGAGATTAGGGTTAGGCTGTGGGAGGGGGAGATTGGGGTTAGGCTGTGGGATGGGGAGATTATGGTTAGGCTGTGGGATGGGGAGATTAGGGTTAGGCTATGGGAGGGGGAGATTGGGGTTACGATGTAGGATGGGGAGATTAGGGTTAGGCTGTGGGAGGGGAGGGTTAGGGTTAGGCTGTGGGAGGGGGAGATTGGGGTTAGGTTGTGGGAGGGGAGGGTTAGAGTTAGTCTACGGGAGGGGGAGGTTAGGGTTAGGCTGTAGAAGGGGGAGATTATGGTTAGGCTGTGGAAGGGGAGGGTTAGGGTTAGGCTGTGGGAGGGGGAGATTGGGGTTAGGCTGTGGGAGGGGAGGGTTAGGGTTAGGCTGTGGGAGGGGGAGATTAGGGTTAGGATGTGGGAGGGGGAGATTAGGGTTAGGCTGTGGGAGGGGAGGGTTAGGGTTAGGCTGTGGGAGGGGGAGATTGGGGATAGGATGTGGGAGGGGAGGGTTAGGGTTAGGCTGTGGGAGGGAGAGATTGGGGTTAGGCTGTGGGAGGGGAGGGTTAGGGTTAGGCTGCAGGAGGGGGAGATTAGGGTTAGGATGTGGGAGGGGGAGATTAGGGTTAGGCTGTGGGAGGGGAGGGTTAGGGTTAGGCTGTGGGAGGGGGAGATTGGGGTTAGGCTGTGGAGGGGAGGGTTAGGGTTAGGCTGCAGGAGGGGGAGATTAGGGTTAGGATGTGGGAGGGGGAGATTAGGGTTAGGCTGTGGGAGGGGAGGGTTAGGGTTAGGCTGTGGGAGGGGGAGATTGGTGTTAGGTTGTGGGAGGGGAGGGTTAGGGTTAGTCTACGGGAGGTTAGGGTTAGGCTGTGGAAGGGGGAGATTATGGTTAGGCTGTAGGAGGGGAGGGTTAGGGTTAGGCTGCAGGAGGGGGAGATAAGGGTTAGGTTGTGGGTGGTGGAGATTAGGGTTAGGCTGTGGGAGGGGGAGATTGGGGTTAGGCTGTGGGATGGGGAGATTATGGTTAGGCTGTGGGATGGGGAGATTAGGGTTAGGCTATGGGAGGGGGAGATTGGGGTTACGCTGAAGGATGGGGAGATTAGGGTTAGGCTGTGGGAGGGGAGGGTTAGGGTTAGGCTGTGGGAGGGGGAGATTGGGGTTAGGTTGTGGGAGGGGAGGTTTAGAGTTAGTCTACAGGAGGGGGAGGTTAGGGTTAGGCTGTAGAAGGGGGAGATTATGGTTAGGCTGTGGGAGGGGAGGGTTAGGGTTAGGCTGTGGGAGGGGGAGATTGGGGTTAGGCTGTGGGAGGGGAGGGTTAGGGTTAGGCTGTGGGAGGGGGAGATTAGGGTTAGGATGTGGGAGGGGGAGATTAGGGTTAGGCTGTGGGAGGGGAGGGTTAGGGTTAGGCTGTGGGAGGGGGAGATTGGGGATAGGATGTGGGAGGAGAGGGTTAGGGTTAGGCTGTGGGAGGGAGAGATTGGGGTTAGGCTGTGGGAGGGGAGGGTTAGGGTTAGGCTGCAGGAGGGGGAGATTAGGGTTAGGATGTGGGAGGGGGAGATTAGGGTTAGGCTGTGGGAGGGGAGGGTTAGGGTTAGGCTGTGGGAGGGGGAGATTGGGGTTAGGCTGTGGAGGAGAGGGTTAGGGTTAGGCTGTGGGAGGGGGAGATTGGGGTTAGGCTGTGGGAGGGGAGGGTTAGGGTTAGGCTGTGGGAGGGGGAGATTGGGGTTAGGCTGTGGAGGGGAGGGTTAGGGTTAGGCTGTGGGAGGGGGAGATTAGGGTTAGGCTGTGGGAGGGGAAGATTTGGGTTAGGCTGTGGGATGGGGAGATTGGGGTTAGGCTGTGGGAGGGGAGGGTTAGGCTGTGGAGGGGGAGATTGGGGTTAGGTTGTGGGAAGGGAGGGTTAGAGTTAGTCTGCGGGAGGGGGGGTTAGAGTTAGGCTGTAGAAGGGGGAGATTATGGTTAGGCTGTAGGAGGGGAGGGTTAGGGTTAGGCTGTGGGAGGGGGAGATTGGGGTTAGGCTGTGGGAGGGGAGGGTTAGGGTTAGGCTGTGGGAGGGGGAGATTGGGGTTAGGCTGTGGGAGGGGAGGGTTAGGGTTAGGCTGTGGGAGGGGGAGATTGGGGTTAGGTTGTGGGAGGGGAGGGTTAGAGTTAGTCTACGGGAGGGGGAGGTTAGGGTTAGGCTGTAGAAGGGGGAGATTATGGTTAGGCTGTGGGAGGGGAGGGTTAGGGTTAGGCTGTGGGAGGGGGAGATTGGGGTTAGGCTGTGGGAGGGGAGGGTTAGGGTTAGGCTGTGGGAGGGGGAGATTAGGGTTAGGATGTGGGAGGGGGAGATTGGGGTTAGGCTGTGGGAGTGGAGGGTTAGGGTTAGGCTGTGGGAGGGGGAGATTGGGGATAGGATGTGGGAGGGGAGGGTTAGGGTTAGGCTGTGGGAGGGAGAGATTGGGGTTAGGCTGTGGGAGGGGAGGGTTAGGGTTAGGCTGCAGGAGGGGGAGATTAGGGTTAGGATGTGGGAGGGAGAGATTAGGGTTAGGCTGTGGGAGGGGAGGGTTAGGGTTAGGCTGTGGGAGGGGGAGATTGGGATTAGGCTGTGGAGGGGAGGGTTAGGGTTAGGCTGCAGGAGGGGGAGATTAGGGTTATGATGTGGGAGGGGGAGATTAGGGTTAGGCTGTGGGAGGGGAGGGTTAGGGTTAGGCTGTGGGAGGGGGAGATTGGTGTTAGGTTGTGGGAGGGGAGGGTTAAGGTTAGGCTGTGGGAGGGGGAGATTAGGGTTAGGCTGTGGGAGTGGAGGGTTAGGGTTAGGCTGTGGGAGGGGGAGATTGGTGTTAGGTTGTGGGAGGGGAGGGTTAGGGTTAGTCTACGGGAGGTTAGGGTTAGGCTGTGGAAGGGGGAGATTATGGTTAGGCTGTGGGAGGGGAGGGTTAGGGTTAGGCTGCAGGAGGGGGAGATTAGGGTTAGGTTGTGGGAGGTGGAGATTAGGGTTAGGCTGTGGGAGGGGGAGATTGGGGTTAGGCTGTGGGATGGGGAGATTATGGTTAGGCTGTGGGATGGGGAGATTAGGGTTAGGCTATAGGAGGGGGAGATTGGGGTTACGCTGTAGGATGGGGAGATTAGGGTTAGGCTGTGGGAGGGGAGGGTTAGGGTTAGGCTGTGGGAGGGGGAGATTGGGGTTAGGTTGTGGGAGGGGAGGGTTAGAGTTAGTCTACGGGAGGGGGAGGTTAGGGTTAGGCTGTAGAAGGGGGAGATTATGGTTAGGCTGTGGGAGGGGAGGGTTAGGGTTAGGCTGTGGGAGGGGGAGATTGGGGTTAGGCTGTGGGAGGGGAGGGTTAGGGTTAGGCTGTGGGAGGGGGAGATTAGGGTTAGGATGTGGGAGGGGGAGATTATGGTTAGGCTGTGGTAGGGTGAGATTGGGGTTACACTGTGGGAGGGGGAGATTGGGATTAGGTTGTGGGCTGGGAGGGTTAGGGTTAGCCTACGGGAGGGGGAGGTTAGGGTTAGGCTGTGGGAGGGGGACATTAGGGTTAGGCTGTGGGAGGGGAGGGTTAGGGTTAGGCTGTGGGAGGGGGAGATTGGGATTAGGCTGTGGGAGGGGAGGGTTAGGGTTAGGCTATGGGAGGGGGAGGTTAGGGTTAGGCTGCAGGAGGGGGAGATTAGGGTTAGGCTGTGGGAGGGGGCGATTAGGGTTAGGCTGTGGGAGGGGGAGATTGGGGTTAGGCTGTGGGATGGGGAGATTGGGGTTAGGCTGTGGGAGGGGAGGGTTAGGCTGTGGGAGGGGAAGATTGGGGTTAGGCTGTGGGAGGGGAGGGTTAGGGTTAGGCAACAGGAGGGGGAGGTTAGTGTTAGGCTGTGGGAGGGCGAGATTGGGGTTACGCTGTAGGATGGGGAGATTAGGGTTAGGCTGTGGGAGGGGAGGGTTAGGGTTAGGCTGTGGGAGGGGGAGATTGGGGTTAGGCTGTGGGAGGGGAGGGTTAAGGTTAGGCTGTGGGAGGGGGAGATTAGGGTTAGGCTGCAGGAGGGGGAGATTAGGGTTAGGATGTGGGAGGGGATATTGGGGTTAGGTTGTGGGATGGGGAGATTAGGGTTAGGCTGTGGGAGGGGAGGGGAGGGTAAGGCTGTGGGACGGGTGGGTTATGGGGAAGGTAAGAGTTACAGTATTTACCAAAACGTGTCTGGATTATGACAGTAGGGATGCCGCTGACAGTATTTTGACCATCTGCATCCTGACTGTCGGGATTGCGTATATCCAACCCGTAATAGTGTGTATTCCAGCAGAAAAACAGCATAAAATAGACTGCAGTAGATATGTTATCCACAGTAAAATTATAAACACTATTGGGGTTAGGCTGTGGGATGGGGAGATTATGGTTAGGCTGTGGGATGGGGAGATTAGGGTTAGGCTATGGGAGGGGGAGATTGGGGTTACACTGTAGGATGGGGAGATTAGGGTTAGGCTGTGGGAGGGGAGGGTTAGGGTTAGGCTGTGGGAGGGGGAGATTGGGGTTAGGTTGTGGGAGGGGAGGGTTAGAGTTAGTCTACGGGAGGGGGAGGTTAGGGTTAGGCTGTAGAAGGGGGAGATTATGGTTAGGCTGTGGGAGGGGAGGGTTAGGGTTAGGCTGCGGGAGGGGGAGATTGGGGTTAGGCTGTGGGAGGTGAGGGTTAGGGTTAGGCTGTGGGAGGGGGAGATTGGGGTTAGGCTGTGGAGGGGAGGGTTAGGGTTAGGCTGTGGGAGGGGGAGATTAGGGTTAGGCTGTGGGAGGGGAAGATTGGGGTTAGGCTGTGGGATGGGGAGATTGGGGTTAGGCTGTGGGAGGGGAGGGTTAGGCTGTGGAGGGGGAGATTGGGGTTAGGTTGTGGGAGGGGAGTGTTAGAGTTAGTCTGCGGGAGGGGGAGGTTAGAGTTAGGCTGTAGAAGGGGGAGATTATGGTTAGGCTGTAGGAGGGGAGGGTTAGGGTTAGGCTGCGGGAGGGGGAGATTGGGGTTAGGCTGTGGGAGGGGAGGGTTAGGGTTAGGCTGTGGGAGGGGGAGATTGGGGTTAGGCTGTGGGAGGGGAGGGTTAGGGTTAGGCTGTGGGAGGGGGAGATTGGGGTTAGGTTGTGGGAGGGGAGGGTTAGAGTTAGTCTACGGGAGGGGGAGGTTAGGGTTAGGCTGTAGAAGGGGGAGATTATGGTTAGGCTGTGGGAGGGGAGGGTTAGGGTTAGGCTGTGGGAGGGGGAGATTGGGGTTAGGCTGTGGGAGGGGAGGGTTAGGGTTAGGCTGTGGGAGGGGGAGATTAGGGTTAGGATGTGGGAGGGGGAGATTGGGGTTAGGCTGTGGGAGGGGAGGGTTAGGGTTAGGCTGTGGGAGGGGGAGATTGGGGATAGGATGTGGGAGGGGAGGGTTAGGGTTAGGCTGTGGGAGGGAGAGATTGGGGTTAGGCTGTGGGAGGGGAGGGTTAGGGTTAGGCTGCAGGAGGGGGAGATTAGGGTTAGGATGTGGGAGGGAGAGATTAGGGTTAGGCTGTGGGAGGGGAGGGTTAGGGTTAGGCTGTGGGAGGGGGAGATTGGGATTAGGCTGTGGAGGGGAGGGTTAGGGTTAGGCTGCAGGAGGGGGAGATTAGGGTTAGGATGTGGGAGGGGGAGATTAGGGTTAGGCTGTGGGAGGGGAGGGTTAGGGTTAGGCTGTGGGAGGGGGAGATTGGTGTTAGGTTGTGGGAGGGGAGGGTTAAGGTTAGGCTGTGGGAGGGGGAGATTAGGGTTAGGCTGTGGGAGGGGAGGGTTAGGGTTAGGCTGTGGGAGGGGGAGATTGGTGTTAGGTTGTGGGAGGGGAGGGTTAGGGTTAGTCTACGGGAGGTTAGGGTTAGGCTGTGGAAGGGGGAGATTATGGTTAGGCTGTGGGAGGGGAGGGTTAGGGTTAGGCTGCAGGAGGGGGAGATTAGGGTTAGGTTGTGGGAGGTGGAGATTAGGGTTAGGCTGTGGGAGGGGGAGATTGGGGTTAGGCTGTGGGATGGGGAGATTATGGTTAGGCTGTGGGATGGGGAGATTAGGGTTAGGCTATAGGAGGGGGAGATTGGGGTTACGCTGTAGGATGGGGAGATTAGGGTTAGGCTGTGGGAGGGGAGGGTTAGGGTTAGGCTGTGGGAGGGGGAGATTGGGGTTAGGTTGTGGGAGGGGAGGGTTAGAGTTAGTCTACGGGAGGGGGAGGTTAGGGTTAGGCTGTAGAAGGGGGAGATTATGGTTAGGCTGTGGGAGGGGAGGGTTAGGGTTAGGCTGTGGGAGGGGGAGATTGGGGTTAGGCTGTGGGAGGGGAGGGTTAGGGTTAGGCTGTGGGAGGGGGAGATTAGGGTTAGGATGTGGGAGGGGGAGATTAGGGTTAGGCTGTGGGAGGGGAGGGTTAGGGTTAGGCTGCAGGAGGGGGAGATTAGGGTTAGGATGTGGGAGGGGAGGGTTAGGGTTAGGCTGTGGAAGGGGGAGATTAGGGTTAGGATGTGGGAGATGGAGATTGGGGTTAGGCTGTGGGAGGGGAGGGTTAGGCTGTGGGAGGGAGAGATTGGGGTTAGGCTGTGGGAGGGGAGGGTTAGGGTTAGGATGCAGGAGGGGGAGATTAGGGTTAGGATGTGGGAGGGGGAGATTAGTGTTAGGCTGTGGGAGGGGAGGGTTAGGGTTAGGCTGTGGGAGGGGGAGATTGGTGTTAGGCTGTGGGAGGGGAGGGTTAGGCTGTGGGAGGGGGAGATTGGGGTTAGGCTGTGGGAGGGAGGGTTAGGGTTAGGCTGCAGGAGGGGGAGATTAGGGTTAGGATGTGGGAGGGGTAGATTAGGGTTAGGCTGTGGGAGGGGAGGGTTAGGGTTAGGCTGTGGGAGGGGGAGATTGGGGTTAGGCTGTGGAGGGGAGGGTTAGAGTTAGGCTGTGGGAGGGGGAGATTGGGGTTAGGCTGTGGGAGGGGAGGGTTAGGGTTAGGCTGCAGGAGGGGGAGATTAGGGTTAGGATGTGGGAGGGGTAGATTAGGGTTAGGCTGTGGGAGGGGAGGGTTAGGGTTAGGCTGTGGGAGGGGGAGATTGGGGTTAGGCTGTGGAGGGGAGGGTTAGAGTTAGGCTGTGGGAGGGGGAGATTGGGGTTAGGCTGTGGGAGGGGGAGATTAGGGTTAGGATGTGGGAGGGGAGATTGGGGTTAGGTTGTGGGATGGGGAGATTAGAGTTAGGCTGTGGGAGGGTAAATTAGGGTTAGGCTATGGGAGGGTAGGTTAGGGTTAGGCTGTGGGAGGGGGAGATTATGGTTAGGCTGTGGGAGGGTGAGATTGGGGTTACACTGTGGGAGGGGGAGATTGGGATTAGGTTGTGGGCTGGGAGGGTTAGGGTTAGTCTACGGGAGGGGGAGGTTAGGGTTAGGCTGTGGGAGGGGGACATTAGGGTTAGGCTGTGGGAGGGGAGGGTTAGGGTTAGGCTGTGGGAGGGGGAGATTGGGATTAGGCTGTGGGAGGGGAGGGTTAGGGTTAGGCTATGGGAGGGGGAGGTTAGGGTTAGGCTGCAGGAGGGGGAGATTAGGGTTAGGCTGTGGGAGGGGGCGATTAGGGTTAGGCTGTGGGAGGGGGAGATTGGGGTTAGGCTGTGGGATGGGGAGATTGGGGTTAGGCTGTGGGAGGGGAGGGTTAGGCTGTGGGAGGGGAAGATTGGGGTTAGGCTGTGGGAGGGGAGGGTTAGGGTTAGGCAACAGGAGGGGGAGGTTAGTGTTAGGCTGTGGGAGGGCGAGATTGGGGTTACGCTGTAGGATGGGGAGATTAGGGTTAGGCTGTGGGAGGGGAGGGTTAGGGTTAGGCTGTGGGAGGGGGAGATTGGGGTTAGGCTGTGGGAGGGGAGGGTTAAGGTTAGGCTGTGGGAGGGGGAGATTAGGGTTAGGCTGCAGGAGGGGGAGATTAGGGTTAGGATGTGGGAGGGGATATTGGGGTTAGGTTGTGGGATGGGGAGATTAGGGTTAGGCTGTGGGAGGGGAGGGGAGGGTAAGGCTGTGGGACGGGTGGGTTATGGGGAAGGTAAGAGTTACAGTATTTACCAAAACGTGTCTGGATTATGACAGTAGGGATGCCGCTGACAGTATTTTGACCATCTGCATCCTGACTGTCGGGATTGCGTATATCCAACCCGTAATAGTGTGTATTCCAGCAGAAAAACAGCATAAAATAGACTGCAGTAGATATGTTATCCACAGTAAAATTATAAACACTATGCCTAAATTAACCCTTTATTATTATTGTTTTTTTTTTACTCTACCCAAATAAATATAACAACTTTTTGAGGAACAAATAAGGCTTTCTTTTAATAGCATACTGCCAATATATTGTTTTATTTAAGTGCAATACACATGTAAATAGAGCTAAAATTAGTTGTTGTCTTTTTGTTTGTTTTTTAAGAATCCACCCAAGGTTATTTTCACACCATTAGGGCAGCCAAAGGAGTTTACTTAAAACTTGAATTAGCTAATAATAGAAAATCTGTACGGTTATTAAATATTATAACAAGTTTTAGAGAAATTGTAGAATTTTATTTTACTTTTAATTATGTTTAACATTTTATTTTACTTTTTAGAATTTTTTATTTTTGTAATAAAGGAAGCCCTTCAGGAGTCACAGAGGTATTCTTCTTGTGTGAGTTCATTCAGATAAGATAAGGGCCATTGGTTAAAACTATTTTCATATCATTCCATGGATTCTCAGTGGGATATGCTATAACTTGCTCAATACATTTTGCTCTATGTGAATAGATGTTCAGCCCTGAAGCATATGCATAGTATTATGCTTCCTTACCATACGTCCAATAGGTATAGTGTTTTTGAAAGGTAGAGCAATGTAAGTGTGTGCAAAACATATTGGGGGATATTCAATTGTTTGAAAAGTCAGTTGGGTATCTGTTTTTTCCTATCTATTAGACAGGAAAAAACAGATACCCAACCGACTTTTCAAACAATTGAATTCCCCCCAGTGTCTAGGGTTCCTGGTAACTTCCAATTATAATTTAGTATGAGTTTTCTTCAATAATGGGTTTCTTTTTGCCACTCGTGACCCTCCTATGAGTTTTAAAAACATTTTTAAATATTCATATATCCTACTCTCTGATCCAAACCTTTTCTTGAATGGGTATGGGTCATTAGGTCGCCCACACTTAGGTCGACAGTCATTAGGTCGACCACTATTGGTCGACAGTGACTAGGTCGACACCTGAAATAGGTCTACACAGTCATTAGGTTGACATGAACAAGGTCGACATGGAAAAAGATCGACATGCGTTTTTTTTACTTTTTTGGTGTCATTTTCTTCGTAAAGTGACGGGGAACCCCAATTAGTGCACCATGTCCCCTCGCATGGCAAAAGAACTTCGGGCAAGGTACTATTCCCAATCCTAGTCCACGTCGATCGTGAAGTATGAAAAAGTTAAAAAAAAATTAAATAAAAAAGAAGTGAAAAACGCATGTCGACCTTTTTCCATGTTGACCTAGTATATGTCGACCTAGTGACCATGTCGACCTAATGCATGTTGACCAAAAGAGGTCGACCTAATGACTGTTGACCTAAGTGTGGTCGACCTAATGACCGTATCCCTTCTTGAATTTGCTTTAAATGTCATTCATTTAATCTTCATGTTGAAGCTCTTGTTTGGAAATGCACTATCCTTGTCACTGTCACTTATTTAGTTGTATCATTGGATTTAGCATGGGATCCCGGCGGTCTGGATCCTGGCGGTCAGGAGACTGACGCCGGAATCCCGATAGCCGGAATCCCGGTGGTGAGTGCAGTGAGTCCTCTCGCAGGCTAGCTACGCTCACCACGTTTTGGGCCCGGTGGCAAGCTTTGCACGACACACTATTCTATTCCGCCTTGGGTGGTGGGGTGGACCTAAACTGGTTTGGAATCAATGTGTGGACTAATGCTCCATATTGAAACACTTAGTTTCAAATAGAGATGAGCGGGTTCGGTTCCTCGAGATCCGACCCCCCCCCCGAACTTCACCTATTTTACACGGTTCCGAGGCAGCCTCGGATCTTCCCGCTTTGCTTGGTTAACCCAAGCGCGCCCGAATGTCATCATCCCGCTGTCGTATTCTCGCGAGATCCGTATTCTATATAAGGAGCCGCGCATCGCCGCCATTTTCACTCGTGCTTTGGAGATGATAGCGAGAGGACGTGGCTGCG
Source organism: Pseudophryne corroboree (assembly GCF_028390025.1). NCBI lineage: Eukaryota > Metazoa > Chordata > Amphibia > Anura > Myobatrachidae > Pseudophryne > Pseudophryne corroboree. Next base: position 1,054,885,553 of record NC_086444.1, read on the forward strand.
TTCTCAGTTTCTGTGTTCACTGTTCAGTGTGCTGCAAATATCTGTGCTCAGTGTGCTGCAAATATCTGTGCTCAGTGTGCTGCAAATATCTACGTTCTCTGCCTGAAAACGCTCCATATCTGTGCTGCATTGTAGAAGGACAGTGCAGAATTTTGCTGACCACAAGTATATATATATATATATATATATATAGCAGTACGGTACAGTAGGCCATTGCTCTACCTCTGTGTCATCAAGTATACTATCCATATCTGTGCTGCATTGTAGTTGTGCGCAGTATATAGTAGGAGGACAGTGCAGAATTTTGCTGACCACCAGTAAATATATATAGCAGTATGGTACAGTAGTCTATTGCTCTACCTCTGTGTCGTCAAGTATACTATCCATATCTGTGCTGCATTGTAGTTGTGCGCAGTATATAGTAGGAGGACAGTGCAGAATTTTGCTGACCACCAGTACATATATATATATAGCAGTATGGTACAGTAGTCCATTGCTCTACCTCTGTGTCGTCAAGTATACTATCCATATCTGTGCTGCCTTGTAGTTGTGCGCAGTATATAGTAGGAGGACAGTGCAGAATTTTGCTGACCACCAGTATATTTATATAGCAGTATGGTACAGTAGTCCATTGCTCTACCTCTGTGTCGTCAAGTATACTATCCATATCTGTGCTGCATTGTAGTTGTGCGCAGTATATAGTAGGAGGACAGTGCAGAATTTTGCTGACCACCAGTATATATATTATATAGCAGTACGGTACAGTAGTCCATTGCTCTACCTCTGTGTCGTCAAGTATACTATCCATACCTGTGCTGCATTGTAGTTGTGCGCAGTATATAGTAGGAGGACAGTGCCGAATTTTGCTGACCACCAGTATATATATAGCAGTACGGTACAGTAGTCCATTGCTCTACCTCTGTGTCGTCAAGTATACAATCCATATCTGTGCTGCATTGTAGTTGTGCGCAGTATATAGTAGGAGCACAGTGCAGAATTTTGCTGACCACCAGTATATATATATAGCAGTATGGTACAGTAATCCATTGCTCTACCTCTGTGTCGTCAAGTATACTATCCATATCTGTGCTGCATTGTGCGCAGTATATAGTAGGAGGACAGTGCAGAATTTTGCTGACCACCAGTATATATATATATATATATATATATATATATAGCAGTACGGTACAGTAGTCCATTGCTCTACCTCTGTGTCGTCAAGTATACAATCCATACATGTGCTGCATTGTAGTTGTGCGCAGTATATAGTAGGAGGACAGTGCAGAATTTTGCTGACCACCAGTATATATATATAGCAGTACGATACAGTAGTCCATTGCTCTTCCTCTGTGTCGTCAAGTATACTATCAATATCTGTGCTGTATTGTATTTGTGCGCAGTATATAGTAGGAGGACAGTGCAGAATTTTGCTGACCACCAGTATATATATATATTTATGTATAGCAGTACAGTAGGCCATTGCTCTACCTCTGTGTCGTCAAGTATACAATCCATACCTGTGCTGCATTGTAGTTGTGCGCAGTATATAGTAGGAGGACAGTGCAGAATTTTGCTGACCACCAGTATATATATAGCAGTACGGTACAGTAGTCCATTGCTCTACCTCTGTGTCGTCAAGTATACTACCCATTTCTGTGCTGCATTGTAGTTGTGCACAGTATATAGTAGGAGGACAGTGCAGAATTTTGCTGACCACCAGTATATATATAGCAGTACAGTACAGTAGTCCATTGCTCTACCTCTGTGTCGTCAAGTATACAATCCATATCTGTGCTGCATTGTAGTTGTGCGCAGTATATAGTAGGAGCACAGTGCAGAATTTTGCTGACCACCAGTATATATATATAGCAGTACGGTACAGTAATCCATTGCTCTACCTCTGTGTCGTCAAGTATACAATCCATATCTGTGCTGCATTGTAGTTGTGCGCAGTATATAGTAGGAGGACAGTGCAGAATTTTGCTGACCACCAGTATATTTATATATATAGCAGTACGGTACAGTAGTCCATTGCTCTACCTCTGTGTCATCAAGTATACAATCCATACCTGTGCTGCATTGTAGTTGTGCGCAGTATATAGTAGGAGAACAGTGCAGAATTTTGCTGACCACCAGTATATATATTGTCAAAGTCGAAAAATGTTGTAATGCATGCCCCACGTACTAACCCCAGGCACATGCCCGCTGTGCGTGCACTCGGTCTGCCGTGCGTGCGCATATCCGCAATTTGCGTAACGGAGCTTTTTACGGCCATGCGCCTTAGTGCATGGTATGCGCATTTACGGTAGAGTTTGTGAGCGCATAGAGGGTTATTAGAACATTACATATTTAACCCAAATAGTGCATTTTGTACCCATAGTTCCCCTAGACCATGTCAGCGAGTATTAATAGTTCAAACAGTTCCAGGACTAAGGGATTCGCCTTTGCATGATAGGAAGGGTCAGATAAAGGTTGGAAGGTGATGTCTAGTATCCAGCTGTAGGGTATTTTGAGGGTAACATTCCGGTGTTGGTTAGAGAAAGATCGCTTGTTCCTGCGTATAGTTATGTACAAAAGTAGAATATGAACATTAACTGTATTTACTGTTTATTATGTATGCGGCGGGAATCCAGAGGATACCACCCACAAGAGCAGTTGGGGAAAGACATCGCCCACCTATTCAAATCCACCTATGACCTCTTCTGTAATGTAGAGACACATCTCTGTGTCCAATGGACAATGAGATTACAGTGACCATTGTATTGTGTATGCATGTTGTGTATAAAAAGCCCATTGTTGCCTGGCCGGTCAGAAGACTCTGAACGCTATCTGTATGACCAGCGGAGGACCGACTCGGGTTGCGCTTGCGAACATTCTCATGTATGTACATTCTCTGTAGCCATTATTCTGTTTAGATTTACTTGTTAGCCTGTATTGTTTTACCTTTTGGAATTAATCCACGGTGGCCTTAGAACCCTGTGGTTACAACTACAAATCAGTGTTGTGTTTTCACTTTCCTGCATGGGCTTTAGAGTGTATTTATCTGTATAAGGTGTATAAGTATCGATAAGGTGTACGCACTGCGGTTACTTTATACCGTCTGTGCTACTTAAGGTTTAAGGTATAACATCATTGCAGTACTTTGCTATTAAGGGTTTAAAGTGTAAGCATATCATTACATTGTATCATTAACAAGGTTTAAAGGTTATCAAGTGTGTGTGCCCTCGCTGTGTGTACTCTGTACACACAGCACGGCGTGTGTACGCCAAGTGCGTACCTCGTGCAGGACTCGGTACGCAAATAGCGTACAAAGTGCATAGCATGTGTATTCCGCCTAGCGGCCATAGCGGCTCCACGATAATAGTGTATTTAGAGGTATAGCTTTGCGGTCTAAGATAATATCAGCATTATCAATTGGGAGCTCGTCCGGTTCCTCCTCATACCCGCAGCCTAGCAGATTTACGCAGACTTTATCCATCAGCAAAGGGCGGAAAGGTATCCTCTGTAAGCCTTCTCTTGGTCGGTGGATACACTAGTGATGATTAGATAAGCGTCTGCGCTGCATGGTTTGAAGGGATGCTGGAGGGATCCGTAAGGTAAGAACGCAAAAGCTATTTTTCTTTTTTTAAATCTGTAAATTTCTGTTTTGGCGCCAAATGCGTATGCAACACACGCACACACCTGTATTTTGTACTTTGCATATCTGCTCTCATTATTGCCATAAGCATTGATTACTAGATTCATCTTGACCTGTACTGAGAAAATTTGTTGCTATTTAGTTAAAATATAGAGTTAATAGTTAAAGAAGTAAGTGTAAGACGCACACGCAGCCTGGCCTAGTTGTAAAGGTTTATACAGTAGAAACTGTGTGTGTGTTAAGTAAGTGATTATAGTTAAATATCGCTTACATTTATAGAAGTGTGGGTTTTGTAGTACTGCGGACGTACGGCCTTTGTACACGTGTCTCGGGCAGCGTACGGGACTGCGTACGCAACGTAAAGGCATACACAGTACACACGTGGCGTGTTCACGCAACGTGCGTAAAGTTACGACCACTAAATACAAAGCACACAATAGCATTGTTTTAGTTTAGGCGCGAAACGGTAGCCACGCGATAATAGCACAAATTTATCAGTTTTCCAATATTTAGTTTAAATACCTTTTTTACTGTATCACCTCTGGAATTAGGGCTGTTTCCCTAAATGAAAGTTAATTTTCTGTACAGAAAAACCAAAGTGTATATGAGTGAACGAGCGTGAGTGTGCAAACAATAAAGGTTTTGTGGACCCAGGGAATTCGGGATCCCGTCGGAGACCACACCAGGTGAGTGGACACTTGGTGGCGTGAGAGTGGCTTGCTCATGTTAACATTGATTAAGGAGCAATTAGTATAACAGCAGACCAAGAGGTCAGCGAAGTCAGAAAACCGCTGACAAAGTCAAGCGAAGCTCTGAATACCTCGGCCTAAAAGGTCAGCGAGGTTTTGTGTAGAGAGCGCAGCATATAGGCCCATTCAGATACGCTCTGGCTGAGGTTTCGCAACCTGAAAAACGATTCCATTGGTCGCACGGCGGATAAGTAACAGTTACCTATACGCTGGGCGATTGTACCGCGCTTTCGTGAGTGCAATTCTTAGCCCACCGCGATACCCTTTTACGAGTTGTGCGTAAAAATCGCGGGACCATTGGCGCTAAGTGTAGTACACGCAACGTGATTTGTGTTAAAAAAATTTTTGTTTTAAGGGAGTTTCGCTGGTCACTCAGGAAATCTCCAACGACCAATATTTACTGGTTAGGGTAAGTCACTCCCACACATTTCCAGTAAATAGAGGTTACACAGGGGCCCGAGGTTGGGTACGACCGGCGCTGACGACAGTGTTTAGGTGTATTGGCTAACGTGGGCGTGAGTGGGTGAGAGCGCTCGGAGAACTTTCACCGTTGCCTTACCACTGAGTATTTTGTTTTTTTTGTAGGAATTTGCTGAGAAGGTAATACCTGCAAAAGATGGGGGCCAGTTGCTCAAGTAAGGGACGATCAACCAGGGTTCAGGTTGATATTCCGCGGCCCAAGGGGTCGGCGAGGTACATAATGTGTGAGAAATATGGCTCACATGCAGAGGTTTTATGCAATGAATGGGAACGTATGACTGCGGAAGATAGGGAACCGTTCCCTAAGGTAGGCAATTTTAATCCAGAGGTGTTGCAGAATTTAAGGATTAGGATATGTCTGTTAAAATCCCGAAAAGAAAGGATCAGACACTCAAACTGTTTACATTTATGGCAACGAGAGAGTGATATGCAAAGGGAACTAGCTCACACAGCTAGTTCCAACCCTAGCAGGAAACTGATTGCAACTGCACCACCACCACCGTATATTACAGGGGAGAAAGTGGCTACAGAGAATGGCATACTAATATATGATAAGAGTGAACTTGATAAATGTATTAATGCTAACCCGTGCAAGTTGTATCCCATCTTAAACTTCCCTCAGGACTGCGACCAAGAAGATGAGCCCAGCACGATATCGGCACTCTCTCTAGCAGCCACCATACAAGACACACAAGTGGGCACGGCCCAACCAGTAAGAACAGTAGCAAAGGCCCCTAGTGGAGGGACAGGTGAGGTCGTGTCCACAGGTAAGTACGGTACAGTACATTATGCAGAGACAATTGCACCTCCCATTGTAGAAGCAACCCAGAATGATGTAATTGAACTAAATCCTGTCAGGGTGATCGCAGTCCCCAATGGGAAGACTGACGCTCAGGGAATCACTCCCGTCAGGAACATTGCTATGCATTGTCCCTGGTCCCGGACAGAATTGAGGACAATTATGTCTGAATTTCCCGATCCCAGAAAAGATCTAGCCGCATGTCAGAGGTTTATTAGAGAACTAGGTAACGCCACCGAACCCACAAACAAAGATTGGCGGACAGTGCTACGGGCATGTTTGCCCTCCAATATTGACCCTGTGAAATTCATTGCTGATTGTAAATTAGACGCAGAGGTACCTCTCACTGATGAATACACTCAGGAGAATGTACGACAGATCAATCTGCAATTAGGAGTATATTTCCCAACTGTTGTCAAGTGGAATAAAATCTTCTCCATTAGACAAAAAGAGGATGAAGCTGCTTCTGAATATTTCCATCGAGCACTACAGGAAATGGCTAGATACACTGGGGTCGAGGACATTAAGGAAAATGTACACCATAGAGAGGTAGCTGTGTCTGTATTAATGGACGGCTTGAAAGAAACGTTGAGAACAAGGGTACAAACCACTCAACCTAACTGGAGAGGTATCTCGGTGGCTGCATTAAGAGAGTCCGCTATCGAGCACGATCGGAACATCATTAAGCGCAGGGAGTCACAGGGGGATAAGCTGATGACCGTAAGTATCAAAGCCCTGACAACGAAGCCACATCAGCCTAAACCCCAGACCCCTGATGGTAAGTCGTATGTAGTAAAATGTTATAATTGCCAGAGGGAAGGACATTACTCACGGAACTGTAATTATAAAAGCAACGTATATCGACCCCCTAGACCAGAACATGACTCACAGCATAACACACGTAATTGGGATCAGGGACCGCATAGGAGGAATTATGAGCCACATGCAGGGGAAACAAGGAGGTACCCACCTAGGAAGGACTGGCAGACCTCCGGAAATTCTCAGCTACCCCCCTCACATATTGTAGCTGCCAGCGCACTGCGGGAGGGTCACAACATACAATAGGGGTTAGGCCACACCTGTAGTTTGCAGCCAGTTAAGTTGATTGCTAGCCTTGGAAATTAACCCGAGATTACAGTTGATGTAGCAGGTAGATCACTACCTTTCCTTGTAGATACAGGGGCGGCCAGGTCAGTGTTAAATTCAACGGTAGGTATGAAAACAACGGGTAAAACAATTTCAGCAATGGGGGTAACAGGAGTAGTGCAACACTATCCTTTAAGTAGACCAGCAGAGATTACGATAGGGCCTTTGCAGACCAAGCACTCCTTTTTGCTAGCTGCATCGGCTCCGACTAATCTACTTGGGAGAGATTTATTGTGCAAGATGAGGTGTGTCATATATTGTACTCCTGAGGGTGTCTTCTTAGATATACCCGAGAATCACGTTCAGGAAGTGCAGGATATGTTAGACACCCCACAAAGGTTAATGTCACACTCTGCTGTTATAGACAGGTGTCCATCCAAGGTAGAGGAAATGATCTCCCAGATACCGGAATCCCTCTGGACCAAAGATGGACAAGACACTGGATTAATGGCAAATGTAGCTCCTGTAGTTGTGCAAGCAAAAGATGGTAGGATAGCTCCAAAAATCCCACAGTATCCTCTGAAGCCAGAGGTGAAATTAGGAGTGCACCCAGTCATAGAGTGCTTGCTACAACAGGGCATCCTAGTTAGGACGTCCAGCACTGCCAATAGTCCCATCATCCCTGTGAAAAAGAGTGGGGGGAGGGGTTACAGGCTAGTGCAGGATCTAAGGGGTATAAACAAGATAGTTGAGAGTCAATTCCCCGTAGTGCCAAATCCAGCTGTCATCCTCATGCAAATTCCCCCGAGTACTGCGAAATGTTTCACTGTCATTGACCTCTGTTCCGCTTTCTTTTCGGTCCCTCTGCACCCTGACAGTCAATATTTGTTTGCATTTACATACAGAGGAGTACAGTACACATGGACTCGTTTCCCACAAGGTTTCATTGACAGCCCAAGTATTTTCTCCCAGGCTTTGCATGACTGTTTACAATCCTTTCACCCTGAGAGCGGATCAGTATTAATACAGTATGTAGATGACTTACTGCTGTGTTCTGATTCACTCGAATCGTCCTTGAAAGACACGAAACAGCTTCTGTTTCACCTTTCTAATACGGGACACAAGGTTTCAAAGGATAAGTTACAGTTGTGCCAGACCAAGGTGAAATATTTGGGACATTGCTTGACACAAGGACTGAGACACCTCACCGCTGATAGAATACAGGCGATTCGCGACATGACTCTGCCACAAACCCAGCAGCAGATTCGTACTTTCCTTGGAATGTGTGGGTACTGCCGAAACTGGATCCCAGGGTTCTCCATATTGGCTTTACCTTTGCAGGAAATGGTCTCCTCGAACAAACCAGATCGGATCTCTCACACAGATGAGTCCGAACTGGCATTTGAGAGACTTAAACAATGCCTATCACAGGCACCTGCATTAGGCATGCCAGATTATGGGAAACCTTTTGAGTTGTACGGTACGGAAAGTGCTGGGTGTGCGGCAGGTGTCCTAACCCAGAGACATGGTGATGCCAGCAGGCCGGTAGCTTACTACAGTGCACAGTTGGACACCGTAGCACGATCTCTCCCCACATGCTTGCAAAGTGTTGCAGCGATAGTATTGCTAGTGAGTAAAAGTGAAGATGTAGTGTTGGGACACAACCTGACCATCCATACACCTCATGCAGTATTAGCCTTACTGAACTCTGCCCAAACCAGACATGTCTCATCAGCACGGTTTACAAGGTGGGAATTAGCACTAATGGCCCCTGTAAACATCACCATAAGGAGATGCAGCGCACTAAATCCTGCAACTTACCTCCCGGGTATGCCTGGACAGGCACAAAGGGTGGAGGATGAGAGTGATGGTGAAGGAGGATTTAGTACAGACACTGACACACATGATTGTATGGAATATCTGAACCAAACTTTCACTGCAAGACCCGACATTAGTGACAACCCACTGGAAAGCGTAGATTTTACTTTTTACACTGACGGTAGTTGCCACAGACAGACGGACTCGGGAGACTTGTGTACTGGATACGCAGTCGTAGATGACAAAGGCATCATAGAAGCTGAACCCCTGGGCCCACCGCACTCAGCACAAGTTGCTGAGCTGGTCGCCCTAACCAGAGCGTGTGAATTGGCTAAGGGTAAGTCAGCCAATATATATACAGATTCTAGGTATGCCTTTGGATTAGTGCATGATTTCGGGGCCCTATGGCGCCTCAGAAATTTCATGACGGCAGCTGGCACACCTGTAGCGCATGCATCCCATATAAAAAGGCTTCTAACAGCGTTACAGGAACCTGACAGAGTGGCTGTTATCAAGTGCAAAGCCCACACTTACAGTCAAGACCCAGTGTCACTTGGTAACAGCCGGGCAGACGAAGCTGCTAAATCAGCAGCCAGCACCCCCATACAGACAGATATCACACAACTGATGGTATTCAATACCGTCAACACACAAAAATTAAGTGAAATGCAAAATTTGTGTTCTCCACAGGAAAAGGCAGTCTGGAGGTCAAAAGGATATGGCCAGGAGTCCTCAGGACTCTGGACAGATGGACAAGGTAAGCCAGTAGCCCCCAGAGCATATCTTCCAAGCTTAGCTGAGGCGGCACACGGTCTGACTCATCTGGGCAAAGAGGGTATGTGTAAGCTGGTGAGAGCCTACTGGTGTGTGCCAGGATTCTCTTCTCATGCAGGTAAGAGAGCAATGACATGTCTTACCTGCTTGAGGAAGAATATTGGAAAGTCAATACCAACAGAACCATCCCATATCCCGCCGACAGACGGCCCTTTTCAGGTAATACAAATTGATTTCATACAGTTACCACCCTGCAGAAATTTAAAATATGTGTTAGTTTGTATTGACGTGTTTTCAAATTGGGTAGAAGCGTTCCCCGCTGCCACAAATACTGCTACGTTCACTGCAAAGAAAATTGTGCAGGAATTTGTGTGCAGATATGGTATCCCTAGGATAATTGAAAGCGATAAGGGTACCCATTTGACAGGTGAAGTCTTTCAGGTTATGTGCAAACTAATGGGAATTAATAGTAAGCTGCATACTCCGTACCGCCCACAGGCGAGTGCGAAAGTGGAAAGAGTAAACAGCACTATTAAGAACAAGCTGAGCAAAGTGATGGCTGAAACTGGATTGTTATGGCCAGAAGCTTTGCCACTTGTATTGTACAGCATCAGAACCACTCCCAGGTCCCCCCTTAACCTATCACCCTTTGAGATTCTTTTTGGTCGACAACCCCATGTAATGATTGACCCCCAGGATGATTTGAAATGCAATAATGAGGTGACTGTAAAATATATGGTTAAGATGAGCCAGCAGCTGAGGAATCAAAACAGCAATCTAAAGCTGGTGATTCCTGACCTACCAAACAGTAATTGTCATGACATTGAACCTGGGGATTATGTAATGATTCAAAATTTTCTACGCTTAGGTTGTCTTATTGACCGGTGGGAAGGACCGTACCAAGTCTTACTAACCAGCACGACAGCATTGAAGGTTGCCGAGAGAGAGACTTGGGTCCACTCGTCCCACTGTAAGAAGGTCGCTGACCCAGAGAAAGCCCGTGACAAAGAGCAGAGTGTAGAGGAAATCGTATCACTGGAGTGCCTGTTCCGGGAAGGTTGAGAGGCAGGACTGTGTCACGGCACCTGAGCACAGAGAACTACAAGACCAGAGGTGGTTGTCACACCAAATTTCTTTTTCCTTTTTATTATTTTCTCCATCTCCCATTACCCTCCTTTCCCCCCTTCCTTGCTCCTTTTTCTCTCCCCTTAGCAAGATGGACTTACCCCAAGAGACTGTATTCTGGGTTTTCCTGTTGACCCTGTTGTTGACCAGAGCAGTCTGTTTTGGTGAGAGTACCAGAGAGGTCGAGAAAGGATCTGGAATGGGTTCTGATGGCAAGGACGGATTTGTAGAATTCCAAGAACAACACATTCACCGAGCAAAGGCGAGTATCAGAAAACGATCTGGTAGTCAAGAAACTAGGAGACACTGTGAAGGGTTATTGGCTGAGGAAAATTGTATTTGTAGAAACTGTGAAAACATAGTTGAGGACGGGTGCATCCAGAGATGTCAGTCCAGCCTTAATATCAACATGGACCGTCATCCATTGAGTGATTATCACTCATTAGTGGGTAAGGTTTTAAACCAAACAGAATGCTGGGTGTGCTCACAAGTACCTCAAGGTCAGAACAAGTCAGGACTAGTACCAGGAGACCGGAGGACAAGAAATTTAATATTTCTAGGCTCCCTAGTTTGAAGCTTCACCAATATCATGTGGATAGATCCTTAGTATGTTTCAACATTTCCAATTCCCGAAAGCCGGAAATTGGGAAGTGACATTGAATAAACAAACCATGGCATTTTCACACAGAGCCGACAGAATGCCCGTAGACTCAGAACTTATACGCCAAATAGCCGACGGTGGAAAGTATTTTCGGTACAGGTATACTCTAGGAAGTAGGACCATGCGGGTTGGAGAAGTATCACCAGGGTACTGTGCGCATATCATACAGCCTGATACGTGTACTGAACAGATGAGAGAGTTAGGGATAGGATTTTTCACTTGGAAGGTTTGCAATATGGTAATGTCATATTCTGTCCCATATGTTCTCCCCGATGATGCATATTTCACATGCGGGAGGAAGGCATATAAGTGGCTTGCCCCAAACTCAGAGGGATTGTGTTACATTGGAAGAGTGTTGCCAGAAGTTATGACCATAACCCATAATAAGATGAAAGACGTTCACCGCAATGCTCAAGCTCCTTACACTCACACTCACTATGAACACATCGTTAAGAGACACCTTATAGATAGGACAGAGCACGTAGCCTTTGATTTGATCCACGAATCCACCGGGATTCAATTTCTACTCGCGTTAGATATCACCCGTACCACCAGAGGAATTATAAATTATAGGTATATTCATGCGCTAGCGAACCTGATAGATAATATCACTGAGATGTATGATGACACCTTCAGGTATACAGGGAGGGAATTGCAAGCTTACAAAACGGAACTGATCCAGCACAGGATGGTTCTAAATTATATCACAGCGGTGACAGGCGGGTACTGTGTCATCTTAGCAACTCAGTATGGTGTGAAGTGCTGCACGTACATTACAAACAGCACTGATGACCCAACCGAGGTCATAGATCAAAAGATGGACGATATCTTGCAATTGAAATGGGAGTTTCGAAGGAGACACAACCTTACCCTTACTGCTGTGAGTAATGAACTGACCGGCTGGGTCTCATGGTTGAACCCACGCAATTGGTTCTCAGGTTTAGGAGAATGGGCTCAAAATGTTATCGTGAGTGTAGGAAAGTTTCTCCTTTGTATCCTGGGAGTTGCAATAAATAGTGGAAAACTGCTCTAATCAAGCTGGTAACAATCCCCAGGTGCTGCGGGAGGGGGAGTTGTCATAATGATTGGTTTGATATTTAGATGTGTTCGAATTTTAACGCGACGCAAGCGCAGTACCAAAGTGATGAGTTTGAGGAGCAGGGGCATTGGTACACAAACTGATTTAATTTATGACCCATCAATCGAGACAATGTTGTGATAACACGTGATTCCACGGTCCGTTTCTTTCACCCGTTTCTCCTTTGTTTTCCCTCAAGGAAAAATACATCCATTCGGAAAAGACCTTTGATGAACAATACCCATTCGGCAAAGACCTTTGATGAACAATACCCATTCGGAAAAGACTTTGATGAACACTCAAAAGACTTTGATGGACACTCTAAAAGACTTTGATTAACACTTTCAGCAAAGATACACCCATCCGGACAAGGCTTTAATCAATATCCAAGAACGATTGCACAAATGTTATGTGAATGTATTTGTGATACGTGTCTTATCTTCATCTCTACAACCTTCAGGTAGTGACACACATAGTCGACAAGTGATATATATACATATATTAGCATTCACATGTGTTTCCCCCTCCATGTATCATCAACTAAATGTGCACCCCATTTGTTGGAACAAGAAGCCGAAGAGAGCTCGGTAGTGTTTGTTGGCCCACTTACAGACCCTTAATACGGGATGAGAAGGATTTAATGTATACTTCGCAATACCTCGAAGCTTATCTAGAACATGTACGGCACGATGATACATGCCCCTCAGACATGAATTTCATACATACATGCTTTTACTATCCCACTAGGTCATACATTTCCCGCCTACTCCTCTCCTCCTACCATCCAATTATTTTATAGATATTGTATTGTATATTTTTCTGTTTAATGTTTAGATAGTGGCAGTTATTGTTGACTGCCAAAGGGTGGACTGTCAAAGTCGAAAAATATTGTAATGCATGCCCCACGTACTAACCCCAGGCACATGCCCACTGTGCGTGCACTCGGTCTGCCGTGCGTTCGCATATCCGCAATTTGCGTAACGGAGCTTTTTACGGCCATGCGCCTTAGCGCATGGTATGCGCATTTACGGTAGAGTTTGTGAGTGCATAGAGGGTTATTAGAACATTACATATTTAACCCAAATAGTGCATTTTGTACCCATAGTTCCCCTAGACCATGTCAGCGAGTATTAATAGTTCAAACAGTTCCAGGACTAAGGGATTCGCCTTTGCATGATAGGAAGGGTCAGATAAAGGTTGGAAGGTGATGTCTAGTATCCAGCTGTAGGGTATTTTGAGGGTAACATTCCGGTGTTGGTTAGAGAAAGATCGCTTGTTCCTGCATATAGTTATGTACAAAAGTAGAATATGAACATTAACTGTATTTACGGTTTATTATGTATGCGGCAGGAATCCAGAGGATACCACCCACAAGAGCAGTTGGGGAAAGACATCGCCCACCTATTCAAATCCACCTATGACCTCTTCTGTAATGTAGAGACACATCACTGTGTCCAATGGACAATGAGATTACAGTGACCATTGTATTGTGTATGCATGTTGTGTATAAAAAGCCCATTGTTGCCTGGCCGGTCAGAAGACTCTGAACGCTATCTGTATGACCAGCGGAGGACCGACTCGGGTTGTACTTGCGAACATTCTCACGTATGTACATTCTCTGTAGCCATTATTCTGTTTAGATTTACTTGTTAGCCTGTAGTGTATGATTTGTATTGTTTTACCTTTTGGAATTAATCCACGGTGGCCTTAGAACCCTGTGGTTGCAACTACAAATCAATGTTGTGTTTTCACTTTCCTGCATGGGCTTTAGAGTGTATTTATCTGTATAAGGTGTATAAGTATCGATAAGGTGTACGCACTGCAGTTACTTTATACCGTCTGTGCTACTTAAGGTTTAAGGTATAACATCATTGCAGTACTTTGCTATTAAGGGTTTAAAGTGTAAGCAAATCATTACATTGTATCATTAACAAGGTTTAAAGGTTATCAAGTGTGTGCGCGCTTGCTGTGTGTACTCTGTACACGCAGCGCGGCGTGTGTACGCCAAGTGCGTACCTCGTGCAGGATTCGGTACGCAAATAGCGTACAAAGTGCGTAGCACGTGTATTCCGCCTAGCGGCCATAGCGGCTCCACGATAATAGTGTATTTAGAGGTATAGCTTTGCGGTAAGATAATATCAGCATTATCAATATATACCAGTACGATACAGTAGTCCATTGCTCTACCACTGTGTTGTCAAGTATACTATCCATATCTGTGCTGCATTGTAGTTGTGCGCAGTATATAGTAGGAGGACAGTGCAAAATTTTGCTGACCATCAGTATATATATATATATATATATATATATAGCAGTACGGTACAGTAGGCCATTGCTCTACCTCTGTGTCGTCAAGTATACAATCCCTACCTATGCTGCATTGTAGTTGTGCGCAGTATATAGTAGGAGGACAGTGCAGAATTTTGCTGACCACCAGTATATATATAGCAGTATGGTACAGTAGTCCATTGCTCTACCTCTGTGTCGTCAAGTATACAATCCATACCTGTGCTGCATTGTAGTTGTGCGCAGTATATAGTAGGAGGTGTCGAAGTCAAAAATATTACATAAAGGGAACATACAAACTACACACATATAAGTCGCTATACTTGCAATTACGCGCAGTGAGCACAGCAATATATGGTAACACACGCATTTACACGGACATGCCACAGAGATGGATTCGACACTTATTTCATACAGTACATAACTATAATAATATCAAGCGCCAGACATCATGATTATTTAAAATTACAGATAATGAAGTAATATCATGTATGTGTATTATTTGAACGAAACCAGATAGCCCTGTCATGTTTACTATTGAAGCAACCAGATTGATGTGTAGATTTATTTGATGCTTGTTGTAAAGTTGTGGGACATTGCAGCGGATAATTATGATTAAATGTATAAAAGCTAAAATCACTCTTATTAGGACAGTGGACAGGAAACTCAGGCCAGCCCTTTGGATGTCTTCAAGGCTGAACCTGATTACAATATACAAAGGGACTGGTGACTCATCGTGAACCCCTCCCCCAGAAACTAGATAACACATTGATCACACAGGAGCTCAGTTGCTTTTTGGTCTCAGAGGATGATGGACTTGCTGCCAGTTCAGTTCCTGTATTTATTTACAGAGAGAGAGAGACATAAGATGCATTGGAGGGAATGGTAATTGTATCGCTGGCCTGTAACTGTATGTAATTGTATGTAACTGTATGTTTTAACTGCTTACTGTGTGAGTGTAACCATGTAACTATAGGTATACTGTACTTTGTAATATATATTGAATCCATATCCTTTTTAATAACAAATATATACATCAATGAGCTTTGGAACTCAGATAATGTGTGGGTGTATTGTTTTCTCTTATGGGATGCAGTGTTTTGCGATGTATAGCGCACATTCATGGGATATGGTAATAAGAGGTGCAGGCGTTTACAATATATATTAGAGCAGGCATTTTAAATATTTGTGAGAAATCAATTTGGCATTCACAGATGAGGGCTCTTACGGGATATCAGGGTCTTAATGATGCACTGTACATTAGAAACGCGGCTGTGTGGGGCGTGGTTTGGCCAGCAAGCTGTGAGGACGTGTTCTCCAGGAGCTCCTGCCAGCCTTACACAATTCAGCAGGAATTCCATACAACTAGGGGCACCCACTGACCCCACTGTCTCCTGGTATCGACCCTCCACCTGTCTGATCGAGGGGTTGTGGCTGCGGAGCCGGGGGACCCTTTTAAGACTCCTTGCGGGTTGTGGCCTACCCCTCCTTGTGGAGCCGGGGACTGTAGTAGAGGCTTCCCTCCGGACTCTGCGCTCGGCTGAGTGTCACATCCCCGCAACGGGGCTCGGTGTGGAGGCTTCTGCACCCGTGACGAGCGGCGGAGGACAGTAGCGGAGACGCCTGCTCGCGCGACGGGAGCTGCGGTGGACCTTCCGGTCTTCTCCCCTGAGACCCGGCGGCGGAGGTGGCGGCTCCGGACGGCTGGCGAGTCCCCCTTGCCTGCTTGGCCCTTGTTGCCCGGCGGCCCTGCAGTGTTCACGACACCTCTGCCCCCCGCTGAAGCAGGTCCACGGCCGCTTCCTGCGTGGCATTGGTGGATCGGGCGGCTCCCTCCGTCACCGGGCGGCCGCGGCCTCCGCCCGCCCTGTGCTGAGACCAGGGGCTAAAGTTGAGTGGGGATCCGGCCGTGAGTTCCGGGATCGGAACACGGCCGCGGCGGGCCCCGAACGTACACCTACGGGTGCCTGCCTCCACATACGTGCCCCCCAGCTGCCGCAGACCTGAAAACCAGCTGGCCCTCTCCTTAGACCATCGGCTGATGGGAGCCTTTCATACAGCTATTTCTCTAAGAGCATGCACCCTATTTAACCCACTAGTGTCAGTGCACTCTTGAAACAAATTGCCCCATCTACACCATCTCTACCTGCTTCACCGTCTGGGACAGGGCGAATAGAGGGCTATGTATCATATGTTCCACCACTGACCAGGGTACAGCTCCTGTGCATTTAATATTTACTGCAGGCTCTATTTCCATCGCACAGTGGATTTGCCTTATGAAGTTTATGTGCTGAGTTGGAGCCCCCCCTTGTGGCTCTTCTACATAACTACATGGCCTGATAGCTGTGATTTTCCTGTCCTATACCTGCCTGATAGATTTTGAAAATTGTCTCGGGGCGTATCTTGGGAGCCGGCAACGCGGATGCCCAGCACCCGCCCTCTCCTCACCGGGGAGGCAGTAACCGATGCCCACTGCGAGTTTCATTATCTTCATGGCTGATATTAATTAATGGCGTGCTAGTGCCATTCCACCGGGAGTCACCATGCTGTAGGCACCTCGCAGCATACTGAGCAGCACTAAGCGTATGGCAGCGCCAACACATGCTAGCATATAACTACCTGTCCTCCTTTAAGCATGGTCAGATCCGGGAGAAAGAAAAGTAATACGACACAACCTAGGGAGACCGTGTCCCAGCCGGGAATGAGAGCGTTCCTACACACCACTCCCGCTGCGCTCTCTGGAGGTCTTTCCCCCGCAATCCCTTCCTCTTGTCAATCCGCCTCTCCTCCCTCCCCATTAGCGATGGAGCAACCTGTCCCACATGTCCACAGTGACACGGCTCTTCAAGACATCCTGCAATTTATGAAAACGCTCCCAACTAAACAGGACCTCCAAGACACCATGCGTAGAGAGCTGGCATCTATCAAACATGATATCTCGCAGCTTTCAGATAGAGTGTCCACACTAGAAGATCATCGTGACTCTGCAGATGCCTTTCTGGGGTCTCTAACGGATGTCATTAAAGCTCAATCTGAGGAAATCCGGTCGTTGCGGACTCATGTGTTGGATTTGGACAACAGAGGTAGGAGGAACAATGTTCGGGTGAGGGGTATCCCAGAAGATGTCCCCCAGACAGGCCTCATTGATGCCCTTACGAAAATATTCCACGCAGTTTTGGATGAAGACCCGGCCCCCGCCATAGTCTTTGACAGGGCTCACCGCGCCCTCAAACCAAGAGGGCTCCCCTCTGACCGGCCCCGGGATGTTATATGTCGATTGCACTACTACGCTCAGAAAGAGGAAATTATGAGCAAAGTGCGCCGCATAGATGACCTGGACTTTAATGGTGATCCAATCTCCATCTTCCAGGATCTCTCCTGGCATACGCTTCAACAAAGAAAGATCCTCCGCCACCTTACAGAGGAACTCCGCAAGCGACAACTGAAATACCAATGGGGTTTCCCTTTCAGCCTACAGGTATCTGCTTCGGGGGAGATACACACCCTATTTACTCCCTCCGATCTCCCCACTTTCTGCTCCACCCTCGGTCTCCCACCTCTGAAGATCCCGGATTGGGACTTCACTCTCCCGGATCTACACCCGCCCCAACCTGCAGGGAATGGAGTGCCATGGCAAGTTGTAACTAACTCTCAGATGAAAGCTTCAAAACCCCTGCCCGCATGCCAGGACTCTTCCACTACCTGAAGAAACTGTTCGTCACTGCCCGGTAATCCAGACTTCCTTGCTTTAAGCAGGAGGCTTGCACGTTCCGGCTGTGGCGCGCCGGGTGCGACACGATTTGTATGGCCCCGCACTACTACTGCTCCACTTCACCGTGTCCCCCCCGGTTTTGCCAACAGACCTGGAGTTGAGTTTTGTGACTATAATAGTAATTAATTAGATGTTGCTGCCGATTCTTACCAATGTTTGCATGGTTTTAAAAAGCTTATACTAGATATAGTGCCTATGGGGGTGACTCCCTTGCCCCAGTCCCGCACACGGCCGCTGTGCCCTATGGGGAAGCTGGTATATGTACTTACCTGCTCTCCCATTGCGGGTGTTTATTTGTTTATGATGTTCCTATTCTCTGTGTCTTACTCTTCTTCCTTTCTCTTTCTTCTGTATTGTTTTTTTTTTTTTTTTTGGTGACCGGTCCGAGTCTCTTGCTATCCTGTGCTGTGACACGATGTGATGTCTGCCCCGGGTACTCTTAAATTTGCCTCAATTAACGCTAAAGGTCTTAACATCTCTGAAAAGAGGTCCCATTTATTTCGGACACTGCGATTAGATGGGGTAGATGTGGCCCTGATCCAGGAGACGCACTTTAAGATTTCTGCTCGCAGGCCCACGTTAATAAGTCATAGCTTTCCCCTCGCTTTCTATTCCAATAACCCCGAAAGTAAGTCTAAAGGGGTTGCTATACTTTTCTCTAAAGCTTTACAAGTTACTGATGTCTCTGTCCATAAATTAGTTCCTGGGAGATTGCTGGTGGTCCAATGCAATATATTTTCCCAGGCGTACACTCTCATAGCCATCTATGCTCCAAACCAGGGCCAACTGTCCTTCCTCCGGTCCCAAATCCCCCGACTAGATGCCCTTATGACAGGTATTGTTGTTTTGGGAGGTGACTTAAACTGGTCCATGGACCCCACCATTGACATGTCCCCGCCAACCCCTAAATTCTCTGCACAAAAACATAGACAGGTTAGGAAGTTCTTTCATGAACTTCAATTAGCTGACTCCTGGAGAGTCACACACCCCGCTGACAGAGATTTCTCATTCTTCTCACACCCACATCAGGTCTATTCACGACTAGACTATTTGTTTTTGAGCCATAGACACCTCCCCTTATTAGTGGACGCCTCCATTGGCTCCATTACTTGGTCGGACCATGCCCCGGTATTCCTATCTCTCGCTGCCCCCTCCCGATCCCCTGGCCCTTGGACCTGGCGCCTTAATGAATCCCTCTTACACGATGAGTATTGCAAATCAGAACTAGACAAGGCGTTATCAGAGTACTTTGTTATTAACGATACGGGGGATCTATCCAAAATCACTGTCTGGGAGGCCCACAAATGTGTCATAAGAGGTAAATTGATCCAATTGGGCTCCTTCGTGAAGAAGAATAGACTGGCCTTAATCTCCACTTTGTTGCACAAAATCCATTCTCTAGAGGCCCGCCATAAATCTTCCCTGTCTCCCTCCGACTTGGCAGAGTTGTCCAAGGCCCGGACGCACCTCCGGACAACCCTCAATAATAAAACCCAAGCCTCTCTCCGTAAATGCAACAGCAAATACTATAAATGGGGAAATAAGCCAGGACGCTTGCTAGCACAGGAAATTTGATCCCAGAGAATGGCCTCTTTTATTCCCTCCATGAAAAATGGTGCGGGCTCCGTATGCTTTAAGTCACCGGAGATAGCAGAGAGTTTTAAAAACTACTATACCACCTTATATAACCTAGGCGACCCTTCTCCGGCCCATGATCCCCTTTCTAATATGTTGAGATCCAGGGAATACTTAGCTAAGGTGGTGTTTCCCCAGTTGCCACTCTCCGCCCGTGACTCCCTAGAAGCCCCCTTCACCCTAACTGAAGTAGAACAGGTCATCTCCTCCACACCCCTACGTAAAAGCCCAGGCCCGGACGGTTTTACAGCCACCTATTATAAGACATTTAAGGAGACTCTAGCCCCCAGATTGTTACAGGCCTTTAACGCCGTCTCTGCAAATACACACTTCTCACGTCAGTCTCTGGAGGCTCAGATCACTGTGATTCCTAAACAGGGGAAGGACCCCTCAGTGTGTTCAAGCTACAGGCCCATTTCTTTGCTTAACGTGGATCTCAAACTCTTTGCGAAATTGATGGCTCTGAGATTGAACGAGTTTCTCCCATCACTCATTCACAGTGACCAGGTGGGCTTTGTTCCGGACCGAGAAGCAAAGGATAATACGACAAAGATCCTTAACCTTATACATCTGGCCTCTAGCAGCGGGACATCTTCTGTCCTGCTGTCTACAGATGCCGAAAAGGCCTTCGATAGAGTCAATTGGGACTTCATGAGGGCGGTGCTGGAGCACATTGGGCTGGGTCCACAAGCTCTCCATAGAATATTATCACTCTATACGCAGCCATCGGCTAGAGTGCGGGTTAATGGGATCCTTTCTGATAATTTCTCTATAAGCAATGGAACGAGACAGGGCTGTCCCTTGTCCCCCCTGATCTTCGTTCTATGTATCGA
Organism: Pseudophryne corroboree; assembly: GCF_028390025.1. Lineage (NCBI taxonomy): Eukaryota > Metazoa > Chordata > Amphibia > Anura > Myobatrachidae > Pseudophryne > Pseudophryne corroboree. Next base: position 1,054,906,286 of record NC_086444.1, read on the forward strand.
AGCCTTGGCCAGAGCTATTAGAGCGAATGACTGTATTAAGGGGCTTCAAGTAGGTAACATGGAATATAAACTTGCCCTGTTTGCGGATGACCTGTTGACAGTTGTCACACAACCTACCCACTCACTCCCCCACCTGATGTGTGAGCTGGACAATTTCAGCTCACTCTCAGGTTTTAAAGTCAACACGTCCAAATCCTATGCCCTCCATATCTCAATCCCTCCAACGACTTTAACTGTTTTAAAATCCACTTTCCCATTTATATGGAGAGATTCCCACATCACGTATCTAGGAGTCCAACTTTCTAGCGACCTATCGCGACTGATGTCCCTAAACTTCCTCCCTATTCTCCAGGCCATTAGAAATGACTACTGCAGATGGCAACACCACAATCTTTCATGGCTAGGCAGAATCAACGTTGTAAAAATGAACACACTACCCAAATTGCTCTATCTCCTCCAGACCTTGCCGATTCGAATCCCAGACTCCTGGTTCCAGACCATAAGATCCTTAATCCAACAATTTATTTGGCGACGTAAGAGGTCTAGAATTGGTGGAACCATTCTGACTCGCCCGCCTAAAAAAGGTGGGTTTCTACTCCCAGATATTAAAACCTATTATCACGCAATCCTCCTGAACAGGGTCTTGGACTGGACCAGGAGTCGAGAGGCGAAACAGTGGGTGGTCTTAGAGGGCCTATGTGTCCAGATGTACCCTGAAATTTTTCCTTGGCTCCCGACCTTACCCAAACTCCCGCTCCTTCACCCGACTGTCTCCCCTATGCTCTCCTTCTGGAGGGGAATAAGGCGACGACCGGCCCTTTCCTCGGTATTTGGCCCCCTTACTTCCTTTTTGAGCAACCCAGCTTTCCCACCTGGGCTATCCCTGGGTTATTACCGAAACTGGGCGCTGGAGGGACTTTTTAGAGTAGGTCAGCTAGTTCAACCATCAGAGGTCAAGCAATTCTCAGATATTAGGACAAAATGGGAGATTCCGCAGGCTGACTTCTGGAAGTTCTTGCAGGTTAGACACTTCCTATATACGGATAATATATACCGGCAAGCATCTCGTGAGCTGACCCCATTTGAAAAGATGTGTGTTGCACCCCTGAACCCCGACTTCTAAGTACATTTGACTCCTTGACCCCCCTCTTTTCACTCGAAAATGGGAAAGATGTGTGTTGCGCCCATGAACCCCGACTTCTAAGTACATTTGACTCCTTGACCTCCCCTCTTTTCACTCGAAAATGGGAAAGAGACCTGAATATCTCACTCTCAGATAGGGAGTGGGACTCTATCTTCCTTAAAGCCCATAGGAGCTCTATATGCATACAGGTCAGAGAAACACAATATAAGATTCTGATGAGATGGTACAGGCACCCTACCCTCCTCCACGCTTTTTCCCCATCTGTCTCACCTGCCTGTTGGAGATGTCGTAAAGACCTAGGCTCTTTGTTGCACATCTGGTGGACCTGTCCCCTTATTAAATCTTTTTGGGGGGATGTAATTTCCATTTCTGGTATTATGATACATGCTCCTGTCCCCTCAGACCCGGATTTTTGGCTACTGGACCACTCCACTACCCCTCTTACTACCTATAGGTCATCACTGTTAAGACATCTTGGCAATGCCGCCCGAGCAGTAATACCCGCTCTGTGGAGGTCCTCCAGGCCTCCTACATGTTGTACCTGGTTCTTCAGACTGGACTACTACATGAACATGGAAGATATATTACTGACCGCCGGGGATAGATGGTCTGAGTTTATTGCTACGTGGTTGCCTTGGATAGAGTATAAGACTTCCGAGTCATACAAGAACTATACCTCCTCTATGATATGAACTGAGAGTGGAGCCTAGTGGCCAGGTGCCCCGGGCCTGTATGTTTGAACATGTCTGTTCAGTTCACATATCCTTCCCTCCTTTTCTTAGCATTATCGGTGCGGTCACCTCTTTCTCTGTTATGTTCTTTTTCTTGTTCTGTGTCAGTTTTCTTCTAATGTTCATTATTTCAAAATTGTTTGTGCAGACTGTGGAAACATTGACAACGCGACCACACTATGTTCACATTTCTATACGCCACTATGTTTAGCCGTTTACTGTTGACATGTTCATATGGGTGTATACGTTGTCACAAGTCTGTACTTTTTTCAATAAAAACAGATTATACAAAAAAAAAGAAACGTGGCTGTAATTGACCGGCTCCGATGGACGCATCGCGAAGCTGATGAAAATAACATCCACGTTAATGTATTGTTGTGTTATCAGTAAGCCAATGATATGAAATTTTGGGAAGGTCATTTTCTAAATGGCTGATTTTCACTGCTCAGAATAATTAGCTTTCCTTGGTAACATTAAACACAATTTATAAGTTACCAATGCATTAATTTAACCCCTGCCATAGTCAATTACAAATAGTTTCAATTGGGCCTAGTGAGAGTTAATAGTGAGATGAATACTTGATGTAAGAATTACACACAGATAAAAAAAAGTTTTTTTTCTTTTACCTCTAGGATTTAGTTAACTCTGCTTGCTAGTTTAGGATAGCCATTGAAATGTTAATTAACCTGTCCCACTACCCTCTTGAACAGGCATATGAACCTCTGTTGATATGCAAATTAGAGACTTTGAAGGAAATGCATTCATTTAGTATGTGTGTACTGTGTGGGGGTTCTATGAGAGTCAAGTGATATATATATATATATATATATATATAATATTATTATAATTATGTGTGTGTTTATATCAGTGTATGTTCTGCAAGGTAGCTATCCAATCTGAATCATATCATTTAAATTATAGATTATTGCAGTCATTATAGATCTGTGTGAAACCGGATACATTTGTTGCTATATAGTTAAAACTAAAATAAATGTTTAAGGAAGTAAGTGTAAAGCACAAACGCAGTCTGGCCTGGTTGTAAAGGTTTATACAGAAAAAACTGTGTTGTGTTAAGTGAGCGATTATAGTTAGTATTGCTCACATTTATAGAAGCTGTGTGATTTGTTTTATTGCGGACGCAGGGTTTTGTACACGTGTCTCGGACAAAGTACAGGACTGCGCACGCAGCGTAAGAGACACGCACGGTCGCGTGTTTACGCAAAGTGCGTAAGAATGCGGGCGCTAAGTACAAATTACACAATAGTGTCGTTTAGTTCAAAGGTGGGATAGTAGACATTTAATACAATAGCACATAACTATCAGATTTCAAAAGCAGGTTACTCTAAATTTAGTTTAAAAACTGTATTGTCTCTGGAGTAAAGCTGCCTATCTGAATGAATTAAAATTTTAAGTACAGAAAAATCAAAGTGTATTTGAGTGAGTGAAAGTGGACAGAGTGGAACTGAAACCAGAAACTGAAGTGGTCTGAAGTAGTCTGAAGTGGTATGAAGTGGTAACACCGCGTTAGTAGAGGCCCGGCGGCGTAGGGTTCGCTACCTTGCGTGATTAGAACTGATGTGGTCTGAAGTGGTCTTAGTGATCCCATACAACTAAAGTGGTCTGGAGTGGTCTAGGCTAAGTGGTCTACAGCAATCGTAGGGCATATAGATAACTAGTATCTATAGGCTGTGCTATTGCATCACATGTCCGTTTGTTCTGCACAGTGCAACGTGATATTATTGTGTTATATGCGCTGTGGAAGAGCATACGCAGACGTGATTGTATAGACAAAGGGGTTTTTCTTTGACAACGTCGGGAAATCTCCCTGGTGGGCTTCACTGGAAAGGGTGAAGGATAGTTATCTAATTTTCTCTGTTTTTCACCCTGCAAACAATTCCAGTTGAAAGATACCGAAAAGGAATTTTTCGCTGCCTCTCTCAGGAAAATATTCCAAACAGAACTTCCACCGAAAGAAATTACGGTGTTGTAAGGTCTGATAGGAGCCCTAAGTTGGGTACATTGCCTTCGCTATCAACAGTGTATGGTAGTACTGACCAGCATGGGCGAGAGCAGCTGGAAGCGCTCGGAGAACTTTCACCGTCGCCTTATATTGAGTATTTTGGTATTTGTGGGAATAGCCGAGAAGGCAAGACCCACAAATTATGGGAGCCAGTTGCTCAACTAAGGGACGTATGGTAGCCAGGGTTCAGGCAGAAGACTTAGGACCGAGAAGGTCATGTGTGAAAAATCTGAAGTGGTCTAAGTGATGGTTCACACACAGAAGTTTTATGCAATGAATGGTTATGTATGACTGACAAAGATAGGGTACCATTCCCTAGGGTGGGCAGCTTTGAACCAGAGGTACTGCAGAACTTAAGGATAATTATGTGTAATAAAATCCCGAAAACAAAGGGTCAGACATACAAATTGTTTAAACCTGTGACAGCAAGAGGGGTTGGCGAGTTTGATCCTAAGGCATTGCAGGTGGTATGTCTAACTAAAGTCATATAAGACAAGAATGGAAATATAAGAACTGTTTGAACTTGTAGCAACAATAAACAAGAAGGAAGAAAAAAGAGAATGCAAGTACACCGCCTTATGTAGATGTGGAAGCAGTTACGGCCAGCATACAAACTATAGAAAATAATAAAAATATGACTGTAACCTATATATGTACTAATGAATGTTGAAGTTTTATTTAGGAGGAGAAGGTGACCTGATTGTTTTCAGCCATTTCTCATGCACCCAGAGGAGTATCCAACCGGTAAAAGAAGAGCAGTAGCCTGTGGGGGAAGTGGCTGAGACCAGTGGAACAGGTAAGTATGGTATCATTTGTGTACATATATAGTAAAAAAATAAAAAAAATAAAAATTAAACTAAAAAAAATAAAGAAAGTAACGTCAGAAATGGAGAAAAAACCTGTCCGCACATTAGTATTTGCCAGTAGGAAAGCGGACAAAGACAAGGTAACCCCAGGGCATTTCTTTTAGTTACCATATAAGAAGTATTCATTCCTAGTAATGCCCCTAGTAAAGATGAGCTCAGAAATGTTTGTTGGACCATGTACAGACCCTTAATACGGGATGAGAAGGATTGAATGAAATACTTCGCATGACCTAGAAGCTTGTTACATTTTTTTTTTTTTTTTTGGTCTCTTGCAGTAATAGAAAACTCTCCATCTGGATAAGACCACTGCTAAACACTAATTCGGCAAATGGGAGATGGCTGTCTCTGTGCAAATGGACGAGCTCAATAAGGCATTGAGTGTCAGGGTGCAGACTTCTTTGCAAAATTGGAAAGGTCACAGTAGCTAATCTTAGATAGTGTGCTATTGAACATCACAAGAATAGTGTTAGGCGCAGAGAACAACAGGTGGAGAGGTTGAGGACGGTAAGTATACTGGCACATACAGGAAAGACCCATCAGTCCAAACCCCAGATCCCTAATGGTCAATAATATGTTACACTTGTAGGAAGGAAGGGCATTTTGCCAGAGATTGTAGGAGTAGTAGGACACATAGTCAATATAGATCCCCTAGACAGAAAACACAAGCCACATTATTAAACACATAGACGGGACCAAGGGACATATAGTAAGGAATCATAAGCCATATAGAAAACACAGATTTGGCTAATGGGAAGAACAAAATAAATGCAACATTACCCTTTGACAAAACTTGAAGACTAATGTCGCATTCTACTGTTCTAGATGCATGTCCATCACAGGTAGAGGAAATTATCTCACAGATACCGGGTTCCCTATGAACTTAGGACAGGACACTGGATTGATGGCTGGGATAGTCCCAATAGTGATACGACCAACACATAATTTTTTTTAAGGGGAGTAGACCAAGTAGAGAATCACTTTACCGTAGTGCCCAATCCAGTTGTCAAAATTTTTATAAAATCTTCTCCACCTCTACAAACTCATCTGTCACCAACCTCTATTCTGTTTCTCTACAGTTTTCCTCTTCATCTTTTGCGTTCACACAGGGTGGTACAATACATGGACCCAAGTACAGTTCAAACTAGGTCCTTCAGAGATCTGCCCGAACCCAGTATATCTCAACAGCACGATGACACAAGTATTACTGCAGTGTGCCTTGTCATGCACAAAGGGTGGAGAATGGGAATACTGGTGAAGGGAAATTTTATATAGACACTGATATGCCTGTTGGTGAATGGCAAACCTGACATTTTCTTTTTCATTTTCTTCTTCTTTCTCTCCTCTAAAGATGTTTCTTTTTTTCTTTTTTTTTTTTTTGAGTTATGCTCATGATACTCTACATTGCAAACTGTTAGGGTCTCCTGCCCTGTGCTGCCACGTCGTCATGGCAACCGGGAGACAAGTGCTAGCGGAGTGACCTGAGCGCAGCTGATACTCCGGTTCGGGTCTTTTGCTGTGCAGTGGTTATAGGCTCTGTGCATGGCAGGGGATCCGGTGCTGGTTTTTGTGCTCACAGTCTGTGAGGTCTGAGTGGGGCGTGGACAGCACCTGCTTTATAAGGCCTCTTCTCAGGGTAAGCAGATGCTGCTGAATCTTTGTTGGTTAGTCAGTTTCTGAAAGTTAGCCAGTACTGTGTAGCTTTGTATTTGTTTGTTGCTTACTGCAAATAGGCCTGGGGATTTGGTATTACACTCTGCCAATCCAGACCTAGCAGTAAGACTGGAGTCAGTCGTTTAGCTTGCTGGGGTTCTGTTACTACTCTGTGAACTTAGCAAGTTTGCGGCTGTATTCTAAGACTTGCCTGTCTAATCCTGTCTCACTGTGCTAGGTGTCAGGGGTCAGTTTAGTGGCAGTAAGCTGAACCTGTGCACTGCAAGTGAGGATTAGGATTGTGGAGACTCTCCTTGTGTCTATCATTCCATCTCTGACCAAGGAGTTTACTGCCACACCCGTTGGTAACCCTTTAGGGTTTTGCTGTTGCCCTTAGCAACAGCATTTCGGGTTCTCTACGTATTAAAACACAACATCTTGCTTTTCCCATCTGAGCAGTTCTAATACAAGGGAGATACCCAGTTCCTTAGCCTCTGGGCTTCTCTGTTCACTTTGTGTGTATTTTGTTAACCTATCACCTTCTGTGTACGTTATGCCATATTCCCCAGTCTGTCTGTAAGTCCATTTGTTTTGCATAACAGTTCAAACACCAGTACATTCCTGCAGGCACTGGAGTGCATAACAGTCCTGACACCAGTACTTTCCTGCAGGCACTGGTGTGCATAACATATTCAGCAGCCAAATACTCCTGTTGAAATTTTGTGGGAATATGGAGCATACCCCTCAAAATACGTTGCAACAGGTGGTCGATCAGGTGCAGGTCCTGACTCGACAATTTAATGATTTGTCCATTAAAATGCACACCTCCCAGGCTGCTGGCGGAGCTCCCGCAGCAGCAGCACCTGCAGGGGTTAAGGAGCCGAAAGTAAATCTCCCGGATCCAGTTTCTGGAGATCGCTCGCAGTTCTTTTGTTTCAAGGAGAGCTGCAAGCTATACTTCCGGCTTAGGCCTCAGTCTTCTGGGTCGGAGATTCAGCGGGTGGGCATAGTGATTTCCTTGCTACAAGGAGACCCACAGGTCTGGGCATATGGGTTGCAGCCTGACTGTCCGTCGCTTAAAAGTGTTGATGCTTTTTTTACGGCACTGGGCATGTTGTATGATGACCCTGACAAGACGGCCTCAGCCGAGGCTCAGATTTCGATCCTTAAGCAAGGGCGAAGGCCAGTTGAGGTTTACTGTACGGAGTTTCGGAGGTTGGCCCATGATACCCAGTGGAATGACCCAGCCCTGAGACACCAGTACCGAAGAGGTCTTTCTAACCAGATAAAGGACCAACTGGTACAATATCCCTTGCCTGATAGCTTGGATCAGCTCATGCAGTTATCCATCCGGGTGGATAGACGGCTGAGAGAGCGTAGGCTTGAAAGGGAGATTGAGATTTCCTTCCTTCCCAAGGGAACCTCAGACTCTGAGGAATTTTCAGAGGAGCCTATGCAGATTGGGGCTACCCGCCTCTCCTCGCGTGAGAAGACGCGGAGGAGACAGCAGGGGTTGTGTTTGTACTGTGGGAATAAAGGTCATGTGGTAGTATCATGCCCAGAAAAGCCGGAAAACTTCAGGGCCTGAGGGTGATGGGAAATATCCTGTCAGGCCAGAAGTCAGAATTTCCCAAGAAGACTTTTATCATTCCGGTGACCTTGAAGATCCTCGGTCAAACTGTCAAGACTGAGGCCTTTGTGGACAGTGGGGCCGACGGGGTTTTTATGGACCGCCAATTCGCCCTGAAACACTCTGTTCCCTTAGTACCCCTGGCATCGGAAATTGAGATTTGTGGGTTAAACGGGGAACCATTATCCCAAGGTAAAATTACCTCTTGCACTAGCCAGATTTCTTTGTTTATTGGAGCCACACACTCTGAAAAATTGTCCTTTTATGTGACTGTCTGTACTTTTGCCCCATTGGTGTTGGGGTTACCCTGGTTAAGGGCCCACAATCCTCAATTTGACTGGGTCTCTGGGGAGATTCTTAGTTGGGGTACTGATTGTTTCAGGAGTTGCTTGAGCCTTCCAGTCAGGCTCTCGCAGCTAAGTTTGCCAGGATTGCCAGGGTGTTATGCAGATTTTGCGGACGTGTTCTCCAAAAAAGTTGCAGAGGTACTACCTCCCCATCGCCCCTATGACTGTGCCATTGATTTGTTGCCAAATGCTAAGCTTCCCAAGAGCAGGTTGTACTCCCTGTCACGTCCTGAGACTCAGGCTATGGCAGAGTACATTCAGGAGATCTTGGCTAAGGGATTTATCAGACCTTCACAGTCTCCAGTTGGGTCGGGGTTCTTCTTCGTGGGTAAAAAGGACGGTTCGTTGCGACCCTGCATCGACTTCAGGGAATTGAACCGTATCACGATTAAAAACTCATACCCACTGCCTCTCATTTCGGTCTTGTTTGACCAGCTTCGTACTGCCACCATTTTTTCTAAGATTGACCTACGCGGTGCGTACAATCTAATCCGAATAAGAGAGGGGGATGAATGGAAGACTGCCTTTAATACCCACTCAGGGCATTATGAATATTTGGTGATGCCTTTTGGGCTCTGTAATGCCCCGGCAGTCTTCCAGGATTTCATTAATGATGTGCTCAGGGAATATTTGGATAGATTCTTAGTTGTATACTTAGATGACATCCTAATCTTCTCCCATTCCCTGGAGGAACATCGGAAGCATGTACGCTTAGTCCTCCAGAAACTCAGAGACCACCGGCTTGGGGCGAAGCTGGAGAAGTGTGAATTTGAAGTTCAGCAAATCGCATTTCTAGGATATATTATCTCCCCAGAAGGTTTCCAAATGGAGGGTTCCAAGGTACAGGCAGTCCTGGATTGGGTGCAGCCCACTAGTTTGAAGGCGCTTCAGCGTTTCCTGGGCTTTGCGAATTTTTATAGACGATTTATCGCTGGATTTTCGTCTATAGTGGCGCCCTTGGTGGCACTCACTAAGAAAGGGGCGGATGTTGCTAACTGGTCTTGTGAGGCTAAAGCGGCTTTTGCCCGTCTCAAAAGGGCATTTGTTTCGGCCAAGGTGCTGCGACACACAGATCCAGAGCGTCCTTTTGTGGTGGAGGTGGATGCCTCTGAGATGGGTATTGGCGCAGTGCTTTCTCAGATGGGAGTGTCTGATAATCGCCTTCATCCCTGTGCTTACTTTTCCCGTAAATTTTCGCCTGCCGAGATGAATTATGACGTGGGTAACCGGGAATTGTTGGCTATTAAGGATGCACTCGAGGAGTGGAGACACTGGCTTGAGGGGGCTAAGTTTGTGGTCTCAATTCTCACTGACCATAAGAATCTGGCATATTTAGAGTCAGCGAAGCGTCTCAATGCCAGGCAGGCACGATGGGCTTTGTTTTTTGCTCGCTTTAATTTTTTGATAACATATCGCCCTGGGTCAAAAAACATCAAGGCTGATGCGCTCTCGCGGAGTTTTGCTCCAATCCAGGAGACCACCGAGGAGCCGTTGCCCATTGTTTCCCCATCATGTATTAAAGTGGGCATTACCCAGGACCTCTTATCATTAGTCCTTAGAGCACAGGAGCAGGCTCCTCCAGACCTTCCGGTAGGTCTTTTGTTTGTGCCTCCTAGGTTAAGACAGCGAGTGTTCCTGGAATTCCATGCCAAGAAGTCTGCAGGTCACCCGGGTATTGCCAGAACTCGGGAGTTGCTATCTAGGGCGGTGTGGTGGCCCTCGGTGGCTAAGGATGTGGATCAGTGGGTTCGGGCATGTGACATCTGTGCCCGAAATAAGACTCCTAGAGGGGTTCCGGTTGGCCCATTACATCCACTCTCTATCCCATCTAAGCCATGGACCCACATTTCAATGGATTTTGTGGTGGACTTGCCCAAATCCTCGGGGATGACAGCCATCTGGGTTGTCGTTGACAGGTTTTCGAAGATGGCGCACTTCGTTCCACTGGTTGGGCTGCCATCGGCCAGACGCCTGTCTGAATTATTTATGCTGCATGTTGTGCGTCTCCACGGGTTGCCACTTGATGTGGTCTCTGACCGCGGATCCCAGTTTGTGGCCAAATTCTGGAGGGCATTTTGTTCCGATCTCCAGATTTCTGTCAGCTTGTCGTCGGGCTACCATCCGCAGTCTAATGGGCAGACTGAAAGGGTGAACCAGTCCTTGGAGCAGTTCCTCAGGTGTTATGTCTCCAAGTGTCAGACTGACTGGGTTGCTCATCTGTCCATGGCGGAGTTTGCCTATAACAACGCGGCTCACTCTGCTACAGGGATCTCTCCATTCCTTTGTGTGTATGGGCATCATCCTAAGGCCAATTCTTTTGACCCCCTGGACTCCACGCCTGGTGGTTCCTCTGTGGTTTCGGTACTTAGAGGTATTTGGCGGAAAGTGAAGAAAGCCCTTGTGTCTGTGTCATTAGTGACCAAAAGGGTTTTTGATAAGCGGAAAAGACCCTGCAGCTTCAAATTAGGAGACTTCGTCTGGTTGTCTACCAAGAATTTGAAGTTGAGACAGCCATCTCATAAGTTAGGCCCCCGGTTCATCGGCCCTTATAAGATCACCAGGGTTATCAATCCGGTGGCATTTCAGTTAGATCTGCCCCGTTCTTTGGGTATCAATAAAACCTTTCATTGTTCCCTTTTAAAACGGGTGATTAGTAATCCTTCTTCCAGTGGAAGACCTTCCCCTCTTCTGATACGTGGCCAGAGGGAGTTTGTTGTTGAAAGGATTCTTGACTCCAAGGTGGTTCGGGGTTGGCTGTCATTTTTGGTGCACTGGAAGGGGTATGGCCCGGAGGAGCGGTCGTGGGTGCGCAGTTGTGATCTTCATGCCCCCAGACTGATACGCTCTTTCTTCTCGCAGTTCCCCGATAAACCCGGTGGTAGGGGTTCTTTGACCCCTCGTCAGAGGGGGGGTACTGTTAGGGTCTCCTGCCCTGTGCTGCCACGTCGTCATGGCAACCGGGAGACAAGTGCTAGCGGAGTGACCTGAGCGCAGCTGATACTCCGGTTCGGGTCTTTTGCTGTGCAGTGGTTATAGGCTCTGTGCATGGCAGGGGATCCGGTGCTGGTTTTTGTGCTCACAGTCTGTGAGGTCTGAGTGGGGCGTGGACAGCACCTGCTTTATAAGGCCTCTTCTCAGGGTAAGCAGATGCTGCTGAATCTTTGTTGGTTAGTCAGTTTCTGAAAGTTAGCCAGTACTGTGTAGCTTTGTATTTGTTTGTTGCTTACTGCAAATAGGCCTGGGGATTTGGTATTACACTCTGCCAATCCAGACCTAGCAGTAAGACTGGAGTCAGTCGTTTAGCTTGCTGGGGTTCTGTTACTACTCTGTGAACTTAGCAAGTTTGCGGCTGTATTCTAAGACTTGCCTGTCTAATCCTGTCTCACTGTGCTAGGTGTCAGGGGTCAGTTTAGTGGCAGTAAGCTGAACCTGTGCACTGCAAGTGAGAATTAGGATTGTGGAGACTCTCCTTGTGTCTATCATTCCATCTCTGACCAAGGAGTTTACTGCCACACCCGTTGGTAACCCTTTAGGGTTTTGCTGTTGCCCTTAGCAACAGCATTTCGGGTTCTCTACGTATTAAAACACAACATCTTGCTTTTCCCATCTGAGCAGTTCTAATACAAGGGAGATACCCAGTTCCTTAGCCTCTGGGCTTCTCTGTTCACTTTGTGTGTATTTTGTTAACCTATCACCTTCTGTGTACGTTATGTCATATTCCCCAGTCTGTCTGTAAGTCCATTTGTTTTGCATAACAGTTCAAACACCAGTACATTCCTGCAGGCACTGGAGTGCATAACAGTCCTGACACCAGTACTTTCCTGCAGGCACTGGTGTGCATAACACAAACACACGATAGTAAATTAAGATAAAAAAATGTGTGTTCCCTGCAGGAAGAGGCAGTCTGGAGGACAAAGGGGTATGGCCAGGAGTCCTCAGGACTGTGGGCAGGTGGACACGGCAAGCCAGTAGCCCCCAGAGCATACCTTCCAAGTCTAGCTGAGGTGGCACACGGTCTGACTCATCTAGGCAAAGAGGGTAGGTGAAGGCTGATGAGAGCCTACTGGTGTGCGCCAGGATTCTATTCTCATGTAGGTAAAGAGAGCAATGACCTGTCTTGCTTGCTTGAGGAAGAATATTGGTAAAGCAATACCAACAGAGCCATCCCATATCCCTCCTGCAGACGGATCTTTTCAGGAAATACAAATCAACTTCGTACAGTTAACACCCTTTAGGAATTTTTTTTATGTATTGGTGTGCACTGATGTTTTCTCAAACTGGGTAGAGGCATTTCCTGCCGCCATGAATGCTGCTGTGTTTACCGCAAAGGAAAATTGCGCAGAAATTTGTGTGTAGATAATGGTACCCCTAGAAGTAGGAGCAAAGCTTGAAATTGTACTATTGTGATCATAGATACTGCCACTAGTATTATGTAGCTTCGGAACCACTCCCAGATCTTCACTCAACGAATCACCCTCTTCGAAATTTGTTTTTGTTTTTGTTTTGGTATTTGTGTTTTTTGGTTGTTTTTGGAAGACAACCTCATGTCAGGATTGATCTGCACAATGATCAGAAATACACCAATGAGGTGACAGTACAGTACCTTGTTGAGATGAGCCAGCATTTGAGAACTTGACAAAGAACTTGAAACTGTTGATTGCTGGTTTGCCAAATGCTAACTGTCTTGATTGTGAACCAAGAGACTGTGTGATTGTTCTTACGCTCAGGTTACCTAATAGACAGGTGGGAAGGACCATACCAAGTTTTGCTGCACTAAAGGTCACTGAAAAAGAGATTTGGGTCCACTCGTCCCACTGCAAGAAGGTCGCTGACCCGGAGAGAACTCGTGACAAAGTAGTTTATTGCTCACATTCATCGAGTTTGTGAACTGTGTTCCAAGTGAACTGTGTGTTCCAAGTGAACTGTGTGTTCAAAGAGCAAGGCAAAGAGAACCTCGTATCACTAGAGACTCTGTTCCGTGAAGACTGAGAGGCGGCACTGTTGAACACTACCTGAGCGTACTAAAGGACTGCAGAAAGACCAGTCATTGTAATTGATTTGTTATGAACAAGAGTTGTTTTGTTCTATTTCTCTTTTCTCTCTTTCCCGCTGACAAACATTTTCTTTCAGGATATTCTATTTTTGCAAGGGTTTTTTATGAGGAGTCGATTGTGGGACTGGAACTGGTTCTGTAGGAAGGAGTGATTTCCTTATAGGATCCCAGGATTAGCCGATCAGTTTGTTAAAATCAGAGAAAAATCAAAGGTCTAGTAGTTATGGAGTTCAGAGGTAATCAGAAAAAAATCAGACAATGGCTGTTCGCACATTGCAGATAAAGAGCTCATTAATATATGTGGAAGAAAGGTTTATGAGTGGCTCTCCCCGAACTCCGAAGGTTTATCTTATTTAGGAAGGACACTACTTATAACCCTTGTTCAATGATTAAACAGACATAACATACGTTCCAGAGATGGAAACAATGTTCAGAAAATGATAGGAATATATAGATCATGAAAATTTTATATGTCACTGTCACGATTTGTTTGTTTCTTCTTCATCTACCCAGCAGAACCTCAATCGAATCCAAACATCAGTGTACAAAGACGTAGGTACATGTATGTGTGAAATGTTCGTCGCAAATCAGACATTATAGGCCAAAGCACTGTCCCAGCATACTCTATAGGTTGAACGTTGTCCCACACCCAACCAGTGGTCCCGTGACCGCCGAGTGCATATAGAAGATATCTCGTCCTCTTCCCTGTCTTCCCCAAATATAGTCAAGTGTCTGATTTGCGAAATGCATACATACTTGTGTCTAGGTCACCGATTATGGTATGAAATATTTTTTTCTTATGTTAATAATTGATGCCAGTTATTGTTTACTGCCAAAGGGTGGACTGTCGAAGTCAAAAATATTGCGTAACGAGAACATACAAACTACACACATATAAGTCGCTATACTTGCAAATACGCACAGCAAACACAGCAATATATGGTAACACACGCATTTACACGGACATGCCACAGAGATGGATTCGACACTTATTTCATACAGTACATAACTATAATAATATCAAGCGCCAGACATCATGATGATTTAGAATTAAAGATAATGAAGTAATGTCATGTATGTGTATTATTTGAACGAAACCAGATAGCCCGGTCATGTTTACTATTGAAGCAACCAGATTGATGTGTAGATTCATTTGATGCTTGTTGTGAAGTTGTGGGACATTGCAGCGGATAATTATGATTAAATGTATAAAAGCTAAAATCACTCTTATTAGGACAGCGGACAGGAAACTCAGGCCAGCCCTTTGGATGTCTTCAAGGCTGAACCTGATTACCATATACAAAGGGACTGGTGACTCATCGTGAACCCCTCCCCCAGAAACTAGATAACACATTGATCACACAGGAGCTCAGTTGCTTTTTGGTCTCAGAGGATGATGGACTTGCTGCCAGTTCAGTTCCTGTATTTATTTACAGAGAGAGAGAGACATAAGATGCATTGGAGGGAATAGTAATTGTATCGCTGGCCTGTAACTGTATGTAATTATATGTAACTGTATGTTTTAACTGCTTACTGTGTGAGTGTAACCATGTAACTATAGGTATACTGTACTTTGTAATATATATTGAATCCATATCCTTTTTAATAACAAATATATACATCAATGAGCTTTGGAACTCAGATAATGTGTGGGTGTATTGTTTTCTCTTATGGGATGCAGTGTTTTGCGATGTATAGCGCACATTCAGGGGTGTATCTACCCATTGGCCAGGATGGCACTCGCCAGGGGCGCCAGCCAAGGAGGGGGCGCCGCCCAGCAGTGCCACCCTCAGCCAATTGGTGGAATCACTTAGTAGTGGCATCGCCTGGGCTGGAGGATCTCACAGTAGGCAGGAACAGGCCCCGGTGTTCGGCACAGCAATGCACTAGCGAAGAACGTGAAAATAAACTACAGTTCCCAGCAGCCCTTGGTGTCAGGACCTCCTGGCAGCAAGGGTTGCTGGGAGCTGTAGTTTACTTTCACTTTCTTCAGGAAGTGTGGTGCAGTGCCGAAGTGTGGTGTTCCTGCCTACTGTGCAGTCCTCCAGCCTAGGCGATGCCCAGCTCATCACACTAGGTACTGCAACATATTAATTGATATGTGCTTTGGGGGGGGAGGACTATATGCAGGGAAGAGAAAGGACTATATGCAGGGAGGGGGGAGACTATGTGCTGGGAGCGGAGATAACTAAATGCAGGTAGGGGGAGAGACTATGTGCTGGGAGAGGAGAGAACTATATGTGGGGGGGGGACTCTGTGCTGGGAGGGGAGAGGACTATCTGCAGGGTGGGGCAAGGACTATATGCAGGGAGGGGGGAGACCATGGCTATATGCAGGGAGGGGGGAGACCATGGCTATGTGCAGGGAGGGGGGAGATCATGGCTATGTGCTGGGAGGCGGGAGACCATGGCTATGTGCTGGGAGGGGAATGGAGATTACGGCTATGTGCTGGGAGGAGGAGGGGGAATATGGCTATGTGCTGGGAGGGGGATGAGGGCTATGTGTGCTGTGAGGGGAATGGAGATTACGGCTATGTGCTGGGAGGGGGATGGGGGGTACGGCTATGTGCTGGGAGGGGACTGGAGATTACGGCTATGTGCTGGAAGGAGGAGGGGGACTATGGCTATGTGATGGGAGGAGGAGGGGGACTATGGCTATGTGCTGGGAGGAAAATGGAGATTACGGCTATGTGCTGGGAGGGAATGGGTACTACGGTTATGTGCTGGGAGAAGGAGAGGGACTACGGCTATGTGCTGGGAGGGGAATGGAGATTACGGCTATGTGCTCGGAGAAGGGGGGAGACCATGTCTATGTGCTGGGAGGGTGATGGGAGCTATGGCTTTGTGCTGGGAGGGGAATGGAGATTATGGCCATGTGTTGGGAGGAGGAGGGGGACTACGGCTATGTGCTGGGGCGGGAATGGAGATTACGGCTATGTGCTGGGAGGAGGGGGGAGACCATGGCTATGTGCTGGGAGGGGGGTGGGGACTATGGCTATTTGCTGGGAGCGGGATGGAGACTACGGCTATGTGCTGGAAGGAGGAGGGGGACGACGACTATGTGCTGGGAGCGGGATGGGGATTACGGCTATGTGCTGGGAGGGGGTGGGGACTACGGCTATGTGCTGTGGGCAGGAGGTTATATACCCATTGGCTAGGATGGCACTCCCCAGGTGCACTGGCCGAGGAGGGGGCGCTGCCTGGTGGTACCACCCTTGGCCATGGAGTAGAATCACTTAGTAGTGGCAGTGACTGGGCTGGTGGTTCGCACAGCAGCCAAGAGCTGGAGCTGGTGTTCGGTACCACAATGCACCACAGTGAGGAAATTCTAAATAACCTACTAGAAAGCTATACTTAATATATCAATACATCACCACTACTAGGCAGTGCGCAGAGATACCTTTTCACTGCCATTAATATTTGATTATTCCCCCTGACAGCAGGTGGCATCGCTGGGCAGTGCCCCTCATTGGTCACGCCAGGCACTGCTGATTTCTCCACAGTGTGACAAGGATTACTGTGTGGACATGGTGTGTAAGGGGCACTAATGTGTGACCAGGGCCGGTTCAGCCTACGCGCCCTTGGAGCATTTTGCCTACATACAACCAACCCATTGCCACCCATGTATGCCCTTTCAGCCTCAAGTGAAATGCGAGAGATGCTTACAACTCTGGATCGCTCATAGGTGCATGCAGGGGCGTATCTACCCATTGGCCAGGGTGGCTCCCGACAAGGGCGCCAGCCAAGGAGGGGGCGCCGCCCGGCAGTGCCACCCTCGGCCAATGGGTGGAATCACTTAGTAGTGGCATCGCCTGGGCTGGAGGATCTCACAGTAGGCAGGAACAGGCACCGGTGTTCGGCACAGCAATGCACTAGTGAAGAACATGAAAGTAAACTACAGTTCCCAGCAGCCCTTGCTGTCGGGAGCTCCTAGCAGCAAGGGTTGCTGGGAGCTGTAATTTACTTTCACTTTCTTCAGGAAGTGTGGTGCGGTGCCGAAGTGTGGTGTTCCTGCCTACTGTGCAGTCCTCCAGCCCAGGCGATGGCCATAGCACCTCATAGACACTAGAGGTCAATTATGACCTCTAGCGTCTATGGTTCTCCCACAATGCTGTGCGGTGCACGATGATGTCATCACGCACCACCCAGCATCGGCACCAGTAGCGGATCTTGCCATGATGGTGGCACCCTCGTGGCAACGGCGCCTCGGGCAAAAGTCCTGCTTGCCCGTGGCAAGATCCGCTACAGTGTGTGACATAATGTGTATAAGCGGTACTACTGTGTAATGTAATGTGAATTGGGAGTACTATTGTGTGATCATGCCCGTTTCCCACAAGATAATGCCCATTTTTTGCACATGCACCTTCCCTATTTCAAATATGGGGTGGGGGTGTGCCAGTCCCTTACTTTGCCAGGGGCGCCTAGTCCCCTAGATACACCTCTGCGCACATTCATGGGATATGGTAATTAGAGGTGCAGGCATTTACAATATATATTAGAGCGGGCATTTTAAATATTTGTGAGAAATCAATTTGGCATTCACAGAGGACAGTGCAGAATTTTGCTGACCACCAGCATATATATATAGCAGTACGGTACAGTAGTCCATTGCTCTACCTCTGTGTCGTCAAGTATACTATCCATATCTGTGCTGCATTGTAGTTGCGCACAGAATATAGTAGGAGGACAGTGCAGAATTTTGCTGACCACCAGTATATATATATAGCAGTACGGTACAGTAGTCCATTGCTCTACCTCTGTGTCGTCAAGTATACAATCCATACCTGTGCTGCATTGTAGTTGTGCGCAGTATATAGTAGGAGGACAGTGCAGAATTTTGCTGACCACCAGTATATATATAGCAGTACGGTACAGTAGTCCATTGCTCTACCTCTGTGTCGTCAAGTATACAATCCATATCTGTGCTGCATTGTAGTTGTGCGCAGTATATAGTAGGAGGACAGTGCAGAATTTTGCTGACCACCAGTATATATATATAGCAGTACGGTAGAGTAGTCCATTGCTCTACCTCTGTGTCGTCAAGTATACAATCCATATCTGTGCTGCATTGTAGTTGTGCGCAGTATATAGTAGGACAGTGCAGAATTTTGCTGACCACCAGTATATATATATAAATAGCAGTACGGTACAGTAGTCCATTGCTCTACCTCTGTGTCGTCAAGTATACTATCCATATCTGTGCTGCATTGTAGTTGTGCGCAGTATATAGTAGTAGGACAGTGCCGAATTTTGCTGACCACCAGTATATATATATATATAGCAGTACAGTACAGTAGTCCATTGCTCTACCTCTGTGTCGTCAAGTATACAATCCATACCTGTGCTGCATTGTAGATGTGCGCAGTATATAGTAGGAGGACAGTGCAGAATTTTGGTGACCACCAGTATATATATAGCAGTACGGTAGAGTAGTCCATTGCTTTACCTCTGTGTCGTCAAGTATACTATCCATATCTGTGCTGCATTGTAGTTGTGCGCAGTATATAGTAGGAGGACAGTGCAGAATTTTGCTGACCACCAGTATATATATAGCAGTACGGTACAGTAGTCCATTGCTCTACCTCTGTGTCATCAAGTATACAATCCATACCTATGCTGCATTGTAGTTGTGCGCAGTATATAGTAGTAGGACAGTGCCGAATTTTGCTAACCACCAGTATATATATAGCAGTACGGTACAGTAGTCCATTGCTCTACCTCTGTGTCATCAAGTATACTATCCATAGCTGTGCTGCATTGTAGTTGTGCGCAGTATATAGTAGGAGGACAGTGCAGAATTTTGCTGACCACCAGTATATATATAGCAGTACGGTACAGTAGTCCATTGTTCTACCTATGTGTCGTCAAGTATACAACCCATATCTGTGCTGCATTGTAGTTGTGCGCAGTATATAGTAGGAGGACAGTGCAGAATTTTGCTGACCACCAGTATATATATATATAGCAGTACGGTACAGTAGTCCATTGCTCTACCTCTGTGTCGTCAAGTATACAATCCATACCTGTGCTGCATTGTAGTTGTGCGCAGTATATAGTAGGAGGACAGTGCAGAATTTTGCTGACCACCAGTATATATATAACAGTACAGTACAGCAGTCCATTGCTCTACCTCTGTGTTGTCAAGTATACAATCCATACCTGTGCTGCATTGTAGTTGTGCGCAGTATATAGTAGGAGGACAGTGCAGAATTTTGCTGACCACCAGTATATTTATATAGCAGTACGGTACAGTAGTCCATTGCTCTACCTCTGTGTCGTCAAGTATACTATCCATATCTGTGCTGCATTGTAGTTGCGCGCAGAATATAGTAGGAGGACAGTGCAGAATTTTGCTGACCACCAGTATATATATATAGCAGTACGGTACAGTAGTCCATTGCTCTACCTCTGTGTCGTCAAGTATACAATCCATACCTGTGCTGCATTGTAGTTGTGCGCAGTATATAGTAGGAGGACAGTGCAGAATTTTGCTGACCACCAGTATATTTATATAGCAGTACGGTACAGTAGTCCATTGCTCTACCTCTGTGTCGTCAAGTATACTATCCATATCTGTGCTGCATTGTAGTTGCGCGCAGAATATAGTAGGAGGACAGTGCAGAATTTTGCTGACCACCAGTATATATATAGCAGTACGGTACAGTAGTCCATTGCTCTACCTCTGTGTCGTCAAGTATACAATCCATATCTGTGCTGCATTGTAGTTGTGCGCAGTATATAGTAGGAGGACAGTGCAGAATTTTGCTGACCACCAGTATATATATATATATATAGCAGTACGGTACAGTAGTCCATTGCTCTACCTCTGTGTCGTCAAGTATACAATCCATATCTGTGCTGCATTGTAGTTGTGCGCAGTATATAGTAGGACAGTGCAGAATTTTGCTGACCACCAGTATATATATATAAATAGCAGTACGGTACAGTAGTCCATTGCTCTACCTCTGTGTCGTCAAGTATACTATCCATAGCTGTGCTGCATTGTAGTTGTGCGCAGTATATAGTAGGAGGACAGTGCAGAATTTTTCTGACCAGCAGTATATATATATAGCAGTACGATACAGTAGTCCATTGCTCTACCTCTGTGTCGTCAAGTATACAATCCATACCTGTGCTGCATTGTAGTTGTGCGCAGTATATAGTAGGAGGACAGTGCAGAATTTTGATGACCACCAGTATATATATAGCAGTACGGTACAGTAGTCCATTGCTTTACCTCTGTGTCGTCAAGTATACTATCCATATCTGTGCTGCATTGTAGTTGTGCGCAGTATATAGTAGGAGGACAGTGCAGAATTTTGCTGACCACCAGTATATATATATAGCAGTACGGTACAGTAGTCCATTGCTCTACCTCTGTGTCGTCAAGTATACAATCGATACCTGTGCTGCATTGTAGTTGTGCGCAGTATATAGTAGGAGGACAGTGCAGAATTTTGCTGATCACCAGTATATATATAGCAGTATGGTACAGTAGTCCATTGCTCTATATCTGTGTCATCAAGTATACAATCCATACCTATGCAGCATTGTAGTTGTGCGCAGTATATAGTAGTAGGACAGTGCCGAATTTTGCTGACCACCAGTATATATATATAGCAGTACGGTACAGTAGTCCATTGCTCTACCTCTGTGTCGTCAGGTATACTATCCATAGCTGTGCTGCATTGTAGTTGTGCGCAGTATATAGTAGGAGGACAGTGCAGAATTTTGCTGACCACCAGTATATATATAGCAGTACGGTACAGTAGTCCATTGCTCTACCTATGTGTCGTCAAGTATACAATCCATACCTGTGCTGCATTGTAGTTGTGCGCAGTATATAGTAGGAGGATAGTGCAGAATTTTGCTGACCACCAGTATATATATATATATAGCAGTACGGTACAGTAGTCCATTGCTCTACCTCTGTGTCATCAAGTATACAATCCATACCTGTGCTGCATTGTAGTTGTGCGCAGTATATAGTAGGAGGACAGTGCAGAATTTTGCTGACCACCAGTATATATATAACAGTACAGTACAGCAGTCCATTGCTCTACCTCTGTGTTGTCAAGTATACAATCCATACCTGTGCTGCATTGTAGTTGTGCGCAGTATATAGTAGGAGGACAGTGCAGAATTTTGCTGACCATCAGTATATATATAGCAGTACGGTACAGTAGTCCATTGCTCTACCTCTGTGTCGTCAAGTATACATTCCATACCTGTGCTGCATTGTAGTTGTGCACAGTATATAGTAGGAGGACAGTGCAGAATTTTGCTGACCACCAGTATATATATATAGCAGTACGGTACAGTAGTCCATTGCTCTACCTCTGTGTCGTCAAGTATACAATCCGTACCTGTGCTGCATTGTAGTTGTGCGCAGTATATAGTAGGAGGACAGTGCAGAATTTTGCTGATCACCAGTATATAAATATATATATATATATATATATATATATATAGCAGTACGGTACAGTAGGCCATTGCTATTGATATTTACTGGCATATAATTCCACACATTAAAAAATGGAGAACAGAAATGTGGAGGGTTAAATAGGGAAAGATCAAGATCCACTTCCACATCGTGCTGAAGCTGCTGCCACTAGTCATGGCCAAGACGATGAAATGCCATCAACGTCCTCTGCCAAGGCCGATGCCCAATGTCATAGTAGAGAGCATGTAAAATCCAAAAAACAAAAGTTCAGTAAAATGACCCAAAAATCAAAATTAAAAGCAGCTGATGAGAAGCGTAAACTTGCCAATATGCCATTTACAACACGGAGTGGCAAGGAACGGCTGAGGCCCTGGCCTATGTTCATGGACAGTGGTTCAGATTCACATGAGGATGGAAGCACTCATCCTCTCGCTAGAAAAATGAAAAGACTTAAGCTGGCAAAAGCACAGCAAAGAACTGTGCGTTCTTCTAAATCACAAATCCCCAAGGAGAGTCCAATTGTGTCGGTTGCGATGCCTTCCTTCCCAACACTGGATGGGAAGAGGTGGCGCCTTCCACCATTTGCTCGCCCCCTGCAAGTGCTGGAAGGAGCACCAGCAGTCCAGTTCCTGATAGTCAAATTGAAGATGTCACTGTTGAAGTACACCAGGATAAGGATATGGGTGTTGCTGGCGCTGAGGAGGAAATTGACAAGGAGGATTCTGATGGTGAGGTGGTTTGTTTAAGTCAGGCACCCGGGGAGACACCTGTTGTCCATGGGACGAATATGGCCATTGACATGCCTGGTAAAATTACAAAAAAAATCACCTCTTCGGTGTGGAATTATTTTAACAGAAATGCGGACAACAGGTGTCAAGCCGTGTGTTGCCTTTGTCAAGCTGTATTAAGTAGGGGTAAGGACGTTAACCACCTAGGAACATCCTCCCTTATACGTCACCTGGAGCGCATTCATCAGAAATCATTGACAAGTTCAAAAACTTTGGGGGACAGTGGAAACAGTGCACTGACAACTAAATCCCTTCCTCTTGTAACCAAGCTCCTGCAAACCACACCACTAACTCCCTCAGTGTCACTTTCCTCCTTAGACAGGAAAGCCAATAGTCCTGCAGGCCATGTCACTGGCAAGTCTGACGAGTCCTCTCCTGCCTGGGATTCCTCCGATGCATCCTTGAGTGTAACGCCTACTGCTGCTGGCACTGCTGTTGTTGCTGCTGGGAGTCGATCGTCATCCTAGAGGGGAAGTCAGAAGACCACTTGTACTACTTCCAGTAAGCAATTGACTGTCCAACAGTCCTTTGCGAGGAAGATTAAATATCACAGCAGTCATCCTGCTGCAAAGCGGATAACTCAGGCCTTGGCAGCTGTGGGGGTGTTAAACGTGTGTCCGGTATCCACCGCTAATTCATAGGGAATTAGACAATTTATTGAGTTAGTGTGTCCCCGGTACCAAATACCATCTAGGTTCCACTTCTCTAGGCAGGCGATACCGAGAATGTACACAGACGTCAGAAAAAGAGTCACCAGTGTCCTAAAAAATGCAGTTGTACCCAATGTCCACTTAACCACGGACATGTGGACAAGTGGAGCAGGGCAGACTCAGGACTATATGACTGTGACAGCCCACTGGGTAGATGTATTGCCTCCCACAGCAAGAACAGCAGCGGCGGCACCAGTAGCAGCATCTCGCAAACGCCAACTCGTTCCTAGGCAGGCTACGCTTTGTATCACCGCTTTCCATAAGAGGCACACAGCTGACAACCTCTTACGGAAACTGAGGATCATCATCGTAGAATGGCTTACCCCAATTGGACTCTCCTGGGGATTTGTGACGTCGGACAACGCCACCAATATTGTGCATGCATTACATGTGGGCAAATTCCAGCACGTCCCATGTTTTGCACATACATTGAATTTGGTGGTGCAGAATTTTTTTTAAAATGACAGGGGCGTGCAAGAGATGCTGTCGGTGGCCCGAAGAATTGCGGGCCACTTTCGGCATTCAGCCACCGCGTGCCAAAGACTGGAGCACCAGCAAACACTCCTAAACCTGCCCCGCCATCATCTGAAGCAAGAGGTGGTAACGAGTTGGAATTCAACCCTCTATATGCTTCAGAGGATGGAGGAGCAGCAAAAGGCCATTCAAGCCTATACAGCTACCTACAATATAGGCAAAGGAGGGGGAATGCACCTGACTCAAGCGCAGTGGAGAATGATTTCAACGTTGTGCAAGGTTCTGCAACCCTTTGAACTTGCCACACGTGAAGTCAGTTCAGACACTGCTAGTCTGAGTCAGGTCGTTCCCCTCATCAGGCTTTTGCAGAAGAAGCTGGAGAGATTGAAGGAGGAGCTAAAACGGAGCGATTCCACTAGGCATGTGGGACTTGTGGATGGAGCCCTTAATTCGCTTAACCAGGATTCACGGGTGGTCAATCTGTTGAAATCAGAGCACTACATTTTGGCTACCGTGCTGAATCCTAGATTTAAAACCTACGTTGTATCTCTCTTTCCGGCAGACACAAGTCTGCAGAGGTTCAAAGACCTGCTGGTGAGACACTTGTCAAGTCAAGCGGAACGTGACCCGTCAACAGCTCCTCCTTCACATTTTCCCGCAACTGGGGCTGCGAGGAAAAGGCTAAGAATTCCGAGCCCACCCGCCGGCGGTGATGCAGGGCAGTCTGGAGCGAGTGCTGACATCTGGTCCGGACTGAAGGACCTGCCAACGATTACTGACATGTCGTCTACTGTCACTGCATATGATTCTGTCACCATTGAAAGAATGGTGGAGGATTATATGAGTGACCGCATCCAAGTAGGCATGTCAGACCAGTGGCGGAACAAGCAAGCGGTGGGCCCAGGTGCGACAAAATGCTTTGGCCCCCCCCCCCCCATCCCATCCAACTCCACCCCCTCACCCCTTGAGAGGATCTGGTGAGGGGGACCTGCTCAGGGCCAGAGAAATGGATACCTAGCAACAGTGCCGTAATTAGACATTTTAGCACTGTGTGCAAGAAACGGCATCGGAGCCCCACCCCTGCATGCAAAACAGGGGCAGTGCGCGCCGTAGGCGCGCGCAAAAATACATAGTGGCGTGGCTTCGCGGGGAAGGGGTGTGGCCACAAAATAATATCAATTCCTAAAACGGTGCACAGTAGTCTCCATTCTTCAAATTACGCCGCACAGTAGCACCACTACACCAGGTAGAGACCCTTTTACACCTTACAGCGAACAGATTCCTCTTTTTACACATTACGGCAGACAGCATCCCCTTTTTACACATTATGGCAGACAGCGTCCCCCTTTTTATACATTACGGCAGACAGCATCCCCCTTTTTATACATTACGGCAGACAGCGTCCCCTTTTTACACATAACGGCAGACAGCGTGCCCTTGTTACACATAGCGGCAGACAGCGTACACTTTTAACACATTACGGCAGACAGCGTACACTTTTTACACATAACGGCAGACAGCGTGCCCTTGTTAAACATAGCGGCAGACAGCGTACACTTTACACACATAACGGCAGACAGCGTCCCCCTTTTTACACATTACGGCAGACAGCGTCCCCTTTTTACACATTACCGCAGACAGCGTACACTTTTTACACATAACGGCAGACAACGTACACTTTTTACACATAGCGGCAGACAGCGTGCCCTTGTTACACATTACGGCAGACAGCGTGCCCTTGTTACACATTACGGCAGACAGCGTGCCCTTGTTACACATGACGGCAGACAGCGTGCCCTTGTTACACATTACGGCAGACAGCGTGCCCTTGTTACACATTACGGCAGGCAGATTCCCCCTTTTTACACGTTGCGGCAGGCAGTCCCCCGTTTTTACACATTGCGGCAGGCAGATTCCCCATTTTTACACATTACGGCAGGCAGATTCTCCCTTTTTACACATAGCGGCAGGCAGATTCCCCATTTTTACACATTGCGGCAGGCAGATTCCCCATTTTTACACATTGCGGCAGGCAGTCCCCCCTTTTTACACATTGCGGCAGGCAGTCCCCCCTTTTTACACATTGCGGCAGGCAGTCCCCCATTTTTACACATAGCGGCAGGCAGTCCACCCTTTTTACACATTGCGGTAGGCAGTCCCCCATTTTTACACATAGCGGCAGGCAGTCCCAAGAAAGAAAGAGAAAGAAAGAAAGAAAGAAAGAAAGAAAGAAAGAAAGAAAGAAAGAAAGAAAGAAAGAAAGAAAGAAAGAAAGAAAGAAAGAAAGAGAAAGAAAGTAGAATCATACTTACCCTCTCCGCTGGCTCAGGCTCCTCGTGCAGCTTGACGATTCCCGGGCAGTAGACGAGGTGGAGGAGGGAGCCGCAGCAGCGCTGTGTTATTGGTGGAGGCGCTGCTGCTGCTGCCCCCCTGCTTCACTATAGGCTGTTCTCGGAAGACAGCCTATAGTGAAGCAGAGGGGCAGCAGCAGCGCCTCCACCAGTAACAAAGCGCTGCTGCGGCTCCCTCCTTCACCTCCGTCCTCCTCCTTCCCCCGTCCGTGCCGCTGCTCTTCTCCTCTGTGGGCGGCTGTGCGCTGCGGGCAGCGGTTGCCCGCAGTGCACAGCGGCATGTAATGAGTTAGTTTGACTCATTACATGCTTGGGCCCCTGGACAGAGGCGGGCCCCAGTGCAACGCACTGCTTGCCCTGCCGGTAGTTCCGCCTTTGCGTCAGACAGTCCATACGTATACTGGCAGGAAAAAGAGGCAATTTGGAGGCCCTTGCACAAACTGGCTTTATTTTACCTAAGTTGCCCCCCCTCCAGTGTGTACTCCGAAAGAGTGTTAAGTGCAGCCGCTCACCTTGTCAGCAATCGGCGTACAAGGTTACTTCCAGAAAATGTGGAGAAGATGATGTTCATCAAAATGAATTATAATCAATTCCTCCGCGGAGACATTTACCAGCAATTGCCTCCAGAAAGTACACAGGGACCTGAGATGGTGTATTCCAGTGGGGACGAATTAATAATCTGTGAGGAGGGGGATGTACACAGTGAAAGGGGTGAGGAATCGGACGATGAGGAGGAGGTGGACATCTTGCCTCTGTAGAGCCAGTTTGTGCAAGGAGAGATTGATTGCTTCTTTTTGGTGGGGGCCCTGTCGCTGAAATGATGGTTTTGTTAAAGTGTGCATGTCCTGTCTATACAACATAAGGGTGGGTGGGAGGGCCCAAGGACAATTCCATCTTGCACCTCTTTTTTCTTTAATTTATCTTTGCATCATGTGATGTTTGGGGCCAATTGTTTTGAGTGCCATCCTGTCTGACACTGCAGTGCCACTCCTAGATGGGCCAGGTGTTTGTGCCGGCCACTTGGGTCGCTTAGCTTAGTCATCCAGCGACCTCGGTGCAAATTTTAGGACTACAAATAATATTGTGAGGTGTGAGGTGTTCAGAATAGACTGGAAATGAGTGGAAATTATGGTTATTGAGGTTAATAATACTATGGGATCAAAATGACCCCCAAATTCTATGATTTAAGCTGTTTTTCAGGGGTTTTTGAAAAAAAACACCCGAATCCAAAACACACCCGAATCCGACAAAAAATTTTCAGGGAGGTTTTGCCAAAACGCGTCCGAATCCAAAACACGGCCGCGGAACCGAATTCAAAACCAAAACACAAAACCCGAAAAATTTCCGGTGCACATCTCTAGTTTCAAATGTAATTAAATCAGATTAAATAAGTGGTTTGATTGTTTCATATACATAGTAAAGTCACATTGTTATGACCACCTCCTACAGATGGGTCCATGTTTATCTTGACCTTTAATAGGATTAACTGAGCCAGGGCAGTCGGACTTAATCCCCTGCTGTAATGACTTAATCCCCTGCTGTATTGTTCTCTGTATTGTATTGCAGCTGAGTACAATAGATGAAGGGTTTATGTTAATAAACCATGTTGTGCCTAGGCGCAGCAAACTAGCCAAGATAACCGTGGACCCATCTGTACATTTGATATCGGCAGCACATAGCCCATGAAGTATGTCACGTGTTGTGCGTTGGCTTGGTGGATATATAAGGTGTGTGATAGGCCGTCTGCACACATATCACTCATTGCTGTCAGAGTTGCAAAAATAGGATTTTAATTACCTAACGGTAAATCCTTTTCTCGTAGTCCGTAGAGGATGCTGCAGTTCCATTTAGTACCATGGGGTATAGACAGGTCCACTAGGAGCCATGGGCACTTTAATAGTTTAATAGTGTGGGCTGGCTCCTCCCTCTATGCCCTTCCTACCAGACTCAGTCTAGAATCTGTGCCCAAAGAGACGGACATACTTTGAGAGAAGGAAATACACAGACAGTGGTGAGATTCACACCAGCTCACACATAGCAAAATGAAAGTCAATCTAACCAATTTGAAACGAATCAGCAACGACTGAACCAACAATACTTAACCAAGTAACAATGCAGGAATACGAAGCACTGGACGGGTGCCCAGCATTCTCTACGGACTACGAGAAAAGAATTTACCGGTAGGTAATTAAAATCCTATTTTCTCTTACGTCCTAGAGGATGCTGGGGTTCCATTTAGTACCATGGGGATGTACCAAAGCTCCCAGTACGGGAGGGATAGTGCTGAGGTTCCTGCAGAACTGATTGACCAAACTTTAGGTCCTCAGAGGCCAAAGTATCGAACTTGTAAAACTTAGCAAACGTGTTCTACCCCAACCAAGTAGCTGCTCGGCAAAGCTGTAAAGCCAAGACACCCCGGGCAGCCGCCCAGGAGGAAACCACTTTACGAGTAGAGTGGGCCTTAACAGATCTTGGACACGGCAAGCCTGCCGTAGAATAAGCATGCTAGATAGTAAACCTGATCCAGCGAGAAATTGTCTGCTTAGAAGCAGGACACCCAACCTTGTTGGGATCATAAAGGACAACCAGAGCGTCCGACTTCCTGTGATGAGAAGTTCTCTTCACATAAATCTTCAAAGCCCTCACAACATGCAAGGACTTTGAGGTAATTGAGGAGTCAGTAGCCACTGGCACCACAAAAGGGTTGGTTGATATGAAAAGCCGACACAACCTTTGGAAGAAATTGCTGACGTGCTCTGAGTTCAGCTCTATCTTCGTGGAAAATCAAGTGGGGGCTCTTGCCTGTCTGAACCTCAGGGAGAGCAGCCAATTGTTTCTGGAAGAAAATGGACAAGACCGAAATCTAGACCTTTATGGAGCCCAAGCGTAGGCCCACATCCACACCGGCTTGCAGAAAGAGGAGAAACCGTCCCAGTTGAAACTCCATCGTAGGAAGCTTCTTGGATTCACACCAAGACACATACTTTTTCCAAATCCGATGGTAATGTTTAGATATTACTCCCTTCCTAGCCTGTATCAGGGTAGGAATTACCTTGTTCGGAATGCCCTTCCGAGTTAAGACCTGGCATTCAACCTCCATGCCGTCAAACGTAGCCGCAGTAAGTCTTGATAGGTGAATGTCCCCTGTTGAAGAAGGTCCTCGTGAAGAGGAAGAGGCCTCGGATCCTCCAGCAGTAATTCCAGAAGATCCGCGTACCAAGCCCTTCTTGGCCAGTCCAGAGCAATGAGGATCGCCTGAACTCTTGTTCTTTTTATTAGTTTGCGGATCCTTGGGATGAGTGGAAGTGGAGGGAACACATACACTGATTGGAACACCCATGAAGTTACCAGTGCGTCCACCACCCCTGCTTGTGGGTCTCTTGACTTGGAACAGTACCTCCTAAGCTTCTTGTTGAGGCAAGAGGCCATCATGTCTATCTGAGGTACACCCCATTGGCTTGTCACCTCTGCAAATACCTCAGGGTGGAGGCCCCATTCTCCTGGATGGAGATTGTGTCTGCTGAGGAAGTCCACTCCCGGAATGAAGATTGCTGACAGTGCCACCGCGTGCTTTTCTGCCCAGAGGAGGAGTCTTGTTACACCTGACATTGCCGCTCTGCTCTTCGTTCTGCCCTGTCGGTTTATGTAGGACACTGCCATTACATTGTCCGACTGAACCTAAATGGCCTGATCTTGCAGTAGATGTGCCGCTTGTAGAAGGCCGTTGTATACGGCCCTTAGTTCCAGAATGTTTATCGGAAAGGATGGATTCCAGTCTTGACCACTTTCCTTGGAAGTTTTCCCCTTGGGTGACTGCTCCCCAACTTCTGAGACTTGCATCCATGGTTAGAAGGATCCAATTTTGAATCCCAAACCTGCGTCCCTCGAGAAGGTGAGAAGAGTGAAATTCTGGCTTTTGGCGACAGGCGTATCCGCTGGTGCATGTGAAGATGTAATCCTGACCATTTGTCCAGGAGATTCAGTTGGAAGGAACGTGCATGGAATCTTCCATACTGTAGAGCCTCGTAGGAGGCTACCATCTTCCCCAGAAGGCGAATGCACTGATGAACCGATACCCGGGCTGGCTTCAGGACATCCTGGACCATTGATTGGATCACCAACGCTTTCTCCACCGGTAGAAACACCCTCTGCACTTCTGTGTCGAGTATCATCCCCAGGAAGGGCAGTCTCCTTGCCGGCTCCAAATGTGGCTTTGGAAGGTTCAGGATCCACCCATGATCCTGGAGTAGTCGAGTTGAGAGAGCAATGTTCTGTAACAGCTTCTCTCTGGAAGATGCTTTTATCAGCAGATCATCCAGATACGGAATTATGTTCACTCCCTGCTTGCGGAGGAGTAGCATCATCTCGACCATGACCTTGGTGAACACCCTCGGTGCTGTGGAGAGGCCAAATGGCAGTGCCTGGAACTGATAGTGACAGTCCAGCAGCGCAAATCTTAGATAAGCCTGGTGAGGCGGCCAGATCGGAACGTGAAGGTACGCATC
The DNA here is from genome assembly GCF_028390025.1 of Pseudophryne corroboree. Lineage (NCBI taxonomy): Eukaryota > Metazoa > Chordata > Amphibia > Anura > Myobatrachidae > Pseudophryne > Pseudophryne corroboree. The sequence continues at coordinate 1,054,936,997 of NC_086444.1, forward strand.
CTTAATATCCAGGGACACCAGGAATTCCCCCTCCTCCAGACCTGAGATCACCGCTCTCAGAGACTCCATCTTGAATTTGAATTCCCTCATATAAGGGTTCAATGACTTTAGGTTTAATATCGGCCTTACCGAACCGTCCGGTTTCGTTACCACAAACAGGTTTGAGTAATAACCCTTGTGTTGTAGATGAGGTGGAACTGGAACAATGACATTTGTTTGAACCAATTTCTGAATGGCTTCCTGTAGGATAGCACTTTCTGTCAGCGAAGCTGGTAAGCCTGATTTGAAGAATCTGTGAGGTGGGAGCACTTGAAACTCCAGTCTGTACCCCTGGGCAACAATATCTGTTACCCAGGGGTCTAGGCATGATGACGCCCAGATGTGACGGAAACCTTTTAGTCTCGCTCCCACCTGCCCTATCTCCAGGCTGGGAGGTCCACCATCATGCTGAAGACTTTGAGGAAGCAGAACCTGGTTTCTGTTCCTGAGAACCTGTTGGTGCAGGTTTTCTGGATTTTCCCCGACCTCCTCTAAAGAAAGTGGAAGGGGGTTTGGATTTTTTAACTTTTGCTGTCCAAAAGGACTGCAGTGTAAATGTAGGATAAGCCAGTGGTGCTGTTGAGGGAAGAAAGGTTGACTTACCCGCAGTTGCCGTGGAGATCCACGCATCCAATGCATCCCCAAACAGAGCCTGACCTGTGAAGGGTAGGTTCTCCACACCTTTCTTGGATTCTGCATCCACAGTCCATTGGCGTAGCCAGAGTCCTCTGCATGCCGAGACTGCCATGAAAGTAGCCCTTGCATTCAGCATGCCAAGGTCCTTCATGGGCTTCACCATGAAACCTGCAGAATCCTGTATGTGACGCAAAAACAATTCAGTGTCACTCCTATCCATAGTATCTAAGTCCTCTAGTAATGTGCCTGACCACTTTACTATGGCTTTAGAAATCCACGCACAAGCAATAGTGGGTCTTAAAGCTACACCAGTAGCTGTGTATAGTGATTGGAGCGTAGACTCAATCTTGCGGTCAGATGGCTTTTTTAAAGCGGTTGAACCAGGGACAGGTAAAACCACCTTTTTTGACAACCTAGATCAGTGATGGCTAACCTTGACACTCCAGCTGTTGTTGAACTACACATCCCAGCATGCCCTGCATCAGTTTTAGCATGGCCAAATAACAAAACTGATGCAGCGCATGCTGGGATGTGTAGTTCAACAACAGCTGGAGTGTCAAGGTTAGCCATCACTGTCCTAGATACAGAAGCGTCTACTATAGGGGGGTTCTCCCACTTTTTTCTGTCCTCTTCAGGGAAAGGGAAAGCAATGAGAACCCCTTTGTGGCATCTGGATTTTTTGTCTCTGGGTTTTCCCAGGATTTTTCAAACAAAGAGTTTAACGGGAGGGTAAGCAAGGATTTCTTAAGGGCCCCATACACTAGAACGATAAGTCTAGAGGCTGAAGTCGGGCCGATTTCCCTTGAACTCTCCCGAGAGCCTCCCGGGAGTGTTTACATTAGAGATGAGCGCCTGAAATTTTTCGGGTTTTGTGTTTTGGTTTTGGGTTCGGTTCCGCGGCCGTGTTTTGGGTTCGAACGCGTTTTGGCAAAACCTCACCGAATTTTTTTTGTCGGATTCGGGTGTGTTTTGGATTCGGGTGTTTTTTTCAAAAAACACTAAAAAAACAGCTTAAATCATAGAATTTGGGGGTCATTTTGATCCCAAAGTATTATTAACCTCAAAAACCATAATTTACACTCATTTTCAGTCTATTCTGAATACCTCACACCTCACAATATTATTTTTAGTCCTAAAATTTGCACCGAGGTCGCTGTGTGAGTAAGATAAGCGACCCTAGTGGCCGACACAAACACCGGGCCCATCTAGGAGTGGCACTGCAGTGTCACGCAGGATGTCCCTTCCAAAAAACCCTCCCCAAACAGCACATGACGCAAAGAAAAAAAGAGGCGCAATGAGGTAGCTGTGTGAGTAAGATTAGCGACCCTAGTGGCCGACACAAACACCGGGCCCATCTAGGAGTGGCACTGCAGTGTCACGCAGGATGGCCCTTCCAAAAAACCCTCCCCAAACAGCACATGACGCAAAGAAAAAAAGAGGCGCAATGAGGTAGCTGTGTGAGTAAGATTAGCGACCCTAGTGGGCGACACAAACACCGGGCCCATCTAGGAGTGGCACTGCAGTGTCACGCAGGATGTCCCTTCCAAAAAACCCTCCCCAAACAGCACATGACGCAAAGAAAAAAAGAGGCGCAATGAGGTAGCTGACTGTGTGAGTAAGATTAGCGACCCTAGTGGCCGACACAAACACCGGGCCCATCTAGGAGTGGCACTGCAGTGTCACGCAGGATGTCCCTTCCAAAAAACCCTCCCCAATCAGCACATGATGCAAAGAAAAAGAAAAGAAAAAAGAGGTGCAAGATGGAATTGTCCTTGGGCCCTCCCACCCACCCTTATGTTGTATAAACAAAACAGGACATGCACACTTTAACCAACCCATCATTTCAGTGACAGGGTCTGCCACACGACTGTGACTGATATGACGGGTTGGTTTGGACCCCCCCCAAAAAAGAAGCAATTAATCTCTCCTTGCACAAACTGGCTCTACAGAGGCAAGATGTCCACCTCATCTTCACCCTCCGATATATCACCGTGTACATCCCCCTCCTCACAGATTATCAATTCGTCCCCACTGGAATCCACCATCTCAGCTCCCTGTGTACTTTGTGGAGGCAATTGCTGCTGGTCAATGTCTCCGCGGAGGAATTGATTATAATTCATTTTAATGAACATCATCTTCTCCACATTTTCTGGATGTAACCTCGTACGCCGATTGCTGACAAGGTGAGCGGCGGCACTAAACACTCTTTCGGAGTACACACTTGTGGGAGGGCAACTTAGGTAGAATAAAGCCAGTTTGTGCAAGGGCCTCCAAATTGCCTCTTTTTCCTGCCAGTATAAGTACGGACTGTGTGACGTGCCTACTTGGATGCGGTCACTCATATAATCCTCCACCATTCTATCAATGTTGAGAGAATCATATGCAGTGACAGTAGACGACATGTCCGTAATCGTTGTCAGGTCCTTCAGTCCGGACCAGATGTCAGCATCAGCAGTCGCTCCAGACTGCCCTGCATCACCGCCAGCGGGTGGGCTCGGAATTCTGAGCCTTTTCCTCGCACCCCCAGTTGCGGGAGAATGTGAAGGAGGAGATGTTGACAGGTCGCGTTCCGCTTGACTTGACAATTTTGTCACCAGCAGGTCTTTCAACCCCAGCAGACTTGTGTCTGCCGGAAAGAGAGATCCAAGGTAGGCTTTAAATCTAGGATCGAGCACGGTGGCCAAAATGTAGTGCTCTGATTTCAACAGATTGACCACCCGTGAATCCTTGTTAAGCGAATTAAGGGCTGCATCCACAAGTCCCACATGCCTAGCGGAATCGCTCCCTTTTAGCTCCTTCTTCAATGCCTCCAGCTTCTTCTGCAAAAGCCTGATGAGGGGAATGACCTGACTCAGGCTGGCAGTGTCTGAACTGACTTCACGTGTGGCAAGTTCAAAGGGCATCAGAACCTTGCACAACGTTGAAATCATTCTCCACTGCACTTGAGACAGGTGCATTCCACCTCCTATATCGTGCTCAATTGTATAGGCTTGAATGGCCTTTTGCTGCTCCTCCAACCTCTGAAGCATATAGAGGGTTGAATTCCACCTCGTTACCACTTCTTGCTTCAGATGATGGCAGGGCAGGTTCAGTAGTTTTTGGTGGTGCTCCAGTCTTCTGTACGTGGTGCCTGTACGCCGAAAGTGTCCCGCAATTTTTCTGGCCACCGACAGCATCTCTTGCACGCCCCTGTCGTTTTTTAAAAAATTCTGCACCACCAAATTCAAGGTATGTGCAAAACATGGGACGTGCTGGAATTTGCCCATATTTAATGCACACACAATATTGCTGGCGTTGTCCGATGCCACAAATCCACAGGAGAGTCCAATTGGGGTAAGCCATTCCGCGATGATCTTCCTCAGTTGCCGTAAGAGGTTTTCAGCTGTGTGCGTATTCTGGAAACCGGTGATACAAAGCGTAGCCTGCCTAGGAAAGAGTTGGCGTTTGCGAGATGCTGCTACTGGTGCCGCCGCTGCTGTTCTTGCGGCGGGAGTCCATACATCTACCCAGTGGGCTGTCACAGTCATATAGTCCTGACCCTGCCCTGCTCCACTTGTCCACATGTCCGTGGTTAAGTGGACATTGGGTACAACTGCATTTTTTAGGACACTGGTGAGTCTTTTTCTGACGTCCGTGTACATTCTCGGTATCGCCTGCCTAGAGAAGTGGAACCTAGATGGTATTTGGTAACGGGGGCACACTGCCTCAATAAATTGTCTAGTTCCCTGTGAACTAACGGCGGATACCGGACGCACGTCTAACACCAACATAGTTGTCAAGGCCTCAGTTATCCGCTTTGCAGTAGGATGACTGCTGTGATATTTCATCTTCCTCGCAAAGGACTGTTGAACAGTCAATTGCTTACTGGAAGTAGTACAAGTGGGCTTACGACTTCCCCTCTGGGATGACCATCGACTCCCAGCGGCAACAACAGCAGCGCCAGCAGCAGTAGGCGTTACACGCAAGGATGCATCGGAGGAATCCCAGGCAGGAGAGGACTCGTCAGAATTGCCAGTGACATGGCCTGCAGGACTATTGGCATTCCTGGGGAAGGAGGAAATTGACACTGAGGGAGTTGGTGGGGTGGTTTGCGTGAGCTTGGTTACAAGAGGAAGGGATTTACTGGTCAGTGGACTGCTTCCGCTGTCACCCAAAGTTTTTGAACTTGTCACTGACTTATTATGAATGCGCTGCAGGTGACGTATAAGGGAGGATGTTCCGAGGTGGTTAACGTCCTTACCCCTACTTATTACAGCTTGACAAAGGGAACACACGGCTTGACACCTGTTGTCCGCATTTCTGGTGAAATACCTCCACACCGAAGAGCTGATTTTTTTGGTATTTTCACCTGGCATGTCAACGGCCATATTCCTCCCACGGACAACAGGTGTCTCCCCGGGTGCCTGACTTAAACAAACCACCTCACCATCAGAATCCTCCTGGTCAATTTCCTCCCCAGCGCCAGCAACACCCATATCCTCCTCATCCTGGTGTACTTCAACACTGACATCTTCAATCTGACTATCAGGAACTGGACTGCGGGTGCTCCTTCCAGCACTTGCAGGGGGCGTGCAAATGGTGGAAGGCGCATGCTCTTCACGTCCAGTGTTGGGAAGGTCAGGCATCGCAACCGACACAATTGGACTCTCCTTGTGGATTTGGGATTTCGAAGAATGCACAGTTCTTTGCTGTGCTGCTTTTGCCAGCTTGAGTCTTTTCATTTTTCTAGCGAGAGGCTGAGTGCTTCCATCCTCATGTGAAGCTGAACCACTAGCCATGAACATAGGCCAGGGCCTCAGCCGTTCCTTGCCACTCCGTGTGGTAAATGGCATATTGGCAAGTTTACGCTTCTCCTCCGACAATTTTATTTTAGGTTTTGGAGTCCTTTTTTTTCTGATATTTGGTGTTTTGGATTTGACATGCTCTGTACTATGACATTGGGCATCGGCCTTGGCAGACGACGTTGCTGGCATTTCATCGTCTCGGCCATGACTAGTGGCAGCAGCTTCAGCACGAGGTGGAAGTGGATCTTGATCTTTCCCTAATTTTGGAACCTCAACATTTTTGTTCTCCATATTTTAATAGGCACAACTAAAAGGCACCTCAGGTAAACAATGGAGATGGATACTAGTATACAATTATGGACTGCCTGCCGACTGCAGACACAGAGGTAGCCACAGCCGTGAACTACCGTACTGTACTGTGTCTGCAGCTAATATAGACTGGTTGATAAAGAGAAGATGTCTATGTAACTATGTATGTATAAAGAAGACTGAAAAAAATCCACGGTTAGGTGGTATACAATTATGGACGGACTGCCTGCCGAGTGCAGACACAGAGGTAGCCACAGCCGTGAACTACCGTACTGTACTGTGTCTGCAGCTAATATAGACTGGTTGATAAAGAGAAGATGTCTATGTAACTATGTATGTATAAAGAAGAATGAAAAAAAACCACGGTTAGGTGGTATACAATTATGGACGGACTGCCTGCCGAGTGCAGACACAGAGGTAGCCACAGCCGTGAACTACCGTACTGTACTGTGTCTGCAGCTAATATAGACTGGTTGATAAAGAGAAGATGTCTATGTAACTATGTATGTATAAAGAAGAATGAAAAAAATCCACGGTTAGGTGGTATTACAATTATGGACGGACTGCCTGCCGAGTGCAGAGACACAGAGGTAGCCACGGCCGTGAACTACCGTACTGTGTCTGCTGCGACTGGATGATAAATGATATAAAAAATATATATATATCACTACTGCAGCCGGACAGGTATATATTATATATTATATAATGACGGACCTGCTGGACACTGTCTGTCAGCAGAATGAGTTTTATTTTTATAGAATAAAAAAAAAAAAACACACAAGTGAAGTCACACGACGAGTGTTTAACTTTTTCAGGCAATCACAATATAAGTATACTACTAACTATACTGGTGGTCAGTGTGGTCAGGTCACTGGTCAGTCACACTGGCAGTGGCACTCCAGCAGCAAAAGTGTGCACTGTTTAATTTTAATATAATATGTACTCCTGGCTCCTGCTATAACCTATAACTGGCACTGCAGTAGTGCTCCCCAGTCTCCCCCACAATTATAAGCTGTGTGAGCTGAGCAGTCAGACAGATATATATAATATTATATATAGATAATAGATGATGCAGCACACTGGCCTGAGCCTGAGCAGTGCACACAGATATGGTATGTGACTGACTGAGTCACTGTGTGTATCGCTTTTTTCAGGCAGAGAACGGATATATTAAATAAACTGCACTGTGTGTCTGGTGGTCACTCACTATATAATATATTATGTACTCCTGGCTCCTGCTATAACCTATAACTGGCACTGCAGTAGTGCTCCCCAGTCTCCCCCACAATTATAAGCTGTGTGAGCTGAGCAGTCAGACAGATATATATAATATTATATATAGATAATAGATGATGCAGCACACTGGCCTGAGCCTGAGCAGTGCACACAGATATGGTATGTGACTGACTGAGTCACTGTGTGTATCGCTTTTTTCAGGCAGAGAACGGATATATTAAATAAACTGCACTGTGTGTCTGGTGGTCACTCACTATATAATATATTATGTACTCCTGGCTCCTGCTATAACCTATAACTGGCACTGCAGTAGTGCTCCCCAGTCTCCCCCACAATTATAAGCTGTGTGAGCTGAGCAGTCAGACAGATATATATAATATTATATATAGATAATAGATGATGCAGCACACTGGCCTGAGCCTGAGCAGTGCACACAGATATGGTATGTGACTGACTGAGTCACTGTGTGTATCGCTTTTTTCAGGCAGAGAACGGATATATTAAATAAACTGCACTGTGTGTCTGGTGGTCACTCACTATATAATATATTATGTACTCCTGGCTCCTGCTATAACCTATAACTGGCACTGCAGTAGTGCTCCCCAGTCTCCCCCACAATTATAAGCTGTGTGAGCTGAGCAGTCAGACAGATATATATAATATTATATATAGATAATAGATGATGCAGCACACTGGCCTGAGCCTGAGCAGTGCACACAGATATGGTATGTGACTGAGTCACTGTGTGCTGTGTATCGCTTTTTTCAGGCAGAGAACGGATTATAAAGTAAACTGCACTGTCCTCACTAGTAAACTCTCTCCACTCAGTCTCTACACTTCTACAGTAACAGTACTCCTCCTAGTCAGCTCCAGTAAATCTCTCTCAGTCTCTTATAATCTAAATGGAGAGGACGCCAGCCACGTCCTCTCCCTATCAATCTCAATGCACGTGTGAAAATGGCGGCGACGCGCGGCTCCTTATATAGAATCCGAGTCTCGCGATAGAATCCGAGCCTCGCGAGAATCCGACAGCGTCATGATGACGTTCGGGCGCGCTCGGGTTAACCGAGCAAGGCGGGAAGATCCGAGTCGCTCGGACCCGTGAAAAAAAACATGAAGTTCTGGCGGGTTCGGATTCAGAGAAACCGAACCCGCTCATCTCTAGTTTACATACGATTCCAAACGATTTGGTACAATGTGACTTTTTAGAGCATGCTATACATCACATAGGATATGTCAAGCGCCTACATATCGCATGGGATGTATAGCATGCATTCACAGGTACCATCAGATACATCTGATGGGCTGGATTAGGGTGCTCCAAACTTCCTACTATAGATCGCATGTGATATATCGCAAGCACAAAAACCCCCGTTCGATTCCATACAATTCCACTTTATCACAACAAATAACGAGTGCAGCACCAACAACCTGGAGGAGTCGACCCGACACTCACGGGCCCGCACATCGGATCGGATACACAGCTAAAAATGCACGATTTCACCCAATATATAGTCACGAGTGACCAAATTGAGCTGAATTGAGCAAAATCGTTCTAGTGTATGGGGCCCTTTACTTTCCGTACAATAAGATTCCTCTACCTGCTCAGGTACCTTTTCAGAAATATGTAAAATGTCCCTAATGGCTTCAATCATTTGTTGCACCCCCTTAGCAAGTGATGCATCGTCCCCTGTAGATCCCCATCACTGTCCCCTGTATCAGAGTCGGTATCAGTGTCAGCTTGCATTACCTGGGCAAGTGTACATTTTTGTGGGCACGTAGGGGGGTCTTAGACGCAGCAGTGGGGGCTGAGTATGTCAAATTCTCCACAGATTTTCTCAAAAACTGTGTTTCTTTATCATTATGTAACATCCTTGTCGAAATCTGGAATATCATTCCCCTTAAAGAATCCACCCACGGGGGTACTGATTCAGAAGGCTGTGAAAGTACATTGCAGTCCTGAGTACAGTACATGGAATAGACTCTTCAGGAGAAGATAAACACTCTGCAGCACAGGACACAGAGTCCTTAGACATGGTAACGTGAGATATACACACTTACACACACACACACACACACACACACACACACACACACACACACATACACACAGGAAAATGTCAGACAGTTTCCCCCAGAGTACTTTCAGAGAGTCACAGAGTATAAGAAGCCAATCACACAGTGCCCCAGTAGTTATTATGATAAAAGTCCGGCGCTGACTAATTAACCTTAATAGGGTAATCAGTACTATAATCACACTCCCCCCTGTCTATAACACCCTGGTACCGCAGAGGTATGCTGGAGTTATGTGGAGGGCAGCACTCCCTGTCAGCATGCCTTGTTCCTATGATCTGCATGGAGAAAATAGCGTTGGTGAGTGCTGGATCCGCTCTGAGGAGAAGCACTGCCCCCTGTAATGGCGCTCGGCTTCCCGCACAAATTTGATTATACTGACCTGAGGATTTTGTTGCGAACAGCGGGATTAGCCCCTGTTAGCTGCTTGACCAGTGTAGGGTGATCCACGCTGGCTCAGGACGCCCCTCAAAGCGCCTACAATGTGTGTTGCTGAGCCTTCCTGGAGAGCAGCCTGTCAGAGCTGCGCTCCCACCCTTGTGCCACCATTCCCACCGGTGACCCGCTAACTGGGCCGCCGGCGCTGTACTCACCACTCTTCTTTCTTCTGGCTCTGTTAAGGGGTGGCGGCCGTGCGGCGGGAGTGAGCGGTCGTCTCGTGGGCTTACGATCAGCACCCTCAGGAGCTCAGTGTCCTGTCAGCGTAGTAGAGGACCATTAACTTAAAGAGTTGGTTCCTACTCCCCCACTAAGTCCCACAGACAGGGCCGGCTCCAGGCCTACTAGCACCCTGAGCGAGAAAATGTAAAAGCGCCCCCCCCCCCCCCATGCGCGCGCCGAAGGCGCGCGCTCCCGGAAAAGTGGGTGTGGCCTCTGGAAAAGTGGGCGTGGCCTCATAACTTCATATCATCAAACTATAAACATATTTTCACACAATTAGCAGCCTTACACATAGCCACAGTAGTGTTCCTTACACACAATGTCTCCAGTATAGTGCCAGATACACGACATGCCCCGCAGCAGTGCCAGCTACACATGACATGCCCCGCAGCAGTGCCAGCTACACATGACATGCCCCGCAGCAGTGCCAGCTACACATGATAGTGTTCACTTTTTAGGGCATGGCGCTGATCACAGGGAGGGCACATTTTTAAGTTAGGAGGGCAAAATGATGTACATACTGCTTGTTGTTCCCATACCTACATGTCAAAGAATGGACAGTGCGCGCCGAAGGCGCGCAGCAAAAATTAAGGGGAGTTACTTCGTGGGGAAGGTACGTGGCCACATAATAGTGGCAATTTGCATTACACCACACAGTAGTGCAGCTAATACACACTGCACCAGGTAGAACCTCCTATACATGCAAAAAGGATAATGTATACCCAAGGGTATTCGGGCGCTGTGAGGCGAGATGCTCGGCTAAGCGGCAGCCTGGTTTGAGAGGGAAGTCACTCCCAATATATTACGAAAACAGAAAAAGGATGGCTGCGCTGCAAGGGAGAAAGAGCAATGATCCACTAAATGTGTACAATTTGATACATTTATTAAAAACAAATTTATTAAAAGCGCTAACTGATTAAAAAACAGTAATATTCTGTACATTTAAATGTGCCATGTGCATACAAAAAATATATATGAAAAAATAATTTTTTTACCCAGAATAATGGTTCAGGACATGTATCATAGAGCTCTATAGGATCCGTTCCAAATATCGCCCTGGAGTGCTAAAGGTCCAGTTATATTCCACTGTGGAGAGTCCCTTTTATAAGGTGTTTAGAGAGTCCTTTTCAAATTCCATATGCCGCTAGAGGATTAAAGATGGAATACAGTGTCCCATGTGCAATGAGTACCTCATGCAGTGCGGTAATTGGATGGTGCCTCTCTGGGACTCCTCTGGAAAGCTGGAAAGATTGGTGAGGGCTGGTCCGGATCTAATTGAGAAGAAGTCCTGCTCCAATGGGTAAAAACCTGACGCGTTTCGCTGCGTATGCCTTGCAGCTTTTTCATACACTTTGCGCCAGGCACAGCACTGAGACACATTGCCTAGCCACAGACGCCTAGCGGGAACACTACATGACACGCCCCCCAGCAGTGCCAGCTACACGCGACAAGCCCCCCAGCAGTGCCAGCTACACGCGACAAGCCCCCCAGCAGTGCCAGCTACACGCGACATGCCCCCCAGCAGTGCCAGCTACACGCGACATGCCCCCCAGCAGTGCCAGCTACACGCGACATGCCCCCCAGCAGTGCCAGCTACACGCGACATGCCCCCCAGCAGTGCCAGCTACACGCGACATGCCCCCCAGCAGTGCCAGCTACACGCGACATGCTCCCCAGCAGTGCCAGCTACACGCGACATGCCCCCCCCAACAGTGCCAGCTACATAAATGGCCACAGAGTGCCAGATACATAAGTGCCCACACAGTGCCAGATATAAAAATGCCCACACAGTGCCAGATATGTCCCCACAGTGCCATATATAAAATTGCCCCCACAGGGCCAGATATGCCCCCACAGGGCCAGATACATAAATGCCCCCAGTGCCAGATACATAAATGCCCACACATTGCCAGATGCATAAATGCCCCCAGTGCCAGATGCATTATTGCCCCCCACAGTGTCAGATACATTAATGCCCCCAGTGCCAGATATGCCCCCACAGTGCCAGATATGCCCCCACAGTGCCAGATATGCCCCCACAGTGCCAGATATGCCCCAGTGCCAGATATGCCCCAGTGCCAGATATGCCCCCACAGTGCCAGATAAATAAATGCCCCCCACAGTGCCAGATAAATAAGTGCCCCCACAGTGCAGATATACCCCCACAGTGCCAGATACATAAATACCCCCACAGTGCCAGATACATACATGCCCCCACAGTGCCAGATATATACATGCCCCCACAGTGCCAGATACATACATGCCCCCACAGTGCAGATACATAAATGCCCCCACAGCGCAGATATGCCCCCACAGTGCCAGAAATGCCCCCACAGTGCCAGATACATTAATGCCCCCTCACAGTGCACAGATAAATGCCCCCCCCGCAGTGCCAGATAAATGAATGCCCCCCACAGTGCCAGATAAATGCCCCCACAGTGCCAGATACATAAATGCCCCCACAGTGCAAGATTCATAAATGCCCCCACAGTGCAGATATGACCCCACAGCGACAGATATGCCCCCACACTGTGCCAGTGCCCCCACAGTGCAGATATGCCCCCACACAGTGCCAGTGCCCCCACAGTGCAGATATGCCCCCACACAGTGCCAATGCCCCCACATAGTGCCAGTGCCCCCACAGTGCAAGATTCATAAATGCCCCCACAGTGCAGATATGACCCCACAGCGACAGATATGCCCCCACACTGTGCCAGTGCCCCCACAGTGCAGATATGCCCCCACACAGTGCCAGTGCCCCCACAGTGCAGATATGCCCCCACATAGTGCCAGTGCCCCCACAGTGCCAGTGCCCCCACACAGTGCCAGTGCCCCCACACACAGTGCCAGTGCCCGGCCCCGACGATCCCAACATACCTGCGGCGACGCTGGGAGGGGACGTGCTGCTGTTGAGCCTGAGGGCCACCGACTGTTCCCGGCCGCTTGGTGCGCGCTGCGCGGCGTCTGACGTCAGACGCCGGCGCCGCGCAGCGCAGCGCACAGTTTTGAAAGGCCGGGGACGGCGGGGAGAGCTGCCTGCAGTGTACAGGGCCGGCTCCAGGTAAGACTATGGCGGCGCCAGCGCGCGGCGCCCATTAAGGGTGGCGCCCCGCGCGGCCGCTCTAGTCGAACGTGCCTAGAGCCAGCCCTGCCCACAGAGCAGGAAGGCTGTTGCCAGCAGCCTTCCTGTAAGCTAATTTACGCTAGAAAACAACAAAACCAAGAAAACTCCTAGGAGCTCCCCTAACTGTGACCGGCTCCTCCTGGTAGGAGTGGCATAGAGGGAGGAGCCAGCCCACACTATTAAACTCTCAAAGTGCCCATGGCTCCTAGTGGACCTGTCTATACCCCCTAAATGGAACCCCAGCATCCTCTAGGACGTAAGAGAAAAGGGATGATTATCAGCTTTTGGGACAAGGGTGGCAGTATTTCTGAAACAGCCCAATTTGTGAACTGTTCGCATGCTGCTGTGGTGTAGGTGTATCGTAACTGGACAAATGGCACCACTGCGAATAACCAATGTGGAAACAGCGGAGCACCACGTGCCATTGATGCGAGAGGTGAATGTCGGCTGCGAAGGTGTGTGAGGGACGACCGACACGATACACTGGAGCAGCTCACCATCACATTGAACCTGGGGACTACAAGATGTGTGTTTAAAATGACAGTTCAGCCCATCTAGCTGCTGTCCGTGCTGCACGCGGCAGTTACTCTGGCTATTAGATGGTGGTCATATTACTGTGACTCCACCTTGTATAATATATAGTGGTTTTAATATAATTTTTTCCTTTTGTTAAGAAACACTTAATAACTTTTGACACTTAAAGCCACATACCAAATTCTTACTTTACATTCCAAGTAATAGTACACGCATGCTTTTACTGCGCAATTAATAATCTTTAAAAAAAATAAAAAAATAAAAGATCTACATTCATGTCAGTCCATCTGTAGATATTCACATATGGAAGTGACCTTCACTGCAGTGGAATGGGAACAATTTGCGGAAGTTATTCTACTTACTGAAACTCTTCACAGGTCAAATATTGTAGAAGACATTTTAACCACAGTCAAAACACATTTTATATCATGCTGTGATGAGAAATCCCTACAATGAAGACCTGTCAGGCAGTGTAAGAACCATGACAGCATTTCAGAAATGTTACATTCTTCTTTAATAGGAAACACATTCTGTGGAATTACAGGACCAGCCTGATGCTTTATAAAAGAGCAATAGCATACTTACTGTACGTGCCCAGGAGACTCAATGCAAGATCACTCTGCCATTACAGCTTCCTTCAACATCCTTCCCTAATTGGGTGTACTTATTTATAACTTTCTATGGGATATGATTTGAGAGTTCACAAATGTCATCTTGTGCCACCTTATGGGTGCCAGATAAAGTTCAGTTTTATAGAACACCATTCCCACTAACAGATGCATCAGAAGTATAGGAGATATATTTCATGTGGTAGTATCACTAAATGTGGCACTGATAAGCAGGTGATCCAGTGTGGGGCTGGAGGGATCCTCCCACAAAGGGAACAAAAGGGGCATGCGACCACACCTAGAGGCTGTTTATTGAGACAGAGCCCAGGTGGGGTTGGGGCAGTCAGATAGTCCAGATGGGGATTGCAATTAGAATAAGAGATGAATGAATTGGACAAGGAACTCCGGTCATGTGACCGGAGAATGTACACAACATGCGGTGAGGTTCTTATTGGCTTATTTGAACTGATCTGTCCGTTACAGATTAATTGGACTAGTTTGAATATGATTGCCGGACTGGGGGACTTACCAGTATAAAGGTGTATCCCGGGAGGCAATCGGGTTTGCCTCTGAGAAAGCGATTTGCGAAACGTGCGTCAGGCTAGCTGCGCACATGAGAATACCCATAGGCGTGCACAGCTAATTTTATTAGGGGGTGCACTGCAGAAGGGGCGTGTCTAGCAGCACCTTTGGGCGTGTCTAGCACCACCTTTTGGGCATGTCTTGTACCACCATTTGGTGACATAACCCTCAGTCCTAACTGCCGCTGCTCCTTATCGCTGCTTACACTTTCCCAACCTATCCCTGACCCAGTGGCGGAACTAGAGAGTGGTGGGCCTAGTGCTTTACCATTCCCCCTTCCTCACCCCCTCCCACGGTAGCGTCTTAATTCCTTTCATGGAGAGGACCTTTAATGCACTGGGTCAATGTCACCAACTATTTGGAATAGTAACCTGTGGCAAGTGAAGTAGAGTGAGATACTGGGCCCGAAGCATGGCAATCAAAACGAGCCTGCAAGGGTACAATGCATCATAAATAAAACAAAATGCACTACCATAAATAGAGATTCGAGAAAACGTTAACATGCTGTAAGGGTAGAAGAGAAATATCGCCCTCACCTGATGTCACATCCGGCTGCTTTCCACAAAGGGAAAATAGACTCAACCTTCCACCCCACACACACCCAACCCCTTTGCACCAACCAGCACCTATATCTGCATCCTACAGAGTGGGCCACTCTGAAAAGAACGGGAGATTTAGGGGGCCGAACATTTGAGCTTTAATATAACCCAAGTAAAGTTTAAAATTTACACATGTGACAGCAGAGCCACATCTGCCTCTTTCTATGTCATCAGACCCTCCTCCGCAGGACACCAGCATTTGTCACACATCTCCCCATGCGAACCAGCTACTGACAGTAGTGCCACTTATTTACATTATACTTCATAGTAGTGCTTCTTATACACAATGCCCACAGTAGCAGTGTCCCTTATAAACAATGCCCACGGTAGCAATGCCGCTAATACACATAATGCCCACACTATCAAGTGGACGCTTATACACATAATGCCCACAGTGTAAGTGCTGCTTATACACATAATAAATGCCCCCACACACACAAACATGCAGAGTGCCCCCCCATGAAGCATATCTGCCCTCATGTTCCTCCCAACTCCCCACGCAGCGTATCTGCCCTCATGTTCCCACCCATGCAGCCTATCTTCCCTCATGTGTTTCTCCCTCATGTGTATCCCTTGGAAGAAGCAGGGACACATGGGAACCTGAAGTAAGCAGAATCTCTTGGAGGACAGCCTCAGCAGACCACAGCACCACTGCTGGAAAGGACCCACATGGACATCCAGAGAGGGAGGACAGCAGACCAGCACATCACCAGACCCAGGCAGAGAAGGAAGCAGATGCACCGAACACCGGAGCTGAAGCACTGAATCAAAGATGGTGGCCGCCATTGAAGATCACGCCTGGAGCAAAGAGGCAGCCCTGCAGAACCCAGGAGTAGATCCACAAGCCCAAGCATGTCGGTCAGCAGCAGCAGAGAACCACAGCGGCAACAGGAGAGACCGAGGGGCCACACCGCCAGAGGCACCAGGGACCACAGCCAGGAGAAGCACTGCCTGTACAGAGGAGTCCTGCGGCCAGGCAAGGTGGGTTGTCAGCGAGATGTGGGGGGGATAAAATCGATCGACTCGCTCGAGGGAGGGCTGGATATTAGGGGGTGCCTGTGCTCACCAGGCACCCCCTGTGCGCACGCCTATGAGAATACCTCTGTAATGACATGTATAATATGATAAGAGACCTATGTGTGTTATAGTCCCGAGAGGGAATGACATTTTCTGTGTGTGTCCATGCTTACGCTAATAGATACAACAGCAGTGTTATGTTTTGAACCACCATATATAACCACGTTTAACAAGTGAATGTGTGTCTGGCCGAAGTTTATAGGAGATGCCCGAGAGTTCATATTAGTGGCTGTCTGCTTGTGCTCAATAAACACGTGCAGGAGACGCTGACAGATTAGACAGCAATGTCCGAGTTTGATAAGTGTGTGTGTGGCCAGTAGAAGTACATAGGGGAATACTGTTGATCACAACAACGGCAGTCTGTTCACACATAACAGATACATGCTGGAAACGCTGATTGACATGACAGCGGTGTCCATGCTTGACTAATAAATGTGTACTTGGTAGAAGTATATAGAAGACGCCAGTGATTATAATAGCGACAGTGCACTCATACATAATAAATACATGCAGGGAACACTGATTGATACAACAGCGGTGTCCGTGCTTGATAAATAGGTGTGTGCTCGGCAGAAGTATATAGGAGATGCCGGTGATCACAACAGCGATAGTCTGCTCACACATAACAGACACTTGCAGGAGACGCTGATTGATATAACAGCAGTGCCCGTGTTCGATAAACAAGTGTGTGTCTGGCAGAAGCATATAGGAGACGCCGGTGATCACAATAGTGACAGTCTGCTCATACCGATAGTCTGCCCACACTGTACATAATAGATACTTGCAGGAGACTGCGCTTTGAGACCCTTTTTTAGCATTAGTGGTCCACACGATCATTTCTGACAGAGAAATTTGGGAAACCCCACTCCACCAATATATATATATATATATATATATATATATATATATATATAAAGAACACACACCAAATAAAGATGAAACTAAATATATTTTGATAATTTTAATAGAGACTCACTAGATATACAGTATATATATATATATACAAAACGATAATAATTCATGTCAGTATATTGTATCACCACAGTTTATGGTCCATGAATAAAGGTTAACACAGTGTCATTGATAATATTGGTGGTGACTATTGCTGATACGCATGTGAGACGTTCTATTAGATAGGTGTAAATACACACAATAAAAACACTATTATACTGTAGTGCAGGGCCGTAACTACGTGTGTGCCAGGTGTGCTTGGCACACAGCGCAGTTGCCCTGAGGGTGCAACGGCCAGCGGCATGTAATGAGTCAAATTAACTCATTACATGCCGCCTCTCTGCTGTATGTGCCGCACTGGAGAGGAGAGAGCAGCGCCGGGCAGCGTAGAAGGAGGTGGAGGGAGGGGGACTGGAGCCGCAGCAGCGCTATGTAATTAGTAGTAGCGCCGCTGCAGCAGCCCCCTCTCCTTCTGTTTTGGCTGCCTGGCGCTGCTGTGAATGCTGGGATGCGGTTCCTCCATCCCAGCATTCACGGCGCCGGGCAGCCTATATGGAAGGAGAGGGGGCTGCTGCAGCGGCGCTACTACTAATTACATAGTGCTGCTGCGGCTCCAGTCCCCCTCCCTCCTCCTCCCCTGCCTGCACAGAGGGAGCTGCCAGCACGAGGAGCCTGACTGCCAGCGGGGAGATGGTAAGTATCTCTCTCTTTCTTTATTTATCCTTTCTGCCGCAATGTGTAAAAAGGGGGACACCGTCTGCCGTAATGTGTAAAAAGCGGGACTGGCTGCCGCAATGTGTAAAAAGGAGGACGCTGTCTGCCGTAATGTGTAAAAAGGGGACGCTATCTGCCGGAATGTGTAAAAAGGGGATGCTGTCTGCCATAATGTGTAAAAAGGGGACGCTGCCTGCCAGAATGTGTAAAAAGGGGATGCTGTCTGCCATAATGTGTAAAAAGGGGACGCTGTCTGCCGTAATGTGTAAAAAGGGGACGCTGTCTGCCGTAATGTGTAAAAAAGGGGACGCTGTCTGCCGTAATGTGTAAAAAAAGGGGACGCTGTCTGCCGTAATGTGTAAAAAAAAGGGGACGCTGTCTGCCGTAATGTGTAAAAAAGGGGACGCTGTCTCCCGTAATGTGTAAAAAGGGGAC
Organism: Pseudophryne corroboree; assembly: GCF_028390025.1. Lineage (NCBI taxonomy): Eukaryota > Metazoa > Chordata > Amphibia > Anura > Myobatrachidae > Pseudophryne > Pseudophryne corroboree. Next base: position 1,054,955,358 of record NC_086444.1, read on the forward strand.
GCTGTCTCCCGTAATGTGTAAAAAAGGGGGACGCTGTCTTCCATAATGTGTAAAAAAGGGAACGCTGTCTGCCGTAATGTGTAAAAAAAGGGGATGCTGTCTGCCGTAATGTGTAAAAAAGAGGATTCTGTCTCCCGTAATGTGTAAAAACGGGACGCTGTCTCCCGTAATGTGTAAAAAAGGGGGACGCTGTCTGCCGTAATGTGTAAAAAAGGGGTCATTCCGAGTTGTTTGCTCGTTGCCGATTTTTGCAACAGAGCGATTAAGGCGCATGCGCTAAGTATTTTAGCACAAAACTTAGTAGATTTACTCACGTCCGAACGAAGAATTTCCATCGTTGAAGTGATCGGAGTGTGATTGACAGGAAGTGGGTGTTTCTGGGCGGAAACTGACCGTTTTCTGGGAGTGTGCAGAAAAACGCAGGCGTGCCAGGATAAAACGCAGGAGTGTCTGGATAAACGGGGGAGTGGCTGGCTGTACGCAGGGCGTGTATGTGACGTCAAACTAGGAACGAAACGGGCTGAGCTGATCGCAGTGTAGGAGTAAGTCTCGAGCTACTCAGAAACTGCTAAGTATTTTCTATTCGCAATTCTGCTAATCTTTCATTCGCAATTCTGCTAAGCTAAGATACACTCGCAGAGGGCGGCGGCCTAGCGTGTGCAATGCTGCTAAAATCTGCTAGCGAGCGAACAACTCGGAATGACCCCCAATCAGGGCCGGATTTAGGGGGGGGCGAACGGGGCGACCGCCCCCCCTAACATACAGCTCCATTCCATGTGCTGCTGTGCACACAGTGTACCGGAGATCTGCATTAGCCCCTCCCACAGCAGAGCGAGTCACAGCTGGGTGAGACAGATAGACGGGATTGAGCTGAGCACTTGTGCAGAGGGAGGAGAGAGCTCTCCCGAGTCCAAGCCAATCAGAGCTGGCCTTCCTCCCCTGCTCCTCCTCTCTCCCCTGGTCTCCCTGTGTGTGAGCCTGGTCAGCCTGTTGCAAAGCATTACTGGGATTGGGAGTCTCTCGCGTCTCACCAGTGTCTGCCCTGCATCATGTCTCCTGACTGAGCTGCAAGAGGAGCCCCCCTCCTCACCTTCCTTCTCCCCCCAGAAATTCCAATCTCCTTGTCTGCAGCTTGTAACGGAGGTCAGTGTCCCGTATGTGTGCACTGGGCAACTTAGCTGATGTCTGCTTACAGGTCAGACTTCAGCAATCAGTGAAGAGAGACATGCATTCTGTGTGATAGCAGCAGCACTGGGTGAAGAGAGAGGTCTGTGCAGCCTGCTTGTAACATGAGACATGTCTCCTCTCAGACAGACTATGGGCAGTTCTGTACACCTTTCTTAGGTGCAGCCACAGACTTTCACCCTGACCCCCACTGCTGCTCATTTATTAGTTAGCATCACAATACAATTTAATAAAAAATAAAATACTACTCTTATCTCACACACAAAAACAGCTAAATTCCCCATTGCTTTGAAAGTTTAATATTTTGTGTTTGGGAGGGGCTGGACTAGAAGTGGGAGGAGTAATGAGTAGAGAGGGGAGGAGTCCGCATAGATTCTTAAACCGCCCCCCCTAAAAGAAATGTCTAGATCCGTCCCTGCCCCCAATATCTATTGTGTACTCAGAAGAGATACAAATGGAACTGCTTAAAAGTTGGACTTGTATGTAAGAACTTGGTGCACACACAGTGTTGCTTTTGCTATATCAGATTGAATGAACAGAATTAAGCTGAACAGTCAGTATAATATTGTATATTCATAAAGACGATTAGCAAAAATACAGACACAGGTCCACACAGACTAATACAATGAGAATATAACACAGAGGTTCTCAGTGCGCAGCAGGTTATTTTAATCACATATTCTTTTTCTTTTCACTTACCTTTTCATTTTATTCAAGTATTTCGCAAGTTTTTAGTATATGGATAATGTATTAAAAGTTATGTTTTATTGACCTTGAATATTGTGCACCACCCTAAGGCAATCGATCCCTTCCTTTTTCATTCTTATTCTGATCTGGTTCAGATTGCAGTTAGAGCACAGTGTGATTGGAAGCCACTGAAGGCCAGGAGGCTAGTGTCTACACCTGTAGGAGACACGGGAGACCACCAAACTCGGACACTGCATTTGGGAAGCTGGGGTAGCCAGCCAAGCCAGGCCGGAGCCTGTGATATACCTTCAGGAAGCTTAGCAGACAAAACTGCAAGACTTTGTGATTTACCTGCAAGGAGCAGACAAAGTAGAGAGACACTTTGAGGGGTAGTCAATTGTTTGAAAAGTCAGTTGGGTGTCTGTTTTTTCCTATCTAATACACAGGAAAAAACAGACACCCAACCGACTTTTCAAACAATTGAATACCCCCTTTGTGTTGCAGTCTAGCTGCCCATATATAAAAGGCCAAAAGTGAGATAGTGCCCTGCACAGGGGGCTAGGCCATTTGCTACTTTCAGTTCATTTATATTAAATGCCTCCAGTAAAGCTTAATTTTCATTTATTCATCGGAAAAACTGTGTTTGAGTTTTGATGGAGCGCCTCGATACTGCACCAATACATCTCTCAACCGAGCTGAATACCCCAGGTCAGTACAGTATGTGGTATGTGGTGTATGTTCATGACGTCAACATTCCAGAATATCACGTGGACAAAATGTCAACATTTGCAATGTTGACACTGACAGGTTAGAGGCCATACTTGGAAGGAGATAGTGCACTTGCTATACAGCGTGTGTGATGTGCATTGATGGTGGCGTGCCATGAATCTCCGGTGGTGTTACAGCATGCAGAGATACTGAATGTGGGTGGCTCAGTACTTGCCTATTCAAATAAACACTTGTATACCAGGGGATGACTGAAACTAGCATTTGCATATAATCGCTGCTACAAGTCCGGCAACAGAGACAAAAGCTAACGCAACAGCATCCACCTCTGAATCTCACTCCCAGTGTGCGGCACTGAATGAATAATATGAACTGCAGGATTTAGTCAACTTTTTAGTGCATGCATTTGAGCACTATCATCAGGAGCAAAATATATACAAATGCAGTAAGGGATACGTACGATTTACCCACGGGCGGCATTCTGGCTGTCATGTTACCAACAGCAGAATCCCATCCAACAGAATGCCGGCAGTGGGGTGAGCACTAGAAAGCCCCTTGCAGGCTCGCTGCGCTTATCCCACTGTGGGCACGGTGGCTCGATGCACTGGCCACAGGTTATGTTCTCCCTCTATGGGTGTTGTGAGAACATAACCCTCAGTACTAATTATATTTGACAAGATGTGATTCATGAGGAAACATATTTATCAATGCAAATAAATAACATATGAAGGAATATAACACATACATAATTTTAATAGTTGTCATGAAATGGAAAGTGAATTGTACAGGATGTCATATAAACTCACCTGTAGAGAAACATGCCTAATAAAAAGCTATCAATAAGCCTGATACAAGTTTGTAAGCCAAACAAAAAACTCCCGACTGGGCAAAACCACGCTGCACTGCAGGTAGTGCAGATGTAACATGTGCAGAGAGATTTATATTTGGAGGAGGGGGGTATATGTTTTCTGTGCAGGGTAAATACTGGCTGCTTTTGCATGAAGCTCACAAATGTTAGCTTTATTTTTACACTGCAATTTAGATTTCAGGTTGAACACACCCCACACAAATCTAAATCTTTTGCCCAGTCATGTGCTTTTTTGCTTTGCATACAAACCTGAATCAGGCCCTCTGTAAGATAATTCTCTTTCAGATATCTTATTAGACATTGTTGTGACCAGAGCTGAGCGGTTCAGATTTTGAGGAATCCGAGCCGCTCCGATCATTTGGATCCGAGTCCACCTGAGCCACAGTTCGATTGTTCCCGCCAGACTGGGATTCCCGTTCGAGGCCAAACGTCATCTTCTCGGCGTCAGATTCTCATGGGACTTGGATTCTATATAAGACTTGGATTCTATAGAAACGGTTAGGATTCTGAGGAATCCAAGTCGCTCCAAACATTGGGATCCGAGTCCACCCGAGCCACGGCTCAGGTATTCCCGCCAGACTCGGATTCCCATTCAAGCTGCAAGTTGAAAAATAAAATCTATATATATATATATATATATATTGTTTTTGTACTGGTTGGTTGGTGCGCTTTACTCAAGTGCATTTTGTTCACGCGCATCTATAAGCCCTATGATCCAGGCAGTGTGTGGCAGTATTTCATAGATGAGCTATACTGCTGTGTGTGTTTGTGCCACTGCTCTATCATTTAGTTACTAGCTAGCTCACTTCAGCCTTTCGCCAATATTGGTGAAAACAATATTCTGAGCTGCGAGGTGGTCAAAATTTACTGGAAGTAACTGGAAATTAATGTTATTGAAACTAATAATACTCTAGTAACAACAAAAGGCCCAAATTATGTGATTTTAGTTTTTTTTTATCAATTTTTGAAAAAAATCCAAATCCAGTACCAGTCATGGCAGTATGGCAAATCCAATTCCAAAGCCAGATGATGAATCAGAGCCAAATCCAAAGCCATCAAAAATAATCTGGCTCTAGTTCCGACCAATTCCTAGCTTATTACAGGCTGTGCCAAGCTTTTCAAACCATGTTCTCACGCCTTAAAGTCTAGATCTGGCATCACTTAGGCACCAGTACAGGTTTTCTAATCAGGGTGCTATTATTGTCTATTACTCCTGTTGATGTTCATCTTGTCCATTGTTTATAGCTGCCTGCCCTGAGCTTGATGACAATTTGACCTCAATTTTCACCTGCCAATTTTGGACCTACTGATTTCTTTTTTTATTGGTGGCTAATTGCAGTCATTTCATTGGTTGCTAATTGCAGTCACTTTTTTGGTTGCTAATTGCAGTCATTTTATTGATAGCTAATTGCTGTCATATTGGTGAGTGACTATAGTTACATGTACAAGAACTGTGGACAGCAAAGTACCAGTAAACCCATTAAGTTGTATGAGCTGCTAAAGACCATAAAATTGACACAAGCCTGACAGGAGATGAGGTGGGATCTTATGACCTTGTTTGGGTTGAAAAAACTGCATCAATCCTGTAATAATGACTAAAATTGGATCTAGGCCTATCTATAGGCATTGTAGGCAAATGCCTAGGGCATCTGGAATGCCTAGGGCATCCCAAGCCAAGCCTAGAACCAGCGGTGGCTATCACGATTAGGCAACGGGGAAAATAAGCTCCCTCATTCTGCACTACTATTAAAAGTGATGGCTACATTGACCAGCAGAGAGTGCCCCGCTCCCTAGGTGCTCCCGAGTTCGAGAGCGGCATGGGAGCCGACCACAGCGAAGGACTTGATGGGCAGTTGGCCAAGGGCCTTATGATTCTATGGGCCTGGGTCATCTAACGCCACCACTCACCCTGTAGCTTACTTGCATATGTTACTTGCCATTCAGCACCGAGCCCCCGTTACCCGTACACAAAAGCCGCAAAGCGATTTGCTCTGGTATTGCAGCCGCAGCCTCCAGTCCTGGCTCACAGCTACGCCTCCGCTCAGACAGTGAGGCAGTAACTTGGACAGCTCCTGGCCGGCCAGGACCGGGCGATGTGCTGGTCTTCGGTCTAGGCCAGTGGTTCCCAAACTGTGTGCCACGGCACCCTGGGGTGCCTCAGGACACTTGCAGGGGTGCCTTGGATTGGTGGTCCAGGGTTAATTCAACTTACTTATGGTTAATGTGATAGGCAAAACCAGTGCTGGTGACTGCTAATCATAAAATATGTGGACACACAGAAGTGAATCTTTTCTCTCACCACATAACGGAACCTAAGGATGACATACAAACACAATTTACTTAATATTTATTATTATTTATTTATTTATTAACAGTTTCTTATATAGCGCAGCATATTCCGTTGCGCTTACAATTAGAACAACAGTAATAGAACAAAACTTAGTCAAAACAGACAGACATAGAGGTAGGAAGGAATATAATTTTTTTTTCTACATTTCTTTATAAACTTTTAATCTAGGGGTGCCGTGAAAAAAATTCTGATGCTTTAGGGCACTGTGACTCAAAAAAGTTTGGGATCCACTGGTCTAAGCTTTGTCAGACCCGAATCCACATAGCCGCTGGTAAAATAGCACTTGCCTCCTGCACTGAATCTGCATTCGGGAACAGGGTGTGTGTGTGTGTGGGGGGAGGGCTGGGGGTAGCTGCAGCCATGTAAAAGTCTGGGGAGGGGGGAGGGAAGAGAAGCATACATGCGCACAGATTGGGGGAAGAGCAGCAGGCATGCACACAGTGGTGGTGGTGAATCGAGCAGCACTGCAGCCATGCAACAGACTGGAGGAGAGGGGAAAGAGCAGCAGGCATGCAAAAGACTAGGGAGGGGGGAAGCAACCATTATGTACACTGTCAGGGAGCCTCACAGGTTTCTGCCAGTCTGTGAAATTGGAAAACAGCTAATGTCACCTTTAAATCTAAAGGTTTAGTAATATTTATTGAATGATTACCTTTTTATTCATGTGAATAGGTGAGTAGGGGACCCAGTGCATTGCTTTGCCCATGGGCCTACACTACTGTTATTACTGATTACAGCATTTAAAAAACAACACAGAGCACCCAGTGCTTATGTGCCATTAGATCCTTCCACATGTCCCTCATGTGCCATCAGAGCTCTCCACGTGTCCCTCATGTGCCATCAGACCCCTCCATGTGTCCCTCATGTGCCATGAAACCCCTCCACGTGTCCCTCATGTGCCATCAGACCCCTCCATGTGTCCCTTATGTGCCATCAGACCCCTCCACATGTCCCTCATGTGCCATCAGACCTCTCCACGTGTCCCTCATGTGCCATCAGACCCCTCCATGTGTCCCTCATGTGCCATGAAACCCCTCCACGTGTCCCTCCTGTGCCATCAGACCTTTCCACGTGTCCCTCATGTGCCATCAGACCCCTCCATGTGTCCCTCATGTGCCATCAGACACCATGCATGTGCACCTTATGTGCCTTCAGACTTCACCTTGTGCCCCTTTTGTGCCATCAGACCCCTCCACGGGTCCCTTATGTGCAGTCAGACCCCTCTACATGTCCCTTATGTGTCATCAGACCCCTCCATGTGTCCCTTATGCCCCATCAGACCCCACCACGATTCCCTTATGTGCCATCAGACCCCTCCACATGCCCCTTATGTGCCATCAGACCCCTCCACATACCCCTCATGTGCCATCAGACCCCCCCACATGTCCCTTATGTGCCATCAGACCCCTCCATGTGCCCCATATGTGTCACCAGACCCCTCCACATGCCCCTTATGTGCCATTCAGACTCATCCACTTGCGGATTTTTATTTCTAGCTCTTTGACGTAACAATATTTCATGTATTTCATTGGTTTTTGTAAAAGACTGGTTTTCCAGAACAGTGTGCTAGCATAATAGCCAAGGCCACTTGCTTGTGTTGGCAGGGGACATACTGAAAGTTGCCAGCCAGGAGAGGGGTGCTGGGTGTTCTGCTGGGTGTTGATATGCTGTGCTGGGAGAGGGCTGCTGTTGCTGTGATCTGTACTGTGCTGCTGGGAGTGCTGGGTTAGGAGTGCTGCGCTGGGAGAGGGGTGATTGGTGCTGCTGCTGCTGCTGCATACTTACCTACTCTCCCGGAAGCTGCGGGAGGCTCCCGTTTTTTGGGGTAGCCCCCTGCACCCCCGGAAGAGTGGGCAGGTCTCCCACATCCTGCTCGCACCCTAGTGATGCGAGCAGGATAGAGAGATAACCTCTCGCATTCGCGGGTCCGTCGGGTGGAGAAGGGGTTAAAATGACGCAAATCGCGTCATTTAGCCCCGCCCACTTCCCGCGGACCCGCGAATCGCGGCATTTCCCGATGCGGGGGCGGGGCTTAGTGATGTCACAGTCCGGCCCCGCCCCCTTAGACACATGCAGCGTGACTTACAATGTAGGTAAGTATGTGCTGCTGTGATCTGTGCTGTGAGGTTAGGTGCGCTAACATGCTGTGCTTGGAGATGGGGACACCAAACAAAATCTTTCCTAGGGCACCAAATTGGTTAGGACCAGCTCAACCCTCTACCCCCCTACATCAGCTGCCCCCCCCTTCCCCCTACCTCCCCCCCCCCCCACCACTCTTCCCCGGGAAATCTGCCACTGGGTGTGCACTGTATAGCATTTCTCTATATGTACTATGAGTCAATGTTACCATATCATGCTTTCTGTGTCTGAATTTGTCACTATTTATGTACAATGTATCTGTTTAAAAATGTCCCATTGTAGCCAGAGCCGGATTAAGGGGGGGTCCCAGGGGGTAAGTACCCCGGGCCCCCCTCCCTGACAGGGCCCCCCGTCAACCACCACAGATCAGACCTTAAGTGCTGATCCGATCTGTAGCGCTATAGCCGCCAGCCGCTGACACTGACTCTCTGACAGCCGTCATACAGACAGCGCCACAGAGTAGTGCCAGAATGCCGGTGGCTGCCCAATTGGATGCGTATTTGCAGCCTGCGGCTGTGCTGTATCTCGCTGTTCTTCTTCTGGTGCGCGGGACACAGCAGGAGGAAGGGGGCGGGACACAGCGGGAGGAAGGGGGCGGGACACAGCGGGAGGAAGGGGGCGGGCAGATGGAATCCGCTCTTGCTTCATCATCATCAGTGTCCGTGATTCCAGGGCTGTGTACGGCTACAAGACACAGTATTTCTCCCAGCACTGCCTTTCAGCACTCCAGTTCATCATCCAGGTGCCGGCTTACGTGTTGTCCTGCATCAAGCCACTGCTCCACGTATCTCAGGCAAGGACACACCCACCCTCCATAAATACTAATATATATGTACAGTATATATTTATGTGTATGTATATGTATATATATATATATATACTGTAGTTTTATATATATATATAGTCGAGACATAAATTTTCACACATATACAAACATATAGATATATGCACACATATATATCTAGATATATATACTGTGTTTGTGTGTATATATATATATATATATATATATATAAATACAGACAAAAGCGTTGCCTCTGCTGTCGTTTTTCTGAGTGCCACCACACGTTCTTCTATATATATATATACACATACACATAACAAAGAAACAGCGGCACTCCGGGGCTTTCATCCAGAAAAAAACTTTATTAAATAGGTCACAAAAACATATACCAACGTTTCAGGGCCTGCATAGCCCCTTTGTCAAAGTGTGACAGTATATATATATATATATATATATATATATATAGATAGATATATCTTTCTCTCTCTCTCGCTATATATATATATATATCAGTGTGTGTGTCTCTCTCTATGGGCGGGATGTACTGGAGTGCGAGATCGGCGGAGGTGCAGGATGCCGGCCGATCTTGGACGTTTGTTAAAGGGGCTATCACTTACAAGACATGGTTTTGCCTTTAAGTGACTGACCCTTTAAAAAAAATATCTGAGAGCGGCTGGCATCCTGCACCTCCGCCGATCTCGCACTCCAGTGCATCCCGCCATGTGTATGTATATAAGTGGGTGTGTTTGTGTCTCTCCTGCTATATATAAATATATATATACCTTTGAAAAAGCTGCCACCCTAGTGCAGCGAAACGTGTCAGGCTACAGGGACCCACGCCAGGAACTTTGCCTAATACGTCCGGACCATCCCCTACCACATTCCAGCACAAAGATCCATACCGGAAGGTGTCTGCTATTTGGCTGAACTGTCGAACTTCGTCTACCGCATTGCATGAGGAGCTCACCACTTACCATCTTGGAGCAACACATCCTCTAGCGGTAAAAGCCATAATTTTGGATATATACACCTCCTAAAATCTGTAGTTGCTGGACATATTAACCATTAGGGGAACAAATTTGGAACGGACTTTCCTAATTCAATACCATCTAAATTCCTGGCCTATGGGTAACCCTGGTTTTATTGATTCTATCATGTGTACTTTTTAATGTTATTATCTGGAACTACCATTGATGGTTTATATTCCTATATTAAATATACTAATTTTTAACCAAATATTGAATTATCAGATATTATTGTTGTTATATGTAAACAATCTAGCGCAGCCTTAATTGCTTTTTTTGTATATCTCTTGTGGGAGTGGCTTCCCGTTTTTATGGTTGCTGCTTGACAGAGCACCCCATATCTAAGCGCCCGAGAACTTTGGATTATTCCTTTCTCCTATATATATATATATATATATATGTGTGTGTGTGTGTTTGTATGCCTCTGTCTCTCTATATGTGTGCGTTTGTGTATCTCTCTCTCTCTCTTTGTAACGTAAACACATACTCAGACCAACTCCACCTTATATATTATGTACTTGCCTAGGTGCCCTCCCAGGTATCCAACTACATATATGTATGTAGCTCAAGTACAATGAATGTGTTGTGAGTGCCACCTGCAAAAACATCTATTATTATATATATATATATATATATATATATATATATATATATATGTGTGTGTGTGGGGGGAGGCATTTGATATGCCGGCTGTCGGGATCCCAACAGCCGGCATACCAACAACTATTTTCCCTCCTGGGGTGTCCACAACACCCCTGGAAGGAGAATAAATGGCACAGCGCACCACCATGCCTGCAGCGCGGCGAGCGCAGCGAACCCGCAAGGGGCTCTTTTGCGCTCACCCCGCTGCCGGCATGCTGGCGATCGGGATCCCGAGCACAGGCATACCGTAGTAGAGTAGTAGACCCATGTGTGTGTCATAGTTATTGCAGAAGAAGAGACCGGCACTTTAAACTTGTAGCAATAATCAGCAACGTTTCAAACACTCAGGCACTTTCTTAAGCCAAGGGTCCAAAACTTTGTATATTGCCAATAAACCGCTGTGTGTAAGTAAATGATAGTTTAGAGTGCCGGTTTCTTCTTTTGCATTAACTATCAATATTTAATAAAGAATCTTCAACATTTACAATGCTATGATTTAACTTTTTACTTTAGGGCCCCCCTGTCTTAAGTGCTCCGGGCCCCCCCCAGCCTTAATCCAGCTCTGATTGTAGCATAATGTTTAGCCCATTATTCCCAAGTGCCCTGAACCAGACTCCACTGAGCAAGTCCCAGCTGAAGACAGAGGAAAATATTTATGACATCATGCAACTCCTAGCCAAACCTGGTCACGGCCCCTTGTCCAGTTGCCCTTTCCCCTGGGGATTATGGTAATGTTCAATGAGGGAAACAAGGGAAAATGTCTGAGTTTAAAGAGCCGGCTATTATTATTTTTTTCTTTTACTTACAGTCCACCATAAGGAGTCTCATTGCAGCGGCAGAACTACCATTGGCGCAGCAGGTGCTTCACACCAGGGCCCCTGGGGACTATGGGGCCCACTACTGTCCAGACCAGCAATGAGTTTTCCCTTGGGCCACTGCACTACCATTTTGAGCAAAGTGAGATGACTGGTTCAGCAAAGGGAGCAAGGTGGGCCCCATTGCCTGAGGAACCCGCCCGTTACCTCAGGGAGGTGGGGTTGACCTTGTGTATGTGTGCAGCCACATCAGTTTGCCATCTAAGCTGAACTGATAGGGGAGTCCTGCTGCCTGTCAGTACTGATGATCACAGACGTGTACTGCCTCTAATTCACAGAACTGTCTGTGAACTAAAGGCAGCTCATGGACAGTGTAATTGGTTCTGTCAGAGTCTGCTTGACCGAGTGACAAACTGAGGAAAGCGCAGGGGGTGGGGACCCTTCTCACAGACAGGTCAGTGGCCGCTGTATTCTCACTGTTGCAAATAATGTGTATGCAGGAGTTGATATTGCAGAGGTATCTGCTCACCAGTGGATGACCCAGTTACTTAACCAGTGGTGTTGGCTTACTGATAGATAGCAGATGCAGCCATACCCATTGTTACATGTACACTGGTGATGGAGCGGAGCTGGAGCTGATTGGGGTTTCATACAGCTCACCAGCCAGTGGGTGTATATTGCAAACTGTTAGCTATGCAGAGGGGTTCGGTATGATTTACCGGCTGCCCGCAGCCAGTATTCCAGCAGCGGGTTGAGCGCAAAGAGTCCCCTTTCGGGCTCGCTGTGCTCGCCACACTGCGGACTCGGCACAGGTTCTATTCCCACTGTATGGGTGTCGTGGACACCCGTGAGTAGGAATAGTCCTGTTTGGTCGGTATTCCGGCTGCTGGCATTGCCAGCTGTCGGGATTCCGGCGGCAGTTTCCTGAACACCGGGATCCCGACATCCAGCAACTTAAACGTATACCATGCAGAAATGCTGGAACAGCTTTATGGCAGATGTTAACCAGGTCTCTCATAGGAGACTTCTGTCGCCCATCATGTCACTGCAAAATCTTATATAGTAAAGAAATAAGATGGCCCCGACACATTCTCAATAGTGATCCTGGTGGCCATCTTGGGATAGAAAATGAGGCCTCCCTGGAGGACAGGAAGACTACAGTCTGTGGAGTAGCACCCCCACCAAGGTAGACCCTCCCCTGGTCTCCACACAGAACAATACTGTGTGCAAGACTGTGTGATTGTACTCATGTCACTCTCTCCTTGTCACCCACTGCCTCTCCCTGTAACCACTCCCTGTGTCTCTGAGCCTCTCTCTGCCACCCATTGCTTCTCCCTGTCACCCACTGGTATGTGGCATATTATGAACTTGGGGTGGGTCACAGGAGGGGGTCGCAAAGTATATTTTTGCAACTGGCCCCATACTCACAAATGTAAAGGGATATAAGGTCAGATATGTAAATAGTAGAGCAGTGGGTGAGGGCTTTGTATGTGAGTGTGAGAAGTTTGAATTGTATTCTGAAAGGGAAGGGAAGCCAGTGAAGGGATGGTAGGAGAGGGGAGGTGGACATAGTGCGTTTGGTGAGGAAGAAGACCCGAGCTGCAGCACTGAGGATAGATTGGAGCGGAGAGAGGTAATTGTCAGGAATGCCAGTTAGGAGGAGATTGCAATAGTCCAGTCTGGAAATGACGACTGAGTGGATAATGGTCTTAGTGGCATCCAGGGTGAGAAAGGGTCTTATCCGGCTGGAATTATTTTTGAGATGAAAATGGTAGGTTTATGAGGGCCAATCAGTGTTCCTGACACTGGGAGGCATAGGCATAACTAATGCTGAGTCCCATACAGTTTCCTGAAATACAATTACAGATGTTTGGTGCCATCGATTTTCCTACCCATGTGAGCTACGAGTGCTAGGCAGTTGCTGTCATAAAAATCAAAATACTTATATGTAATATTATTATTATTATCATCCTCTTTTTATATGGCGCCATATGGGATCTGAAGCGTCCAATTACAGAGTACATAAACAAATAATCAAAACAGAAAAACAATGACTTACAGTTGAAGACAATATAGGGCAAGTACAGGGTAAAGAAACATAGCTACAGCAGCAGATGATACTGAAATAAGTATCGCTGGCAGAAAACGCTGGGATTTGGTGCAGTCGAAAATTATTATAGTAAGAAAAAGGATAAGCACATGAGGAAACGGTCCTACTCGTGATAACTTACATTCTAAATGGGAGGGACAGCAGACAGGGGTTACACAGATGGGGTAGACAGAGATGGAACAGAGGGTTAGGATGAGATTTGGCAGGGTTTGGTGAAGAAGTGGGTCTTGAGAGCCTGTTTGAAGATTTGAAGAGAGGTGGAGAGTCTGAGGGGGAGAGGTAGAGAATATAAAGATATTCTGCATTATGGAAATCTGAGAAGGGTCTCTAGAGATGTACATATTGAGATGCAGTTATACTGTATGACAGTTATGATGCTGATGTTGCTGAAATGTCGACATTGAACATGTCAGCACCTGCAGACTGTTGACATTTTCACAATGTTGACGTGTGAACTGTCAACATTCTACATGGAATGTTAGTCTGTGGGGGGGCTAAGGTTAGGCTTCGTGGGGGAGGAATAGGCTGTAGGAGAATGGTTGGAGATATTCACCATCGGAAGTGATGCAGGATCAGCCAGAAGTCAGCATCAGCTGACTGTTAGAAATGGAAGAAACACAGTTAAGCTTCCAGACCCGCCAAACCAGGTAAGTCACCTCTAGATCACCAGGAACGTTTTATCAACATTCTAATCTTGTTGACATTTTATCAGTATAACATGTTGAATGAGCATGGTCAATATTGACATGACAAGTATGTCACCATTCATGTTGATGAATTTCTCATGTCAACATTATGAATGACAAAATTAATGTTGACAAAATACACCACACCCATACATATCACTTGCTGGCTATGAAATAAATCCATTGAGTACAAACCAAGAGAGAACTGCCAGCACAGGAAAACCAGTAAAAAAAAAAGGTTTTTGAACTCAGATTGAGAATAAGGGCCATATGCAATTGCGGTCGAATTGCCGCAAATGTCAAAAAACGGGGCATTTTCGACACGAAAAAATGATTCGACAATGCAATACAGTACTTTTCGACAAAAAAACGGCCATTTCAGATTTGACTTTTTGCAATTCGACAGTTGTCAAATTCGACATGTCTGCAATGGTAAAAATGCGTCTTTTCGACAAAAGTATATTCAATTGAAGAATGTCGATTCGACAACAGTGCTTTTTGACATTAATTTCGTCAATTTCAGTCCGCCTCATTTTGCTGGCGGGATCTAATACAAAATTTTAAAAACATGTTTTTTGTGTGTTTTTTTTATTGCTAATAGCATATCTAATTATACTAGAAGGGATTATCTACTTGGGTTTGTCTATTAGGAGCCACAAGTATTATTTAATTTATTTTTTACTGACTAAAATAATATGGAGTGATCAGAGCATGTTTTTCAGTGGGAAGGGGTGGGAATGGGTTAAAAATCAAGAAAAAAAAATGTGTGGGGTCCCCCCTCCTAAGCATAACCAGCCTCGTCTCTTTGAGCCGGTCCTGGTTGTAAAAATATGGGGGGGAAATTGACATGGGATCCCCCGTATTTTAACAACCAGCACCGGGCTCTGCGTCCGGTCCTGGTGCAAAAAATATGGGGGACAAAAGACGTAGGGGTCCCCCGTATTTTTCACACCAGCACCGGGCTCCACTAGCTGGAGAGATAATGCCACAGCCGGGGGACACTTTTATATAGGTCCCTGCGGCCGTGGCATTAAATCCCCAACTAGTCACCTCTGGCCGGGGTACCCTGGAGGAGTGGGGACCCCTTAAATCAAGGGGTCTCCCCCCTCCAGCCACCCAAGGGCCAGGGGTGAAGCCCGAGGCTGTCCCCCCCATCCAAGGGCGGCGGATGGTAGGCTGATAGCCAAGTGACAAAATAAAGAATATTGTTTTTTGTAGCAGAACTACAAGTCCCAGCAAGCCTCCCCTGCAAGCTGGTACTTGGAGAACCACAAGTACCAGCATGCGGGGAGGAAACGGGCCCGCTGGTACCTGTAGTTCTACTGCAAAAAAAATACCCAAATAAAAACAGTACACACACACCGTGATAGTAAAACTTTATTATATACATGCACACTGACACACACATACCTATGTTGACACGACGACTCGGTCCCCTTCACCAGTAGAATCCACGGGGTACCTGTAAATAAAATTATACTCACAAAAATCCTGTGTAGATCTGTCCTCTTCTTGTTTGTAATCCACGTACTTGGCAAAATAATAAAATGCAAAACCCGATCCACGCACTGAAAGGGGTCCCATGTTTACACATGGGACCCCTTTCCCCGAATGCTGGGACCCCCCGTGACTCCTGTCACAGAGGGTCCCTTCAGCCAATCAGGGAGCGCCACGTCGTGGCACTCTCCTGATTGGCTGTGCGCGTCTGTTGTTAAAATACGAGTGATCCCCTGTCAATTTTTTCCCCGTATTTTTACAACCAGGACCAGCTCAAAGAGCCCGAGGCTGGTTATGCTTAGGAGGGGGGACCCCACGCATTTTTTTTCAGGATTTTTTAAACACTTTTGTTCCACCCATGAAGTCAAATCCGGGGACGCACACTATCGTCAATTGGTCCGTTTTTCGACAGCGGGACTGTCGAATCCGTTTTTTATTGAATATGTCGAATTCCGGTCCCGGCGGGAGGGTGTCTGACTGTCGAATTGTGTCGAATTTAAAAATGGTCGAATTCCAGACGGAATTCGACCGCAATTGCATATACCCCTAAGTGTTGCTGCAATGGCGAATCTACTGGTGGCACAGCTGGTGCAATGCACCAGGGTCTGCAGCCGGCAATATAAGTAGTACTAATAATGAGTCTGAATGACTAATTATAGTAGCCATCCAGCTAGTCACTGCGGACCCATAATAAACGTGGAAGACATCTGGCCACAGTAGATGAGAAGGGGAGCTCGTCACCTCCTTGTAGGGGTCAGGGAACAGCTTCTGCAGAACCAAGCAGGGCCGCTCCCTTCTTCTCTACACTTCCTCCTGGCACCTGCCTTCCCCTCTACCATGCTGCTCTCTATTCCAGTGTGAGACCTCCTGCAAGAGAATTCGGCCCGCCCCTTCTACTCTACACTGACTAACGCAGTACTGCCCACTCTACTCTCTACCTTGCTGCACTCTCTCTTGCTCTCTACCATCCAGAGGACCATGCCCGCCCCCTCCTTCCAGTCTACATTGCCGTCCTTGTTCTAATCTGTCTGCAGCTCCATAGGACAGAGGAGCTGGCAAGTACACGTGGAGACACTGTGTATGTTCTAAAGGGAGTGTAGTGTAGTGCAATAATGTAGCACTGCACATGGGGGGATGTAATAAATAATAATAATAATAATAATAAATAATAAAATGTGGTGTAGTGATGCAGAGCTGCACATAGGAGGAGATGTAGTGTAGGGATGTAGTGCAGCATAAAAGGGGATGTAGTGTAGTGACACAGGACTGTGCATAGGGGGGATGTAGTGTAGGGATGTCCCCTAAGGGTACAGAAGAATGCTATCAGCGATGTCAGGGGCAGCACTTCTTGTAGGTGTGACATGACCTATATACCAACTACCCGGTTCTTCGGCAAGAGATACAGTATGTGTTACTGCGTGACTGAGCTTCTGTAAAACTTAGCTCCCTCCATAACTTGACAAATTGTGTTGTCCTTGCGGCCATCTAAATAAATTCCCTCCAGATGCAGCTCATCCTTGGCAGTGTCTGTCAGTTTTGACCTCTCTCTCTCTCTTCACTTATTAATGACTGATGAGATGTCATTTGGAGTAATGAGACCGAAGTCTTGCAAAACTGCAGTTGATATGGCTGCAGGGTTTTTTGCGCATGCGCAAATCTTATAAATAGTTTTTACCATCAAAAACTTTTGATGCGATGGTTAATTACCATTGCATCGAAAGTTTCAGTGGTGGAAGTTCAGCCATCATTCGATGTTGGGCTTCCGATGTTCATCCCTGCTACCTACCTAGAAAATACCTGAAACTAGTCCAGGTGATATCAGGAGCACTCATGGCAAAGATGGGATTTAGTGGAAAAAAGCAGTATTTTTACCTTTTTTTCGGTGGGGCATGGACCCCCTTTTAAACGTCTACCCCAAAGTTCACCTAAATACAACTTCACTGCCAATATATATGCCCCAAAACCGTGCCTTCAATTAATTACAAAATATTCTAATTTGTGTCAAGTTTTTAAAACTTCAAGCACCAAGTGGGGATAGTAAAGATTTTAATTTCAAACTCACAATTTTGTTATTCTTCGACCCACCCTAGTGAGGTGTCCCATTGTTACCTTTGCAATGTGCTTCTCCTCAAATCTCCAGTTAGGCTGTGGATTAAAAGATTGACAGTATTTACTATCATCCAGGATCCAGAACTCTAGTAGAATATCCAATCCAAATATAACAGAGTAGCTCTTAAAGAGCTCAATCTAACATTTTCAATTGGCTCAAGGCCTTCAGCATTACACTGCACAGAAGCAATCTGATGCTGTGTTCAATATTTTATTAGTATGTACATATAAATTCACTCCTGAGTCACGCCTCTTTACGGTGATAACCACTACATATTTCAAGGCGTGTATCACCTTTATGTGATTTATTGGCTTTTACAAGCACCCTGCTAATTTACCTAAATATATTTTGCCATTTTTACCCCAATTTTCTTCTGGATACAGTATATGAAGGTTGTTTTTTTTTTCCATTGCTCTGGGGAACAACAAAGCTAATCTCTGGACATACAGGGGTACATTTACTAAGCAGTGATAAGAGCGGAGAAGTGAGCCAGTAGAGAAGTTGCCCATGGCAACCAATCAGCACTGAAGTAACATCTATAATTTGCATATTATAAAATAATACAGAGCTGCTGATTGGTTGATCGGGAAATTTCTCCACTGGCTCACTTCTCTACTCTTATCACTGCTTAATAAATGTACCCCTAAGTAACTGTTTCCAAGTAAGAAAGAACAGCAGATATATATTATTGTTTTTAGGACAATAATATACACGGTCTAGTCACATTATTATGACCACCAACTAATAGCCAGAGGAACAGCAGTGTGCAGCACAAACAGCAGCTAGATGGGCTGAACTTTTGTTTTAGACACACGTCTTGTAGCCCCCAGGTTCATTTTGACGGTGAGCTGCTTCACTGTAGCGTGTCGCTCAGCCCTCACGCACCTTCATAGCCAACGTTCTTCTCTCACATAAATGGCACGTGGTGCTCCGCGGTTTCCACGTTGGTTATTCACAATGGTGCCATTTGTCCGGTCACGATACATCTTCACCACAGCAGCATGAGAACAGTTCACAAACTGCGCTGTTTCAGAAATACTGCCACCCTTGGCCCGAAAGCTGATTATCATCCCTTTTTGCAACTCGGATAAATCGCCCTTTACCCATGACAGCAACGAGTGATATGTGTGCAGACAGCCTATCGTACACTGTATATACCCACCAAGCCACGTCAAACACATGACATTCTTCATGGGCTATGCGCTTTACTATGCCCAATGATATAAAGACATGACTAAAAGACACAGAATAAAGCTATGTATTTTGCAAAAAAAGCAGAAGGTGTGTACAAATCAAATAATAGTCAAGGAGATTCCCTTTAACTTTCCCCAAATGTTATAGTGTTTTCTACGTCTCTAACCTGAAAAACCAGATACTGAAGTACAGTATATACTTTTTACTTAATGCATTACTGGCATACCAAAAGCAATCAATCTATCAATCACAAAATAGCCGAAACAATTCCATCCAACCAAAACATTACAATAAGAATTTGTAACATCCTGTCTGTACAATGAAAGCAATACACGGCTAAATACTATAATGTGTAATAATGTTATGTATACAAGATGCAAACCGTAAGTGACCATACTCCAGTCATACATTCTTATTAATGTACTCATACACATAAAAATAGACTGTTTCTATTACTGTTAATGTGAGACATGCTATGACGAGTCCTGGTAAACCTCACATCCAGATGAAAAACAAGCGTGGCCAAATTCCCAACCACCTGAAAGCTTCACCGATGACTTGTGAAAACATTTCTGTCATCTATCTATCCACAAATATGTCAGGATGTCTGACTGAGGGAAGACTTTTTTTTAGCAGCAATAAAAAGCAATGTTGTACATGTTTGAACTCTTGACATGATGTCAAATGTATTCAACAAGAAAGACTACAATATAAAGATCATTAGAAAAAAAAAAAGGTGTAAAATTGCATTGTTAATAGTAACAAGAAGCAAGCAGGTCAAGCTCCCTGTGATAAGTGGAACATTCTAGAATGCCTCAATGTTCTGTTACCTATTAATATGACAACTGTATCATCCACGGATTCAAAATATGAGGGGTTGGGTTATGTAAAAGTGACAAATAGGATAAAACTACATATACATTAGCTTATTTAATAAATTGTCAGGGTAAACATGGTGCTAATCTCAGGGCAACAGCTTCTCGCCCATGGCAAATGTGACAAGTAGTAATAACTATTTTTTAGTTTTTGACAGAAAAGGTGGTATTCTTTCTCCTCGATATGAATAGGATGTTTCATGCATTGCATATTCTATGAGATACATCCAGTGACATTCTGTATTGAAAACAGAAATGTCTCCAGCCATCAAAGCATTCTAGTAAGCGGAAAGTTTTATTGTCAAGTAACACATAACGCCATCTGATGGATGTCTCTTTAGCAGTGATGAGCGGGTTCGGATCCTCAGGATCCGAACCCCCCCGAACTTCACCCATTTTACACGGGTCCGAGGCAGACTCGGATCCTCCTGCCTTGCTCGGTTAACCCGAGCGCGCCCGAATGTCATCATCTCGCGGTCGGATTCTCGCGAGATTCGTATTCTATATAAGGAGCCGCGCGTCGCCGCCATTTTTCACTCGTGCATTGGAGATGATCGTGAGAGGACGTGGCTGGCGTCCTCTCAGTTTCTATGTTCAGTGGGCTGCAAATTGTGCTGCAAATATCTGTGCTCAGTGTGCTGCAAATATTTGTGCTCAGTGTGCTGCAAGTGCAAATATCTACGTTCTCTGCCTGAAAAACGCTCCATATCTGACTGTGCTCAGTGTGCTGTAAATATCTGTGCTCAGTGTGCTAATTGCTTTATTGTGGGGACTGGGGACCAGCAGAATTATATAGTTGGAGGACAGTGCAGAGTTTTGCTGACCAGTGACCAGTGACCACCAGTATTATACGTTCTCTGCCTGAAAAACGCTCCATATCTGTGCTGCATTGTAGTATATAGTAGGAGGACAGTGCAGAATTTTGCTGACCACCAGTATAACTATATACATAGCAGTACGGTACAGTAGTCCACTGCTCTACCTACCTCTGTGTCGTCGAGTATACTATCCATCCATACCTGTGGTGCATTTCAGTTTTGCACAGTTTGCTGACCACCAGTATATACTATATAGCAGTACGGTACAGTAGGCCACTGCTCTACCTACCTCTGTGTCGTCAAGTATACTATCCATCCATACCTGTGGTGCATTTCAGTTTTGCACAGTTTGCTGACCACCAGTATATACTATATAGCAGTACGGTACAGTAGGCCACTGCTCTACCTACCTCTGTGTCGTCAAGTATACTATTCATCCATACCTGTGGTGTATTTCAGTTTTGCACAGTTTGCTGACCACCAGTATATACTATATAGCAGTACGGTACAGTAGGCCACTGCTCTACCTACCTCTGTGTCGTCAAGTATACTATCCATCTATACCTGTGGTGCATTTCAGTTTTGCACAGTTTGCTGACCACCAGTATATAATATATAGCAGTACGGTACAGTAGGCCACTGCTCTACCTACCTCTGTGTCGTCAAGTATACTATCCATCCATACCTGTGGTGTATTTCAGTTTTGCACAGTTTGCTGACCACCAGTATATACTATATAGCAGTACGGTACAGTAGGCCACTTCTCTACCTACCTCTGTGTCGTCAAGTATACTATCCATCCATACCTGTGGTGCATTTCAGTTTTGCACAGTTTGCTGACCACCAGTATATACTATATAGCAGTACGGTACAGTAGGCCACTGCTCTACCTACCTCTGTGTCGTCAAGTATACTATCCATCCATACCTGTGGTGCATTTCAGTTTTGCACAGTTTGCTGACCACCAGTATATACTATATAGCAGTACGGTACAGTAGGCCACTGCTCTACCTACCTCTGTGTCGTCAAGTATACTATCCATCCATACCTGTGGTGTATTTCAGTTTTGCACAGTTTGCTGACCACCAGTATATACTATATAGCAGTACGGTACAGTAGGCCACTGCTCTACCTACCTCTGTGTCGTCAAGTATACTATCCATCCATACCTGTGGTGCATTTCAGTTTTGCACAGTTTGCTGACCACCAGTATATACTATATAGCAGTACGGTACAGTAGGCCACTGCTCTACCTACCTCTGTGTCGTCAAGTATACTATCCATCCATACCTGTGGTGCATTTCAGTTTTGCACAGTTTGCTGACCACCAGTATATACTATATAGCAGTACGGTACAGTAGGCCACTGCTCTACCTACCTCTGTGTCGTCAAGTATACTATCCATCCATACCTGTGGTGCATTTCAGTTGTGCGCAGTATATATAGTAGTAGGCCATTGCTATTGATATATTACTGGCATATAATTCCACACATTAAAAAATGGAGAACAAAAATGTGGAGGGTAAAATAGGGAAAGATCAAGATCCACTTCCAGCTTGTGCTGAAGCTGCTGCCACTAGTCATGGCCGAGACGATGAAATGCCATCAACGTCGTCTGCCAAGGCCGATGCCCAATGTCATAGTAGAGAGCATGTAAAATCCAAAAAAATAAAGCTCAGTAAAATGACCCAAAAATCTAAATCAAAATCGTCTGAGGAGAAGTGTAAACTTGCCAATGTGCCATTTACGACACGGAGTGGCAAGGAACGGCTGAGGGCCTGGCCTATGTTCAAGGCTAGTGGTTCAGCTTCACATGAGGATGGAAGCACTCATCCTCCTGCTAGAAAACTTAAAAGAGTTAAGATGGCAAAAGCACAGCAAAGAACTGTGCGTTCTTCTAAATCACAAATCCCCAAGGAGAGTCCAATTGTGTCGGTTGCGATGCCTGCACCTCTTTTTTCTTTCATTTTTCTTTGCATCATGTGCTGTTTGGGGACTATTTTTGGAAGTGCCATCCTGTCTGACACTGCAGTGCCACTCCTAGATGGGCCAGGTGTTTGTGTCGGCCACTTGGGTCGCTTAGCTTAGTCACACAGCTACCTCATTGCGCCTCTTTTTTTCTTTGCATCATATGCTGTTTGGGGACTATTTTTTTGAAGTGCCATCCTGTCTGACACTGCAGTGCCACTCCTTTATGGGCCAGGTGTTTGTGTCGGCCACTTGTGTCGCTTAGCTTAGTCACACAGCTACCTCATTGCGCCTCTTTTTTTCTTTGCATCATGTGCTGTTTGGGGACTATTTTTTTAATATGCCATCCTGTCTGACACTGCAGTGCCACTCCTAGATGGGCCAGGTGTTTGTGTCGGCCACTTGGGTCGCTTAGCTTAGCCATCCAGCGACCTTGGTGCACCTCTTTTTTTCTTTGCATCATGTGCTGTTTGGGGACTATTTTTAAAATCTGCCATCCTGTCTAACACTGCAGTGCCACTCCTAGATGGGCCTGGTGTTTGTGTCGGCCACTTGGGTCGCTTAGCTTAGCCATCCAGCGACCTTGGTGCACCTCTTTTTATCTTTGCATCATGTGCTGTTTGGGGACTATTTTTTAAATCTGCCATCCTGTCTGACACTGCAGTGCCACTCCTAGATGGGCCAGGTGTTTGTGTCGGCCACTTGGGTCGCTTTGTTTAGTCACACAGCTACCTCATTGCGCCTCTTTTTTTCTTTGCATCATGTGCTGTTTGGGGACTATTTTATTGAAGTGCCATCCTGTCTGACACTGCAGTGCCACTCCTAGATGGACCAGGTGTTTGGGTTGGCCACTTGGGTCGCTTAGCTTAGTCATCCAGCGACCTCGGTGCAAATTTTAGGACTAAAAATAATATAGTGGAAATTATGGTTATTGAGGTTAATAATACTATGGGATCAAAATGACCCCAAAATTCTATGATTTAAGCTGTTTTTGAGGGTTTTTTGTAAAAAAACACCCGAATCCAAAACACACTAGAATCCGACAAAAAATTTTCAGGGAGGTTTTGCCAAAACGCGTCCGAATCCAAAACACGGCCGCGGAACCGAATCCAAAACCAAAACACAAAACCCGAAAAATTTCCAGTGCACATCACTACTCTTTAGTTATTTACAGGTCCTGCCGCAGCCTCCAGATGTCCTAGCAAATGCACCGTTCTTTGTTCGTCGGGAGGCTTGCCACCTAGCAACAGCTGGCGGGCTAGGTTCAAGCCTCCCGATGGATCGCTGGGAAGGTATAGTGAAAGAAAACTTTCACTTACCTTCCCACAGCCTGGGGAGAGCGGGGACAGAGCCGCGGGTAGCGGCCGTGCAGGAACTTGTGCACGTGCGCGCATGCTGGGCACATGCGCACGCACCCTATAAGGTGCTAGGCCCCGCCTCCAGACTTTGGATCTTACCTCAGCGCTGCAGAAGAGAGGACACAGTGTCTGTGTCAGCCACAGACACTCTGATAGTGTCCCCACGGCGCAGCAAAAGAGGCAGGCAGCCTTCTAGGAAGAACCTAGATAAAGCTGCCGACACAACTACTTCCTCAGATGAGGATATATTTAAAAGGAGAAGATTTATTAACCCTGTCAGGTTGGAAGACAACAGGGACAGCTCTGAGGAGGGAGAAGTCAGTCAGAATGCTGAGACTCCTTCTCCTCATGCATATTCTTACAGAGTGGTGAGAAAGTGCACAAGTAAAAAGAAACATACTGATCCTGTTTCTTCTAGAGATGTCTGTTCAGGTAAAAACATCTCTTTCCCAGGTATTGCCAGTAGTTGGAATAGCTCTAAGGTCCATAGCAGACCCCCCTCTCCTGCCCACAGCCGACATACATTCCCTGTCACTGATCGGCAACCTGCGCAGGACCGCGCTCATAAGGGGACTAGTCATAGTCATACAACTCCCCTTTCCCACTCATTTAGGGAAGCTGGTTACCCTCCAGTAGATTGGGAGTCAGAGGAGGTAACCAGGACTAGCGCATCTTCTCGCAGAGGCGAATATAGTGACTTGCAAATGGCCTGTGTAGCCTTAGCGGGTAGAATAAAAATAAAAATATATTCAGCCCACTGGGCTCTGAGCGAGCGCTCTCAAGTATACAATTTCACCCAGTTAGCCTTTAGAACGGTACTTGTTAAGGAGGATGACATATTTCTCCATAACCACACTGACATCCCAGACATCCCGGCCCTATTTGCCCCAGACATCGATCCGGCTTTAACTTCACTCGTGGGGGAAAAGGTCCAGAGTGACACTATGGACAAATTGCTGAGAAAGATTCAATTTAAAGTTTCAGACACTGCCGGTCCCTTATTATTTGTCCTTGACAAGGCAGAAAAAGAAGGCGTCTCAGGGGGCTCCCTAGATTCCCTGGCAGCTTCCAATATGGCCCTTTTAAAAGCTATTAGTAGGGCTACCCTAATAATTGGTCAGACATTTGATTTCATATCAAACTCACGTAGCACTCGCTGGCTAGCTAATGCAGGGCTAACTAACCTAGCACCCAGACCAGTAGACGTTTTCGGACCCGACTTCATAGACGAAGTGAAGGTCTGCTATAAAGCTCGCAAATCCTTTGCAGACCTCAAAGGACCTCAGCCTTCCAGGCGGCCCTTTTATCAGGAGGGTCATCCTGCGGGAGCCAGCAGCTTGACCCGAGAATACAGAGGCGCTCCCAGAGGTGGCCCTTCCCGGACTCGGACCGCGAGAGGCACAGGGTCCGGCGGCACATACGCCCACAGGTAAGACAGAGGATATGGTATGTCACCTTACTTTACAACCTCCTCCTTGTCTTTCTCAGGCAATATCCTTCTGGAGGCAGATTACCACAGACAGGTGGTTGCTAAAAATCGTGGAAAAAGGTTTATCCCTCCCCCTTTTGCATTTTCCATGACAAATTTTCCCCTGTTCAAAACCCCCCAGTTATTTATTAGATGTAGTCCTATCCCTTGCCCTGCAGCTAGGCAAGATAGAGTTGGCAGACACTTCCACAAGAGGCTGGGTCAGTCACCTTTTTCCTGTCAGAAAACAGGACGGTTCATACAGACCAGTCTTAAATGTCAAATCTCTCAACCAAAACATAAAACCTCGTTCCTTCCATATGGAGGGCTTGGCCGACATACCTTTCCTACTAACAAAGAACGATTTCTATATCAAAATAGACCTCAAGGAGGCCTTTCACACAATTCAAATGCACCTAAACCACAGAAGACTTCTAAGGTTCCTGTGGAAAGACGTTCTCTATCAGTGGACCGTCATGGTCTTTGGCCTTTCCAATGCCCCCTATACATTCACTCGCCTTATGAAAGCAGTGATCTCTCACCTTCACCAGAAAGCAATCCGTTGTATAATCTACCTAGACGACTTGTTAGTAGTCCACTCAGACCAAAAAACCCTTCTGCTTCACAAAGAGCTCATTCTTTCTCTCCTCCAGGACCTATGGTTTACTATAAATTACGACAAGTCCATATTAACACCTACCCAGTCAATTGTTTTTCTGGGTTTCTTGATAGATACCCCTTCTTTCTCGATAGCAGTTCCCCCAGACAAGTGGAAAGACATTCAAGACTCCGTAACTCGAACCCTCAAACATAATCTCTCGCTGAGAGACTTGGCCAGAGTGATAGGGAAAATTAGATCTTTAGATCCAGGATTTATTCCCTCTCACCTTGTCTGCAGACACTCTCAGATTCTCCTTCCAGCTCTCCTTCATGGAGGATGGACTTAGTCAGACAAAATCCTCTTGACACCCATAGTTCTCAAAGAGGTTCGCAGTTTGAGGGACCTTCCACTGCCATCTCTCAGACCTCTCCTACCTCCTCCTCCAGACATAGTCATCACATCAGATGCGTCTCTCTCGGGATGGGGAGCATTTACAAGAGACCGGGCGGTAAGGGGAAAATGGTCCACTCAAGAATCAACAGCGCACATCAATCTCTTAGAATTGAGGGCGGCGAAGTTAGCACTTTCCTCTCTAGTTCCCCCGACCTTCCGGGACAACTCAGTCCTCCTCTGTCTAGACAACAGGACCACAGTGTCCTACCTCAAAAGAATGGGAGGTACTCGATACCTGATTCTCTGCCAAGAAGCAATAGACATCTGGAACTGGGCGGTGAAACGGTCCATACTCCTGTCTGCAACATACGTCCCAGGAGAGCTAAACGAGTTAGCCGACTCCTTATCCAGGAAAAAATTAACACTGGATCGGGCGTCTCTTAGACCGGAAGTTTTCATCAGTATCGTGAAAACCTTTGGTCAACCACAGGTAGACCTGTTTGCAACTGCATCGAACACACAGGTCCAAACCTGCATGTCCAAAATCTGGACTCAGGGGGCTCTCCACTCAGATGCGATGTCCTTTCCGTGGACAGATCTGATTCTCCCATATGCTTTCCCTCCTCCAGCTATGCTACTGAAGGTACTTCACAAGATCAAGACAGACAGAGTGTCTCAGCCCATCTTGGTTTACCCTGTTTGGCCTTCCCGAGTTTGGTTCCCCTTGATCAACCCTCTTCGCAAGGGACCCAAGCTTCCCCTAGGCATGTCCAAGGATTTTTTCCAAGGGACTCCCGACCTCCTTCAGGAACTTCCACATTGCATGTGGATAGCGATATTACTCAGTTGCTGACCACCACTAACCTCTCGGCCTCCTCAGTAGCCTTGATAAATGCTTCTCTTAGACCCAGAACAAAATCCAGGTACCAGTCCATCATAAATGAGTTTGTCTTGGCAGGCTTCTCAGAATCCTCCTTTAGCTTCTCTTTCAGAACCTAACTTAGCGCTAGACTTCCTGGCCGTTAAGTTTGAGTCAGGCCTGGCATCTGCCACCATACGGTCGTATGGCTCGGCCCTAGCTCTTCTCATTCCAGGGCTTACGGAAAGCAAGATGTACCTTAGATTACTCAAAGGTATTTTCTTGTCTAGGTCACCATGTCCGCGATACTCTTCCACATGGGACATTAATCCTTTCTTAAACTATTTAGCCACAATCCCTTCAAATTCCAACATCTCCAATCTTTCAAGAAAACTGGCTTCACTACTAACACTAGCTTTCACAGCTAGAAGAGCCAAACTTTCCTTAATAGACACATCCGAACCCTGGATGACAACCACTCCAGTGGGTTTCCATATAGTCCTAAAAGGTCACACAAAGACCAGCTCCATTCAAAACCCTTTGGTGGAGTTTGATCTAGTCAAAGACCAGTCAGACACGGATCTTTGCATAGTTGAGTGCTTATCCGCTTACCTCGCAACAACAGCTCCATGGAGAGATGACATTTCTAGCCTTTTTATCACATGCCGAAAGCCATTTTGTCCAGCCAGACCGTCTAAAATCAGGGGTTGGATAGTTTCTGCGATGCAAAGCTCAGGAATAGATACCTCCATTTTCAAGGGACACTCCATCCGTGGTGCCACCGTCACCTCGGCTGCGGCTAGAGGCTTAACATTACAATCCATAATCCAGGCCGCGCGTTGGTCGTCCACTCGTACCTTCGTGAAACATTATCGGAGGCCTTCTGATACTCAAAGGATAGAATTCCTTAGAGGAACCAACAGGTATGTGGTAGTCTACCCACCAGCTGTTGCTAGGTGGCAAGCCTCCCGATGAACAAACACTAGTTTGCAGGAATCTATGACCTGCAAACTCTCTTTGTTCTGGGGAATAGGATTGCCACCTAGCAACAGTTCCCACCCTACCCACCCTATACCTTGCTAGGTATGTTGGTTGTCATCTCTAACAACAGTCATTAATTATGCCTGTTTTCTCTTTGGATTTCAGGCGCTCCAAAGGGTCAGAAGAAACAGCCGCAGGCGCAGCAACCTAAAGATCTGAAATAGCCTTACAAATATCTTTAATGGGCTCTGCAAATTTGCAGGAGTTTGGTTTATATGCTAATTTCAGAAGCAGCATAACAGTTCTTTCTTTGGCAATCGCCAGTTGTTTTTTCTTATCACCTGTATTACTGTTGAAAGGTTTCTAGTTTACACATTTGTTTCTGCATCTATATGGTCTCCCGTGTCCTTCGTTACTAGGTTAGAGGAGCTAAGGTGATCTTAAACCTCAAAATTTTCTCTTTTGTTCTAGTTGGAATTGCCATCTGTAAGCTTCCGTAAAATCTAAAGTCTGGGGGCGGGGCCTAGCGCCTTATAGGGTGCGTGCGCACGTGCCCAGCGTGCGCGCGCATGAGTTCCTGTGCGGCCGCTACCCGAGGCTCTGTCCCCTCTCTCCCCAGGCTGTGGGAAGGTAAGTGAAAGTTTTCTTTCACTATACCTTCCCAGCGATCCGTCGGGAGGCTTGCACCTAACCCGCCAGCTGTTGCTAGGTGGCAATCCTATTCCCTAGAACAAAGAGAGTTTGCAGGTCATAGATTCCTGCAAACTAGTGTTTCTAAGTGACATATTGTGCTTTTCTCACCATGTTTTTTTCCATATGCAACAGAGCAGTCCAGGAGCTATTACATATACTGACACAATACAGAAGGTGCTGGTATGGGCGGAGGGAGAATTACACATCCAAACTCCGGTGCTTGATAGAGTAATATATTCCAGCACAAAAGCAGTAGCTGAGTAGCTGTGACAGCACTGAGTTATATATAGACACCTCAAACTCTTTGATGACTTTGCAATGCAGACCTCTAATTTGTAATGTCTTAACCGTGTGGTGAGGTAAATGACTGGGGAGGCACTATATATTACCAGAGCCAGATTTACACACAATATATATTATCCCAAGGGTTCATGTGGGCATTATACACAGGTGCAGCAGGGGATGCAGTTAAAATGCCAGCTGTCGGGATCCTGGCGTTCAGGATACTGACGCCGGAATTGCAACAGCCGACGTTATACCGGTGGCTGGAATCCCAACACCTGCCTAGGATTCCCACTCGGTTGGTGGGTCCACACCACCAAACAAGTTTGTTCGCCACCGGGCCCGAGCATGGCGAGCGCAGAGAGCCCGTGAGGGGACTAGCGGCCTCCTACCAGGATTCCAGCAGACAGGATGCCGCTGTCGCTATACTGACAGCCGGCATGCCGTCTGCCGCTATTTCACACCGGATCCATGCAGCAGTATAAACTGATGGAAATTTGGTGAGTTTTGATCAGAGATGTGAGGAAAAAGTAGGCAGGGGAAGCAATGCACTCCCTACCTGTACTTTTACTTCAGAGTTTTGACTATAAAAATGATCAGAATAATATAAAGAAGATATTTCTAACATGTTCTTTGTATTTTTCATATCCTTTTTATAGTCAAAACTCTGGTGTATACTGGAGTATGAAGAAAATTTATTGAAAGCGCTGTCCAATTTTAAAGAGTATTTTATTAAAAGAATTTTCTTAAAAACAACAAAATTAAATACATCCACATTAAATACTAATCCAAAAGGTCTCTGTGATTAATAAGTCCGGCAATGGACATAAAGTATTTCAAAGACTGCTTTTGTCCTTGCAATACTTTTTAGAAACACAACTGTGCACAGTGGATACAATTTTATTATAACAAATATACCTCATTAAAAAGCAACATTTGTATCTGTGGCTCATAAGAGTATTACTACAAATATTCCACCCCAATATGCATCAATTAAAATATTCTAATCAACAGCCTTTCAATATGAATATGGGCACTAGGTTCGCTCCGAGTTATGCGAACATCTTTTTGGGGCAATGGGAGGAAACCCACATTTGGGGGGACCATCCCCACGGAGCGAACCTAGTGTCCTGGTCCAGGTATATAGATGATGTTTTATTCGTGTGGGAAGGAGAGGAGGCATCTTTATTAGATTTTTGCACATACTTGAATAATAACACCTCAAATATTGAGTTTACTTTTCATAGTAGCAGGGTGTCAGTGAATTTTTTAGATATTTCCGTCTATGTCGATAATGGAACATTACATACTAAAAATTTCACTAAACCCACTGACTCCCTTTGTTATATAGGAGTTGATAGTTGCCACCATCACAATTGGTTAGGGTCTATACCCGGAGGCCAAATAAGACGGTTAAGAAGGAACTGTTCTAAAACCGACATTTTTTTGGAACAGACAGACCAACTGTGCCTCAAATTTGAAGCCAGTGGATATGATACTTCGAAACTTGCCAGAATAAAAGAGGAGGTGAGCAACATCTCGAGAGGGGACCTACTCAAATCAAAACAGAAAAAAGAAAAATCAAAGGATTATGAATGGGCCTTCATTTCCACCTACAACAAGCAACACAAATTAGTGGAGAAATCCATTAATAAAAATTGGAATATCCTCAAACAGGACCCGATTATAGGAAAACATTTACCAGGTAGACCCAAGTATATTTACAGGCGAGCCCCGAATATTGGCACAAGATTGGTAAAAAGTGCTCTCCCCTCATCAAAACCTGCGGTAGGGATTAAAACCAAAGGGTTCTTTAGGTGTGGGACCTGTGTCGGCTGTAAGGCGGTTAAAGTGAAAAGTACCAGCAAAATTACCAATGTATCAATTAACAACAATACATGGGAAATCAACGAGTTTATTACATGTCACACTAAAAATGTCATTTACAATATTGAATGCATTTGCGGTCTGTCCTACATAGGCAGGACATCAAGACCCCTTAAGGTCCGTATTGGGGAACATCTACGGAACATTAAGAATGGTCTGGAGAGTCATGCACTGTCAGACCATTTTCGGAGATGTCATGATTGTTCCCCCACAGCTATTAAACATTTTATTGGCATCCAGTGGGTGAGAGGACATTGGAGAAAGAGGGATACAAGTACTCAACTAGCAAAAGCCGAAATGAAGAGAATATACCAATTAGGAACACTGAAACCAGGCGGCTTAAATGCCGACTTTGAAGTAAAATGGTTTCTTTAATTTTTCTGGCTAGGTCTCTTTTTCACAATGCATTGCCTTTTCAATCCCCGAGATGCCAGACTAATAGACTTTTTTCTGTCTTCAGTTCGGTATATAATTTATTCTTTGGCAGTTTCAGTGTTTCTTGCGATAGGGATAAAGCAGAGTTATAAATAGTCATCTAAAAGTATCACGGGGTGCTATGGTGATTTTTTTTAAAGAACTTGCTGCATAATTCCTCATTAGAACCTTGAAGCTTATTCCTGACCTTGTACTATAATTTGGCTCGTCTGTCCCTATATAGCATAAAAAAGGTGATGGGATGATGCTGTCTGCAATATATAGGTCTCAGTAACATTGTACACTATTCTCTGCTTTGTAACAGCTAAGTCCGTGTACATACGCGTCGCTATGACAACGAGATGCGATTAAGAGGAACCGGAAGTGACGGTCCTGGCGCAAGGAATCATGGGACTCGTAGTCACAGCTGTCTAGGGATTCACGCGCCGGGACCAATAGGACTAGAGCGGGGGATTTATAAGTGCCCCTGAATGAATGAGGACACACTGCTTAAGGCTTACCTTGAGAAAGACCCCAGGGCAGGGTCGGAACGCGTGGGTGCCGTGGCCTGGTGACTGGACCATCGGGAAGGCGGATTGGGCAGAGAGACTAGGAGCTGCAGCCTTGGACTCCCTTGATTCCTGTGCGAATAAGATTCCAGCATTGCCATTTCTTTACATCTATATGGTAATTATCCACCTGACCGTTTGATGCAGGATACCATGGCTTTCTGATATACCACATGCTGCTGTTTTACACAAAGTGATTGTGATTCATGTGTGTTAGAGGACCAATGAGATAGTCCTCACAATTGTTTCGGTAATTACATCGATTAATCAGCTTCTTGTGGCATATTGTTCATTGTTTTTAATCTGTGTGTGTCCAATTGTTTATCACCCTTGATGGGTCATTTTTTAATTGTTTTAAATGTGTATTTGTAATACTGATGTCCACACTGCTCTGGAGCAACTCTTGACGCGTTTCTCAGCCAAATTACAACGGCTGTTTCCTCACATCAGAGTCACCTGGTGAGAGTACCCCCGGTGAGGAAAATTCATTGATTGGCAAACGTTTAATGCTCCAATTAATTAGTATGTTCTAATTCCAGTGATATTGCTGAATGTCTGGAGTTATATGATCTTCCCAGTGGAAGGATTCAAGCGATAATAAATCATCATATATCTATACAAACATAACTGGGACTGTGACCTATTGATTATACAATTTTAGGAAGTTATAATTCATATTGAAAGGCTGTTGATTAGAATATTTTAATTGATGCATATTGGGGTGGAATATTTGTAGTAATACTCTTATGAGCCACAGATACAAATGTTGCTTTTTAATGAGGTATATTTGTTATAATAAAATTGTATCCACTGTGCACAGTTGTGTTTCTAAAAAGTATTGCAAGGACAAAAGCAGTCTTTGAAATACTTTATGTCCATTGTCGGACTTATTAATCACAGAGACCTTTTGGATTAGTATTTAATGTGGATGTATTTAATTTTGTTGTTTTTAAGAAAATTCTTTTAATAAAATACTCTTTAAAATTGGATAGCGCTTTCAATAAATTTTCTTCTTGCCTATTGTTCTATATAAGATTGGGATTCAACACCCCAATTATTTGAGGGCAGCAGTCCATTTTTAAGAGGAATTGATTTGTAAGATCTGTAGGGTTGGATAATTGACACACACTATTCAGTTCAGCGCTTTCTTGTTTTTATTTTTTAGGTATACTGGAGTATGGCAGAAAAGACTCTGCCTCACCTCACGTCACTGGTAACATTACAGCTCCGATGCGGAGTATGACATAATGCAGACCCAAAGATATTGCTCACAAGTCCTGCTGTTTTTTTAGTCAACAGCTTCCAGCTGACAGATTGATGGATTACACTGCTTTCCTGTTTGTCTCCCCTTGTTTCTCATGTGCCCCCAGAGCCGTCTTAATAGCAGTGTAGGCCCCTGGGCACAGCAATGCACTGGGGCACCTACCCATCCTCCAGCAGCAGGGGTGGGGGTGCTATCAGCGGCAGCTTTGATGTACCACCATCAGTAGGGGGTGTTCTATCTTTCGCTCAGCATGTAGGACCTGGAGAAATAATTTCTGCTAATTACTCCTTTACTGCATAGATGGGGCAGGAAGGAGAACACTAAACTGTAGAAGGGGACATTGGGCTGAATGAAGGGGCCCTGGTTCATGACTTTCAGGTTGGTAGGGAATGTTTAATACGTAGGGGAGGGGTCGATAGTGGAGTGGGCTTAATATTCATAATTTTCTGGTGGGAGGACAGCTTGCTAGACTGCAGATATCTCCAGTTCCTGGAAATAGATTTCTTAACTTTAATGGGATGCAAAAAACTAGAGAGTCCCAACTTTCAGGAGGAAATGGGGACTTGGGGATCAGAGTTCAGGAGCCAGAGCAATCCACCAACAAAAATATAAAACTGCATACCAGGCGTGTGGAGCTGGAGCAGGGGCAAGCTGCTTGAAGGCTGATATCTCTGGTTCTGGGCATAGTAGAGACAAGCTGCCAGTGTTCACCAAAAGGGGAGAGTACCAGCGTTTTGAGTATACCCTCAGAAAAACTCTAAGTCAGACATAACCCGAGCTATCTGGCTGGGAAGGACAATTAACAGGCTTGGATGGGGACCACTGTTTTGAAGTCGGATATCTCCGGTTCCCCAGGGCCGATTTTCAAAAATCTGGTACCCCTGGAAAGAGGGGACCCTCAGCTATCAGCCTAGGGCCCTTTTACTCCTGGGGCCCTTGGGCAAGAGCCCATTGAGCCCATACGAAAAGACGGCCCTGTGTGCCCCAACCTTGTTTACCCCCTTGATGCAGAGTTGGATGTACCCCCATTTCTGTGGCATATTTTGCATAAATACAGTATACACTGTGCCTGCTCATAAATGCATCTTGATCACATCTACAGTAATGACGGCACATTCTCCAATTAGTACAGTAAGGGCATGTTCACGCAAGTGTGACCAGAGCACATGAGCATTAGGAGGTGTGTATTTTTGCACAAGGTAAAGGGCAGGTATAGGTAACAGCCAGTCACCGACCTGCACTGTGCCCACTTCCTAGTGTAATGGGCAGGAGGTGGGTGTTATGATGTAATTCTCTTTCAATTGTGTCACCGTAAAACCATTGCATGGGCTTGATAAATGTGCCCTATTTTCCCTGCGCGTTAACCCCCCAATTGTGCCTTATTCTCGCAGCTCTAGAAGCTTCAAGGAAAATGACATGTTCAGGAATGAAAGCGCACTAATTCGGTCCGGCATGGTAATTAGCCTCTTAGACTGTAACAATTACTTAGGTGACCTGTAACTTCAGAAACTAAGGAGGTAGATTCCGGGGGGGGCACACACCGTACACACTGCACCCGTTTTTTTACTTACGTTTCCGGAGTCTCATGTCAGAGCTGCAGTCGTGGCAAAAAAAAAAAATCGCCAGCCAAAATGGCCACCGTGCATGTGCAGAAGGATTTTAGTGTCTGGAATATGGCGGGTGCCATGTTTCCGGACACCTGCACATGAGCAGTAGACTCTGGCACAATGCCAGAGTCTACTGCACTGTGAAGAGGAGGAAACACACCCAGAGTCTGCACATGGACCCCCTCCTCTGTTTAAACGCCCCCTTGGGTAGATTGAATGGGTTCTAATCACAGAGCAGGTTCCCTAACCACAGTGAAAAAAAGAAGGATAAGAGGTCGGTGCACTGGTAAAGTCACTTAAATTATAAGTGGCAATTAATTAGTCTAGAATTACCGGAGTGTTAAATAGTATATGAACATTCAATTATCCACAAATATCATAAATCATGGCAGTTCAATTGAACCTGTTTTTATATATCCAAGCCCGGTGGTGCTCCCAAGAGTTAGAACAAGAATTTAGAATACAGAGAAAAGTAAACTCTTTTGGTGGGGCACTCTTGTCAATTAATACTGTTAAAATAGAATTTTTTATGTCTGGACTCAAAGCTAGACAGAACAAACATAGAACATTTAAATAGTGCTAAAATGCCAAAAAACCTGTAGTTACTATGTTAAATTTTCACCACTTGCATCAAACATATATTTTATAGTGATGTAATGTGCCTTACAAAGATTACCATCAATATGCTGCTCAATTATCAGTTATCATGCTTCTGTTAAATTACCAGTTTCCTACTGTCAAAATTCTTGTTAAAATCCTCCACATTGCCATAAGTAAACAGAATAATCCACATTGTTTTTACATATACATTGTGGGAATTAATATAGCAGCCACTTGTTGAATATTTATGAATATAAGTGAATTTGTTGCAACATACTATAGGGATATGGCCAAATAATTGTATACATTGTTTCAATTATTGTATCTTTTTTTGGAAAGAAAATTCTTATAGATACTGTATACAAATAATGGCCTTAGTAAAATATATTATATCATGTGTGTTCAACAAGCAATGGTATGCAAATGTCGATAGAAAATTAGCAGTAAGATTATAATTAGTTAAACACTGAAAAGTACATATAGAATAGAATTACCACACACCGCTGCTTCTCGCCTATGCCTTATGATTTTATCCGTATCGATGCAAATGGCCAGTGAGCGAGTGTGAATGGTAAGAAGTAAAGGAGAGCTTCTGCTTTCGGTGTAATACTAGGAATCGTCTTTCACTATTGTGGTCACCGATGAGAGAGCTCAGAAATATAGATAAGGATGAATATGATCACAGTCAAGAAAAATAGATGTCAGAAAGTGTTTATTTTCCATAGCGTGAATATAGAAAATAGTTTAGAAATATACAAAGCCTCACCGAAAGTCACCACTCTCCGCTGCTTCTTCTCCTGTCACCCTTGTTTGTCCTTGTACCTTAGGAGAAGTGAGCGAGTGCATGTGGTGACAGAAGTGTGCACATTAGATATATTAACTCTCCTTTCAGTGTGCTATGGATATAACTTCAATATCTGCACTAGAAATGTAAACATTCATTGTCCAATATATTCATCATGAATGTAAATTTGAAAAATGTGTGAAAATTTAAAAAATAATAAAAAATAACGAATATGAAAAAAAAAAAAAAAAATATATATATATATATATATATATATATATATATATACACACACAGAACTCTATTATGCAGTTTAAATAAAATAATACATAACTTTTTTGGAGTTCTTACTTATAGCTGGTCAGGTTACCAACAATACGTCAGGTTGCCTATGGAGCCTTCTACATGCATGTTTCACCTTGGGCAGCTTCGTCAGGAAGTCCCAGTGTCAGATTAATAGTGGGGAGGATGGAGCTATAGTTCCAGGCCTCCACATACAAATAGGCCCATCGTCATTATAGCATAATAGAGAAAAGCCATCAGCTGGCCACATGGTCAGCCATAAATCAGATGTATTAAAGTTGTATTTCTATTTTCTTCCCAAAATGTTATTTTTATATTTTTACATACTTAGGAGGCATTGGGGCTCATAGTATAGGGTATGTACAGGCCCACATGGCACTGGCCACAACCACACGGCACCAGTCACACCCACATGGCACTGGCCACACCCACACAGCACTGGTCACACCTTCATGGCACTGCTCACACCCTCACAGCACTGGTCACACCCTCACAGCACTGGTCACACCCACACAGCACTGGTCACACCTACATGGCACTGGCCACAACCACACAGCACCGGTCACACCTCCTCTGCCCCTTGATCATTTTCAGCCCTTAATCCGGAACTGCCTATCTATATAGTAAATATGGAGGAAAAGTGGATTTGGTCTGTAAGCATAGACTACTGTCTACTGTAGATTACATAAACAAGTGTGTATTTGTAGGTGCTGTGATGGGAGGTGCACTGCATGGACTGTGCTTGAATATTTCTTTGCCGTTGAGGTGCCAGACATTAAATCTCACCCTTTAAATATTACCTGTTTCACGAATCACAATTGCCCCTCAGTGGAAAAACGAATTTCTAGACTCTTAGAAAACATACTTTCCTACTCAATTCCGTGAAACGTTAGGGGAGTCTCTCATTACTCCTGGAAGAGCAAGTAACCATACCTGTTTTCGCCCATGTACCTTGTGAAGTGCAGGGGGCTTCATGATGTGATTTGGAACAAATCCCATTTTATGACCCAGGACCCCCTGAAGGATGCAGCAACTCACATAACCAAGCCCCCTGCCATTTATACCTCCCCTCTCAGAGTCACCAAGTACAGTACATTGCAGTAAAAACAAACATTGAAACATACTAAAATGACATATACCAATTGTAAAGCACAAAGGCATATGCTGGCGCTATATAAGTAACTTAATAAATAAGTAGTAAACAAATGTAATAACTACACAAATGTCGGGACAGATTGATCTGATGGAGGACGCTGGGAAATGGGGATGCATCTAGAAACATAGGGCCTAGGGCCTAATTCAGGTTGGATCGCAATAAACAATCCAACCGCAATTTTTGAGAAAAAGATGCGGGTGCATGTGCAGCACCCGTCCTGCGCATGAGCCCGCACTTTCTGTGGGGGGTCCGCAGAAAATGCGAGCGCCTCTGCCTGTCAATCAGGCAGAAGTGGTCATGGGGCGGGGGCAGGCAACGCTCCGTTTCCAGGGAGGAGACAGAGCGTTGCGGGGACAGAGGCGGCCGAACGGGAAGCAGAGGTGGCCGAACAGGGGCGTGTCAAGAGCGTGATCACGACATCACGCGCAGCCACCGTGATCAGGAAGATGGAGGCTTCCACAGTTTCTGATAACAAGCAGAAATTGCAAGCTTTCACAATTTCTGCTTGTTGAAGAGGAGGAGGCGCCGGTTAGCATGCGGGGCGGCCTCGCCCAGTCATGGGCGGCCCCCAGCATGCGAACCTAATTAGCAGAATTTGCTATCCTTACCGAATTAGGCCCCTAATTTAGCATGAATCACTATTCAGAGAAATTGCAGTTGTCTGCAAACAGAAAGGCGCTGCCCCGACAGGAAGAAAAAAGGCCCGTGCAAAATTGGGAATGCTTCACAGCTCGCTATCCACTCGCAGATGCATATGCAATTCCCAGGACATTGAAGAATCTTTGCTGTCTGAGCAAATGTGAGTAAGTGTGAGGCTGCCACTAATCTGTGACGGCCTGGAAGTGGTCTACGCTGATGTCAGAGACCCTCCCCAAAAACACCTGGGCACGCCTGCGTTTTTTTCTGACACACCCAGAAAACGTCAGGTTTCTGTCCAGAAATGCCGACTTCCTGTCAGTCAAACAGCGGCTACATTGCGATAATGATCTGTACGCATTTACTGATGCTATAACCCCTCATGCATGCGCAATATGAACGCTACTCATGCGCAGTCATTTGATAACACTGTTCAACACGAATTTTGAGTCTGGGTTCTGCATATCTGATTTTATTTCTTCCACATTACTAATTAAAGAAAAAATTGTTTTACCCAAAAAAGTTTGCTTTTGTAGCTATCAGAATGAAATTACGGATTACTTTTGTTATGAATTTGAATTACTTTTATGTACATTTTTTTTAAACAACTACTGTAAAAGCATTTATAAAAAAAAGTTTAGAAATTAATATTTTTTGTATTTCTACTGTGATGCGCACACTGACTATGAACCACATGAGTGAAATGCCACTTGTACTGTATTCACAGCAACTCTATATCATATTGGGGGTCATTCTGACCCGTTCGCATGCAGCGGTTCTTCGCTGCGGTGCGAACGGGTCAGGACTGCAGCTGCGCAGCGCCCGCAATGCGCATGTGCGTCATTGCCTGGTGACAGTCGTCACTGGGCAGCAACGCCGCCAGCGCAGAAAGTGATCGCAGCGGCAATTGCAAGAAGACTGACAGGCGGGAGGCGTACCGGGGCGTCAACTGACCGTTTTCAAGGCGTGGTGAGGCGAGCGCAGGCGGATCGAGGCGTTTGGAGGGAGGATGTCTGACGTAAATCCCGGGACCTTCATCGCTGGATTTGTCACACAGGGTAAGTAGATCTGACCCTGGTCTTGTTTTGCAGGAAACTTTTTTAGCATAGTGGGGCTGCACAAGCGATCGTAGCCTTCAGCCTTGCTATGCTAAAATACACTCCCCCATAGGCAGCATCAAGTTGATCGCATGAACAGCAAAAAGTTGCTACGTGCGATCAACTCGGAATCATCCCCATTGTCTTGTTAGTGATCTCATGTGACAGGTAAATGTTATGCACTCTGCTAGTTAATTCTACTCTGTTCTGTGCAGATCTGCATTTGTTTGTCTATGCTTAGCTGCCTTTTGTCATGTGACAGGTCCATTTTTGTTAATACTCGGTTATCTGTGAATGAGTTGTTGACAGGCTGTGTTAATTCTCCTCTACTCCAGAGACAGGGCTGTTTCTAGCCAATTTGGCTCCCAGTGCAAGATTTAAAAATGCGCCCCCCACCTGAGATTTTTTTTTTAAATGCGCCCCCCATAGATATAAAAAGAAAAAGTATGCGCGCGCCTACACATCACGCCAGGCAAGAGTCCCCATTTTACACATTACGTAGGCCAGAGTCCCCATTTTACACATTACGCAGGCCAGAGTCCCCATTTTACACATTACGCAGGCAAGAGTCCCCATTTTACACATTACGCAGGCAAGAGTCCCCATTTTACACATTACGCAGGCAAGAGTCCCCATTTTACACAATACGCAGGCAAGTGTCCCCATTTTACACATTACGCAGGTAAGAGTCCCCATTTTACACATTACGCAGGCCAGAGTCCCCATTTTACACATTCCGGCAGGCAAGAGTCCCCATTTTACACATTACGCAGGCAAGAGTCCCCATTTTACACATTACGCAGGCAATAGTCCCCATTTTACACA
This sequence comes from Pseudophryne corroboree, assembly GCF_028390025.1. Taxonomy (NCBI): domain Eukaryota; kingdom Metazoa; phylum Chordata; class Amphibia; order Anura; family Myobatrachidae; genus Pseudophryne; species Pseudophryne corroboree. Next base: position 1,054,995,614 of record NC_086444.1, read on the forward strand.
TTACGCAGGCAAGTGTCCCCATTTTACACATTACGCAGGCAAGAGTCCCCATATTACACATTACGCAGGCAAGAGTCCCTATTTTACACATTATGGCAGGCAAGTGTCCCCATTTTACACATTAGGCAGGCAAGTGTCCCCATTTTACACATTAGGCAGGTAAGTGTCCCCATTTTACACATTATGGCAGGCAAGTGTCCACATTTTACACATTATGGCAGGCAAGTGTCCCCATTTTACACATTAGGCAGGCAAATGTCAAGTGGGGGGGGGAGGGAGAGGAAGGGAGAGGGAGGGGAGAGAGAGAGAGACTTACTCACAGTTGCAGAGGTTCTTCCCTCTCTTCGTCCCGCCTCTCCCTCCTCACGCCGGCCGCCTTGTCCTTCTAGTAGCTTGGCTCCCCCTCCTCTTGTCATAAGTACTCCGCTCGGGGGGTGGAGTTTTGCGGAATGACGCGATTGCGTTGTGACGTCACGACACAATCACGTCATTCCGCAAAACTCCACCCCCCGAGCGGAGTACTCGGGAAGAGAGAGGAGGGGGAAGCAAAGACCTGAAGAAGTGCCGCGGCGGGCGCCCAAGAAACGGTACTGCCCAGAGACTTATATCTCATTTCTGTGCACTGTTTATTCTCTTATTTGTTACATGTACAGTGATCTACTCTGCAGAACTACAGCTATATTATATGGACAATTATTCCAGTCTGTAGTAATAAAAGATTTACAGTTCCAGAAATCTCATCATCTGGGCATTACATGTAATGAGGGTCAGAATACCATTTGCTTTATCCCTCCCCCAAGCTCGTCCCCCACCAACTGCTCGTCTCCTCCCTTACTTACTAAAACGTGCTTCTCCTTATATGGTCATTCAAGAACTTTAATATTTATTGATCATTGTGTAAGGACAAAAGCAAAGTTTTATTAAATAAGTGAAGGTTTTGTTTATTTTTCGATATAGAGAATTAGAGAATAGTCATTAAAATAAAGACTCAAATTTTATTTATTTTTTGTTGTTGACCGAAGTAATCGCTTCATTTGCGATTTCTCTGAACAGCGATCCATGCTGAATTATGACCATAGTTATGTTTCAATTATTTTAGCAGACAAATATAACCTTCTTTCTCTTACCATTTACTTAAAACAATCTGAAGGAAAGACTCTGGCTCATGACATTTACTTGACTAACTCCCTCAGGTCTTGTTGACATTCAATTAACAATTCCACTCTGTTAATCTGTTATTTTTATCATTTCTTCTTGCTCACCCATGTAAATTCTCATGCTGAGTTCATATCTTTCCATGCAAGGGGAGTGTCTGAGTAGTTAGAAAATCCCTGACTGATCACAATCTGAGCTCCGCTTCCTCACTGCGTTATGCCATGATTCGCTAATGTCATAAATCCATGAATCGTAGCACTATGCTGCAAGGGAGGAAGACTTAATGCATTTTATCTGGCCCACACCCAACCAGAGCTGCTGCATTGAAGGCAATGCAACATACCTTGTATGTAACAGATCTTGGGTGTGTGGCCGTGCTCTGATATATGCACAAGCATTCAGCCGCCTAAGGCTCAGAGCGCAACTGTATATATAGATAGGGATAGATAGATAGATAGATAGATAGATAGATAGATAGATAGATAGATAGATAGATAGATAGATAGATAGATAGAACACCCCCTTGGAAATACCCGCGTTTGCCCTTGCTTATCTACATTTAAGACTTCAGATTTTTCACATCCTTACTGCAAACGAATTGCATATGAAATAATTTAAGACGTTTGCAACATGAACAGCTAGAAGTCTCACACTGACCTCCATAATAGATATAATCGTTTTATTTAATCAGCTGAAGTTGTTCATTAATTATGACGAGAATATACAGACAGCAGTGCTAGTCCTAGGTGGGCTTCACATATTTGGTCAGGTATTTCTGCCCTGAGACCACAGCCTTAAATAATAGCTCTAAAACTTTTTGATGTGTCTTTCAGATGTAATACGCTCAGACCATTACTGTCTTGAAAAGTTCTAAGCAGTAAGTATAACAAAACTGGTGCAAAAGTTTGGTAATGGCAATTGGCTAATACAGGTTGAGTATCCCATATCCAAATATTCCGAAATCCGGAATATTCTGAAATTCAGAATTTTTTGAGTGAGAGTGAGATAGTGAAACCTTTGTTTTCTGATGGCTCAGTGTACACAAACTTTGTTTAATTCACAAAGTTATAAAAAATATTGTATTAAATGACCTTCAGGCTGTGTGTATAAGGTGTATATGAAACATAAATGCATTCTGTGCTTAGACTTGAGTCCCATCACCATGATATCTCATTATGGTATGCAATTATTCCAAAATACGGAAAAATCCAATATCCAAAATACTTCTGGTCCCAAGCATTTTGGATGTGGGATACTCAAACTGTATCCCAGAATGCATCACCGCTGTAAGTATCAGGTATAAGGGAATTTCTGAAGTCATACAATAATTGCTATTTATCAATTCGGGACCAAGCCTCTGTAAGATGTGAGGGTGACAGTAAGGCAGTCACATGACTTAAGCATATAATACACTGCCAATATATTAATAACAATGAATAGAATTAATTAATTTGATCACAAGTAAGATGTGTATGTGTATTACGTCTAACCTCTTGTTGACATATGCACATCATTACAGAAACGTATACATACTGCTCCTACATTCTGTCCCATTGAGAATCTTGCTTCTGTGGCACCCCAGAAGAATGGTGTGTGTATACCTTTAAGAAAGTCTTATTACATGCAGCTCCGCAACAGCAGGGAAAGCGCTGGCACAGGAGGAGTTAAGTATAGCCCATTGTTCGGTCACATGGTCTCAGGTAAGAGAGCTGATTGGACAGCGGCAGCTGGGAGAAGCAAAGGCTGTTGGGAAGAAGGTGGAGCGTTGTTATTAGAGGAAGGAGGTGCTGGAAGGCAGAAGAATGTGGCGCAGGACGCGGGCTGTGAGAGCAGTTCTGCTGATGGAGAAGCCAAGTGCCGTAGAGCGGGCATTGAGATGCTGCAGCCAGTGACTGGATGCCGCAATATACCGCCATTCCCTGGGCCACAGTGAGTACTGCAAGAAACTGCCCACCCAGCCACAGGCCTGAGCAGTATTTAAAGGGCGCAGTCAGTAGTGCCATATTTTGACAGTAAAAGAGATTTTTGTGCCTAAAGCCTGACTTTAAGTGAACCAAAAAGGAGATATTTGTGCGTCAAACATGGAGCAAGGGCAGGCAGACAGTCACTTTTGGAAGGACTGAGTTACTTATGCATATACAGATCAAGCCCTACAACTGAGAGACTGAGTTTGTTCTATCCAAGAGTCCCTCATTGTGAGTGAGTTGCCGTTGCAAGGGGACTCTAAAATTCCTTCGCTACTTACAGCCTATTTAAATAAAAGACTAAGCATCACTGACATTTAACTATCCCAGGTGCGAACCATTCCCCCATTGACATGCTGTGGCGCAGTAGACTTTAACCAGAGCTCCAACGATAGTTGAGGTGAAGAAATTTGTTGCCTTGGCTAGGGAGAGCTAGAAATGTATTATTTAGGACTACTGAATATACTGCTATTATTATTCTTCTTGTCATCACATTATAGAATGGAACTGATACTATTTCATGATTCCAATGATTTTATGTTAATTTGTGATTCCAATTGTTCTTCATCCAGATTCCACATACTCTTATTCTGTAATTCAAATTACTTGTCTTTTGCATATTGGATTATCTTTTGTGGTGTGAACTCTAGTGAATCGCATGTTCCTATTTTTTCTGTATGCCAAAGTCTTCTCTTTGTGATTTATAACCAAAGTAACATACTTAATCAATCATTCCAAATCCACATCAATAAAAAGCATTCCTGTTGGAATAGCTGACTCACTTCTGCTTCATATCAATCTATCCTACCTTTCTGAGCACAGTACTATGAGACAAGGGGGGTAATTCCAAGTTGATCGCAGCAGGATTTTTGATAGCAATTGGGCAAAAGCAGGTGCACTGCAGGGGAGGCAGATATAACATGTGCAGAGAGAGTTAGATTTGGGTGGGTTATTTTATTTCTGTGCAGGGTAAATACTGGCTGCTTTATTTTTACACTGCAAATTAGATTGCAGATTGAACACACCCCACCCAATCTAACTCTCTCTGCACATGTTATATCTGCCCCCCCTGCAGTGCACATGGTTTTGCCCAATTGCTAACAAAAATCCTGCTACGGTCAACTTGCAATTACCCCCAAGGTACGGGAAACAACATTTCAGGGGATAGGTCTGTCACATAGCCACCCAACGGATGTGGTATGGAAGGTCGACAGTAACTAGGTCGACAGTGTCTAGGTCGACCACTATTGGTCGACAGTAACTAGGTCGACAGGGTTTCTATGTTGACATGGTCTTTAGGTCAACATGGTCTAGATCGACAGGTCAAAAGGTCAACATTAGTTTCTCTGACGTCCTAGTGGATGCTGGGGACTCCGTAAGGACCATGGGGAATAGACGGGCTCCGCAGGAGACTGGGCACTCTATAAGAAAGATTTAGTACTATCTGGTGTGCACTGGCTCCTCCCTCTATGCCCCTCCTCCAGACCTCAGTTAGATTTCTGTGCCCGGCCGAGCTGGATGCACACTAGGGGCTCTCCTGAGCTCCTAGAAAGAAAGTATATGTTAGGTTTTTTATTTTACAGTGAGACCTGCTGGCAACAGGCTCACTGCAACGAGGGACTAAGGGGAGAAGAAGCGAACCTACCTGCTTGCAGCTAGCTTGGGCTTCTTAGGCTACTGGACACCATTAGCTCCAGAGGGATCGACCGCAGGACCCGTCCTTGGTGTTCGTTCCCGGAGCCGCGCCGCCGTCCCCCTTACAGAGCCAGAAGCAAGAAGATGGTCCGGAAAATCGGCGGCAGAAGACTTCAGTCTTCACCAAGGTAGCGCACAGCACTGCAGCTGTGCGCCATTGCTCCTCATACACACTTCACACTCCGGTCACTGAGGGTGCAGGGCGCTGGGGGGGGGCGCCCTGAGCAGCAATAAAAACACCTTGGCTGGCAAAATAACCACAATATATAGCCCCAGAGGCTATATATGTGGTAATTACCCCTGCCAGAATCCAGAAAAAAGCGGGAGAAAAGTCAGCCGAAAAAGGGGCGGAGCCATCTCCCTCAGCACACTGGCGCCATTTCTCCCTCACAGTTCCGCTGGAAGGAAGCTCCCTGACTCTCCCCTGCAGTCTACACTACAGAAAGGGTAAAAAAGAGAGGGGGGGGCACTAAATTTAGGCGCAGTATAACTTATAGCAGCTATAAGGGGACATAATTCAGTTAGTCCCTACATTATATAGCGCTCTGGTGTGTGCTGGCATACTCTCTCTCTGTCTCCCCAAAGGGCTTTTGTGGGGTCCTGTCTCCTTTAAGAGCATTCCCTGTGTGTGTGCGGTGTGTCGGTACGGCTGTGTCGACATGTTTGATGAGGAGGCTTATGTGGAGGCGGAGCAGATGCCTATAAATGTGATGTCACCCCCTGCGGGGCAGACACCTGAGTGGATGGACTTATGGAAGGAATTACGTGCAAGTGTCGACTCCTTACATAAAAAATTTGACGACATGCCAAATGCGGGACAGCCGGCTTCTCAGCTCGTGCCTGCCCAGACAATTCAAAGGCCATCAGGGGCTCTGAAACGCCCACTACCTCAGATGGCAGACACAGATGTCGACACGGATACTGATACCAGTGTCGACGACGATGAGTCAAATTTAATGTCCACTAGGGCCATTCGTTGCATGATTGAGGCAATGAAAGAGGTATTACACATTTCTGATATAAACCCAGGTACCTCAAAAAAGGGTATTATGTTTGGGGAGAAAAAACTACCAATAGTTTTTCCCCCATCTGAAGAATTAAATGAAGTGTGTGAAGAAGCGTGGACTTCCCCCGATAAAAAATTGGTGATTTCAAAAAAATTACTAATGGCGTTCCCTTTCTCGCCAGAGGATAGGTCACGTTGGGAAACTCCCCCTAGGGTGGATAAAGCGCTCACACGTTTGTCTAAAAAGGTGGCACTACCGTCTCCGGATACGGCCGCCCTAAAGGAACCTGCTGATAGAAAGCAGGAGGCTATCCTAAAGTCTATATATACACACACTGGTGTTATACTGAGACCAGCTATTGCTTCAGCGTGGATGTGCAGTGCTGCTGCTGCTTGGTCAGATTCCCTGTCGGAAAATATTGACACCCTAGACAGGGACACTATATTGCTAACCGTAGAGCATATAAAAGACTCAGTCTTGTACATGAGAGATGCACAGAGGGAGATCTGCCGGCTGGCATCTAGAATAAGTGCATTGTCCATTTCTGCTAGGAGAGGCTTATGGACTCGGCATTGGACAGGGGATGCAGATTCTAAAAGGCACATGAAAGTTTTGCCTTATAAGGGTGAGGAGTTATTCGGGGATGGTCTCTCAGACCTTGTTTCCACAGCAACAGCTGGGAAGTCAGCATTTTTGCCCCATGTCCCCTCACAGCCTAAGAAAGCGCCGTATTATCAGGTACAGTCCTTTCGACCCCAGAAAAACAGGCGGGGAAAAGGCGGGTCCTTTCTATCTAGAGGCAGAGGAAGGGGAAAAACGCTGCAACACACAGCAGGTTCCCAGGAACAAAAGTCCTCCCCCGCTTCTTCCAAATCCGCCGCATGACGGTGGGGCTCCACAGGCGGAGCCAGGTACGGTGGGGGGCCGCCTCAAAAATTTCAGCGATCAGTGGGTTCGCTCACGGGTGGATCCCTGGATCCTTCAAGTAGTATCTTAGGGGTACAAGCTGGAATTCGAGGCGCCTCCCCCCCGCCGTTTCCTCAAATCGGCCTTACCGGCAACTCCCTCGGGCAGGGAGGCTGTGCTAGAGGCAATTCACAAGCTGTATTCCCAGCAGGTGATAGTCAAGGTACCCCTACTTCAACAAGGACGGGGTTACTATTCCACACTGTTTATGGTACCGAAACCGGACGGTTTCGGTGAGACCCATTTTAAATTTGAAATCCTTGAACACATACATAAAAAGATTCAAGTTCAAGATGGAATCGCTCAGGGCGGTTATTGCAAGCCTGGACGAGGGGGATTACATGGTATCCCTGGACATCAAGGATGCTTACCTGCATGTCCCCATTTACCTTCCTCACCAGGAGTACCTCAGATTTGTGGTACAGGATTGCCATTACCAATTCCAGACACTACCGTTTGGACTGTCCACGGCACCGAGGGTGTTTACCAAGGTAATGGCAGAAATGATGATACTCCTTCGAAAAAAGGGAGTTTTAATTATCCCGTACTTGGACAATCTCCTAATAAAGGCGAGGTCCAGGGAGCAGTTACTGGTCGGAGTAGCACTATCTCGGGAAGTGCTACAACAGCATGGCTGGATTCTAAACATTCCAAAGTCACAACTGGTTCCTTCCACACGCTTACTGTTCCTGGGGATGATTCTGGACACAGAACAGAAAAAAGTGTTTCTCCCGCAGGAGAAAGCCAAGGAGCTGTCATCTCTAGTCAGAGACCTCCTAAAACCAAAACGGGTATCGGTGCATCACTGCACACGAGTCCTGGGAAAAATGGTGGCTTCATACGAAGCAATTCCATTCGGCAGGTTCCATGCAAGGACCTTCCAGTGGGACCTCTTGGACAAGTGGTCGGGATCACATCTTCAGATGCATCAACTGATAACCCTGTCTCCGAGGACCAGGGTGTCTCTACTGTGGTGGCTGCAGAGTGCTCATCTTCTAGAGGGCCGCAGATTCGGCATACAGGACTGGGTCCTGGTGACCACGGATGCCAGCCTTCGAGGCTGGGGCGCAGTCACACAGGGAAGAAATTTCCAGGGACTTTGGTCAAGTCAGAAGTCGTCCCTACACATAAATATTCTGGAACTGAGGGCCATTTACAATGCCCTGAGTCAGGCAAGGCCCCTGCTTCAAAACCAGACGGTTCTGATCCAATCAGACAACATAACGGCAGTCGCCCATGTAAACCGACAGGGCGGCACAAGAAGCAGGATGGCGATGGCAGAAGCCACAAGGATTCTCCGATGGGCGGAAAATCACGTACTAGCACTGTCAGCAGTGTTCATTCCGGGAGTGGACAACTGGGAAGCAGAATTCCTCAGCAGACACGACCTACACCCGGGAGAGTGGGGACTTCATCCAGAAGTCTTCCTACTGTTGGTAAACCGTTGGGAAAGGCCACAGGTGGACATGATGGCGTCCCGCCTCAACAAAAAGCTAAAGAGATATTGCGCCAGGTCAAGGGACCCTCAGGCGATAGCGGTGGACGCTCTAGTGACACCGTGGGTGTACCAGTCGGTTTATGTGTTCCCTCCTCTGCCTCTCATACCAAAGGTACTGAGAATAATAAGAAGGCGAGGAGTAAGAACGATACTCGTGGTTCCGGATTGGCCAAGAAGAGCTTGGTACCCAGAACTTCAAGAAATGCTTCATATTCAGCCCCCTTTTGTGCCTCCGGTGGCACCTTGGGATCTCAATGTGGTGTTGAGTTTCCTAAAATCACATTGGTTTGAACCACTTAAAACTGTGGATCTGAAATATCTCACGTGGAAAGTGGTCATGTTATTGGCCTTGGCTTCGGCCAGGCGTGTGTCAGAATTGGCGGCTTTGTCATGTAAAAGCCCTTATCTGATTTTCCATATGGATAGGGCAGAATTGAGGACTCATCTCCAGTTTCTCCCTAAGGTGGTATCAGCTTTTCACTTGAACCAACCTATTGTGGTGCCTGCGGCTACTAGGGACTTGGAGGATTCCAAGTTACTGGACGTAGTCAGGGCCTTGAAAATTTATGTTTCCAGGACGGCTGGAGTCAGGAAAACTGACTCGCTTTTTATCCTGTATGCACCCAACAAAATAGGTGCTCCTGCTTCTAAGCAGACTATTGCTCGCTGGATTTGTAGCACAATTCAGCTGGCGCATTCTGCGGCTGGATTGCCGCATCCTAAATCAGTGAAAGCCCATTCCACGAGGAAGGTGGGCTCATCTTGGGCGGCTGCCCGAGGGGTCTCGGCTTTACAACTTTGCCGAGCTGCAACTTGGTCAGGGGCAAAACACGTTTGCTAAATTCTACAAATTTGATACCCTGGCTGAGGAGGACCTTGAGTTCTCTCATTCGGTGCTGCAGAGTCATCCGCACTCTCCCGCCCGTTTGGGAGCTTTGGTATAATCCCCATGGTCCTTACGGAGTCCCCAGCATCCACTAGGACGTCAGAGAAAATAAGAATTTACTCACCGGTAATTCTATTTCTCGTAGTCCGTAGTGGATGCTGGGCGCCCATCCCAAGTGCGGATTGTCTGCAATACTTGTATATAGTTATTGCCTAACTAAAGGGTTATTGTTGAGCCATCTGTTGAGAGGCTCAGTTATATTTCATACTGTTAACTGGGTATAATATCACGAGTTATACGGTGTGATTGGTGTGGCTGGTATGAGTCTTACCCGGGATTCAAAATCCTTCCTTATTGTGTCAGCTCTTCCGGGCACAGTATCCTAACTGAGGTCTGGAGGAGGGGCATAGAGGGAGGAGCCAGTGCACACCAGATAGTACCAAATCTTTCTTATAGAGTGCCCAGTCTCCTGCGGAGCCCGTCTATTCCCCATGGTCCTTACGGAGTCCCCAGCATCCACTACGGACTACGAGAAATAGAATTACCGGTGAGTAAATTCTTATTTTTTTAATGTTTTGTTGGGGTCGTTTTCTCCGTACAGTGACCGGGAACCTAAATTAATGCATTGTGTCTCCTCGCATGGCTCGCTTTGCTTGCCATGTGATGTTACTATTCCCAATCGTAGTCTGCGTGGAAAAAAAAGTGAAAAACTCATGTCGACCTTTTGACCTGTCGACCTAGAACAAGTCGACCTAGAGACCCTGTCAACCTAGAAACCCTGTCGACCAATAGTAGTCGAACTAGACACTGTCGTCCTAGTTACTGTCCACCTAGAGATCGGATACCCCACCCAACACCTGTGATACCTCTCTCAACCACTTAGACATAAACTGCCAACGCCACACTTACAGCTACCTTTGAGTGAAATGGTAATAATGCTTTGCTTGCTGTGTCTGAGCTTGCACTGAGCAGAAGTAATGCTACAATAAATCGGATTTTACTTACCTACCGGTACATTTTTTCTCGTAGTCCGTAGAGGATGCTGGGATCCACATTAGTTCCATGGGGTATAGGTCCACTAGGAGCCACTGGCACTTTAAGAGTTTGAGAGTGTGGGCTGGCTTCTCCCTCTATGCCCCTCCTACCAGACTCAGTTTAGAAAATGTGCCCGGAGGAGCCGGTCACAGCTAGGGGAGCTCCTAGACTCGAGCCTCTTTAGTTTTTATTTTTTTTTCTAAGAGTTAGTTAGGCACAAGGAGGCTGCTGGCAACAGCCTCCCTGATTCGTGGGACTAAGGGGGGAGTAGTGTCCGCCCTGAGGGGTTCAAGCCACTATCTCCACTGACAGGAAACTGAGCTCCTGAGGGCGATGATCGTTTAGCCGCCCCAGGCGACCGCTCACTCCTGCAGCATGCCGCCATCCCCTTACAGAGCCAGAAGATTCCGGTGGTGAGTCATCGGCCCACCTGGCAAGCGGGGAGTTGGTGTGAAGATGACGGCAACAGGGTGGGAGCGCAGTACTAACTGCGCTCCGGAGGCTCAGTGGTACATAGTGTGGTGCTGTGAGGGGCGCCCTGAGCCTATACCGTACACTGGTCATTAGCCTGTCAGGGACCTCGGTTACACTGCCAGCAACAATTCTCAGGCCAGTATAAAGAACTGAAGAGCGGGAAGCAGCGCCATGTTCAGGGGGCGGAGCTTCTCCTCGGAGCGGATCCAGCAGCGTTCAGCGCCATTTTCCTGCCTGCAGATCCTATACAGAGCCGCTGACAGGGAGAGCTGTCCCTCCAAGCAACTCCAGCTATCCTGTGCGGTACCAGGGGGTTGTAGAAGGCTGTGTAAATACTGTGTAATCTATTAAGGTACACAGTAAGCGCCAGGCAGTTGTATAATATATACCTAGGAAAGTGCTGTTTGCCATTTCCGTGTGTGTGTGTGTGTGTGTGTGTGTGTGTGTGTGTGTGTGTGTGTGTGTTTGTTGTCTCACATAGCCATGTCTAGGGACTCTGTGTCTTATGCTACAGAGGACATTTCCTCTCAGGAGGAATCCATTCCATGTACACAGGAATGTAATGTCTTGTCTCAGATCCCTATTAATGAGCCTGAGTGGTTAACCTCTATTAAGGATATGATCTCTCAGATCTCTACTAGGGTAGCTCATACTGAGACTGAAACTCAGGTTTTAAAGAAGTCTATGGCAGTTTGGTCAGGTTCTGTTCCTATTCCTTTAAAATCCCCTAGCATATACCCACAGAAACGTGCAATTGCCCAGATTATGCAAGATGACACGGATACCGACTCTGACACGGCAGACGGTGACGGGGATGTGCTGAGGGGGGCGGCATCCCTTGCAAAGGGGGTGCAGCTCATGATTGAGGCCATTAGAGATGTGTTAAGTATTACTGACACAACACCTGAGCAGGTTGAGGAGGCTTACTTAACAGACAATAAGAAAGCCTTGATAACCTTTACTGCGTCTAAAGAATTAAACGCTTTATTTGAAAAATCCTGGTAAAAACCCGGAGAAAAAATTCCAGATTCCAAAAAGGATTCTGGTTGTTTTTCCCTTCACTCAGGACGATAGGAAAAAATGGGAAAACCCACCCATAGTTGACGCATCTGTTTCCAGACTGTCGAAAAAGGTGGTTTTACCTGTCCCTGGCTCCTAGTGAACCCGTCTATACTCCAGTGGCTCCTAGTGGACCCGTCTATACCCCATGGTACTAATGTGGACCCCAGCATCCTCTAGGACGTAACAGAAAAGCTTTTTAGCTTATTTTATAAAGAGACAAATACATCCTTTATACTCTATTAAAGAAAATGTGTGCACAAGACAAATTCACTGTGCCATGTAAAGTGTATTAAAACTAAGATGTCGCTTGTGGGGTTTTGGTAAAATGTTATGGTGGGGATAAGGTACCCCTTCTATCACATATCAGAATATTACAGCTCACAGAAGAGTTTGTGGCCATATAAAAAGCAGGACTCCTGAGCTGTATCAAAGCAAGGCACTCCCCCACATACAGGAATATATCTGGGTATGTACCTAGTGAAAAACAGCACAGTAGCTCCAACAGGCATATAACATTAACAAGAAAACGGAGGTAGATGTATTCATCAATGTTCTATTCATTATATTAGTGTAATGAAAACTGTTTGTATGCGGTGCATATTTTACATATATTCATGTCTCTAGTGTATTAATGTATGTTTGTTTTCTTCACATGCAAATTGCACCAGGCAGTATTACCAAAAAACATGAGCTGACAATGGAACTGTTTGTACAGAGCAGCATTTTATTGTGTTATCCGTTTTTAAACAAAACATTATCAGGCTCATTATAACCTATAAATAAACTATAAGTTATTGTAGCTATACTAAATAATAACTAATTTATACAAGAGTGCCAAGTATAATAAATGTATTTATTAGTCATTTCTACAATAGGAACATTGCGCTCTCTTCAATAAATTAGTAAGTAACAGAGATGTTCATTAAGAATGCCTGTGTCCTAAATGCCTGCAGCATAATGTTAGCGGATAGGTGGAACTATGGACAGGTCAGCTAACACTGGTCCCAGACTTTGTATTGTGGATGCGATCCAGTGTGTGGTCCTCCGTATACTGTATGTTCCGTTGGTTACATAGTGGTCTTTGTAGGGAGTGCTACAGAGGTATGCTTGTCTATATTATCTCAGTAGCCTACTGACAGTAGGACTTAATGCTTCACAGTAAATATCAGCTGCAGTTACCTGTTACAATACATAAGCATTGGATAAAGGGAAGTGCTAGTTCATGTTTTGCGGCAAAGCCCTGACAAAAATAATTGTTGAGAAGGAATAGATTTAAAATTAAAAAAAAAACACACCCACAACAGACATTAGCAGCATTGCTTCTAGTTCCCTACCCATTGTACCCATCAAACATATAAAACGGCAGGGCACACTATGCAGAGGCAGATTTAGGAGGGTTTGAGGGTTTTTTTTGGGGGGGGGATGGGTTGGTTTAATAATTAATCCTGACTCCACCCTCTTCCCAACCCGTTCCAACCCCTTTCCAAGACTGACTCCTCCACTTTTTTATTCTGTTACTAAGGGGGACATGTACTAAGCAGTGATAAAAGTGGAGAAGTGAGTCAGTGGAGAAGTTGCCCATGGCAACCAATCAGCACTGAAGTAACATCTATAATTTGCATACTATAAAATGATACAGAGCTGCTGATTGGTTGATGGGGAAATTTCTCCACTGGCTCACTTCTCCGCTCTTATCACTGCTTAGTAAATGTTCCCCTAAATGTTTTACATCTTTGTTGATGCTTCTAAAAAATCTATAAGATGCTCATGGTACAATTAGACTGTGTATAACCTTGTATGGTGCTGGCTGCTGCTCTCTACAAGGTGCAGCATGCACCCAGCATTTATTGGCTCCAGGAAGCCAGTGATTTGTTCTCCTTCGGCTTTGAAGTAGCTTGCAGTGTAAATGATGTGTCGCTGCGGCTCAGCTGTCATAACTAGCAGAAAGCGTCAGTCTGCCTCCAGGCCTTTGTGTGCAAATATTGTGTATGACTGAGAAAGTCCAGGTATGTGTGCATGCAGATCCTCCATATTGTAAATGGGGGACCCACCTTTTTACCTGAAGCCAGGAGCTGATTCATAGGCATTACATCAGATGATGGAGTACTCTCTGTGCACACTCCTGCCCCCCCCCCCCCCTTCCCCCTGTTCCCCTCACGCTGACACATGAGCCGAGAAGACTCTGGCACAGTGCATATATCCGGAATATTGCCACTGGTGCCAAATTACTGCCCATTCCACTACTGCACATATATCTGAGAAAAAATTGTTGGCGGGATTTCTGGTGACAGAAAACTAAGTATAGTCAGTATTAGTGACTTAGGGGCCCATGTGCACCACACACCCTGCCCCTATTATAGACACACCCTTCTGCACCATGAGCCTGCATCGCAGCGACAGCCTATCAATTTGCCTGTTTTATTTATTTCCCTCTTCCCCGATAGAGCTGAAAACAGCCGCCCTGCAAGGGTGCCACTCCAGGGGGTAACTGGGCAACCATGTACCAGACAGCACAATGCAGGTCACAGATTTCATTTATGAAATGTGTAGATGGGAGGATAAGGGGAATGGCAATTGTGTCTGCACTGCACTGCGGGATAGACCCAGGCCCATAACTAGAGGTGTGCGAATATTGATTGCGGCTGCACTGCTGGATAGAGCCAGGCCCATAACTAGAGGTGTGCGAATAGCGATTGTGGCTGCACTGCACTGCAGGATAGACCCAGGCCCATAACTAGAGGTGTGCGAATAGCGATTGTGGCTGCACTGCACTGCGGGATAGAGCCAGGCCCATAACTAGAGGTGTGCGAATAGCGATTGTGGCTGCACTGCACTGCGGGATAGACCCAGGCCCATAACTAGAGGTGTGCGAATAGCGATTGTGGCTGCACTGCACTGCAGGATAGACCCAGGCCCATAACTAGAGGTGTGCGAATAGCGATTGTGGCTGCACTGCACTGCGGGATAGAGCCAGGCCCATAACTAGAGGTGTGCGAATAGCGATTGTGGCTGCACTGCACTGTGTGATAGACCCAGGCCCATAACTAGTGGTGTGCGAATATTGATTGCGGCTGCACTGCAGGATAGAGCCAGGCCCATAACTAGGGGTGTGCGAATAGTGATTGCGGCTGCACTGCACTGGGGGATAAAGTCAGGCCCATAACTAGGGGTGTGTGTGAATAGCGATTGTGGCTGCACTGCGGGATAGAGCCAGCCCATAACTAGGGGTGTGCGAATAGCGATTGTGGCTGCACTGCGGGATAGACCCAGCCCCTAACTAGGGGTGTGCGAATAGCGATTGCGGCTGCACTGCGGGATAGAGCCAGCCCATAACTAGGGGTGGGCGAATAGTGATTGCGGCTGCACTGCACTGGGGGATAAAGTCAGGCCCATAACTAGGGGTGTGTGCGAATAGCGATTGCAGCTGCACTGCACTGGGGAATAGAGCCAGGCCCATAACTTGGGGTGTGTGCGAATAGCGATTGTGGCTGCACTGCACTGCGGGATAGACCCAGGCCCATAACTAGAGGTGTGCGAATAGCGATTGTGGCTGCACTGCACTGCGGGATAGAGCCAGGTCCATAACTAGAGGTGTGCGAATAGCGATTGTGGCTGCACTGCACTGCGGGATAGAGCCAGGTCCATAACTAGAGGTGTGCGAATAGCGATTGTGGCTGCACTGCACTGTGGGATAGACCCAGGCCCATAACTAGTGGTGTGCGAATATTGATTGCGGCTGCACTGCGGGATAGAGCCAGGCCCATAACTAGGGGTGTGCGAATAGTGATTGTGGCTGCACTGCACTGGGGGATAAAGTCAGGCCCATAACTAGGGGTGTGCGAATAGCGATTGTGGCTGCACTGCGGGATAGAGCCAGCCCCTAACTAGGGGTGTGCGAATAGCGATTGCGGCTGCACTGCGGGATAGAGCCAGCCCATAACTAGGGGTGTGTAAATAGTGATTGCGGCTGCACTGCACTGGGGGATAAAGTCAGGCCCATAACTAGGGGTGTGTGTGAATAGCGATTGCAGCTGCACTGCACTGGGGAATAGAGCCAGGCCCATAACTTGGGGTGTGTGCGAATAGCGATTGTGGCTGCACTGCACTGCACTGCGGGATAAAGCCAGGCCCATAACTAGGGGTGTGCTAACAGCGCCGTTGCACTAAACTTCCCCACAACCCTTGTTTATGGCTAGCAGATGCTTGGAACTGCACACTGCAGCCAATATTGCGGACAAGGCAAGCACCCTGTAATCTGTACTGCCGCATGGAGTGTCCCCGCTCCACTGCACAACATCATGATGTTGTGGGCTCACAGGGCACTGCCGCCTGGTTACATCCCTGGATAGGTCGAGCTCAGATAGAATGTGTATCTGCCACTAACACTATGGAGGAGATGTATCAAACCTTCTAAAGAGGACAAGAAGAGATGTTGCCAATAGCAAGCAATCTGGTTTTAGCTATTTATCAAGTACATTCTATAAATGATAGGTAGAAGCTCATTGGATGCTATGGTATAAATCTCTAACTGTCCTATTTAGTACATCTCCCCTTCAGTTCCTTCTTGTATGCTATCTAGATTAGTGCAACTGATTCTCATTAACCTAATTTTAACGTAAGAAAAGTGAGTTAGAGTTTCTTTGCTGAAAATAAATAACTGAGCATATCGGAGCCTAATCTTGTAAATAATTATACTCAAAGGTCAATTAAAAAGGGAAAATTACATTATCCTATCCGAAGCAGTGAGGTAAAATGTACAAACTAAAACTGACTCTCCTGCAGCTTTGTGGAAATGTAAAGTATGCCAATATTTCTTTCCTCTTAATCCCCAATTTATAAAAAAAAAAATGGCTACAAGGTAAAAAAAAACAGAAAAAGGAGCATGCTCAGTTATGCCTTCCATGGTTATACCCTGTGTGTACCACTCTGCCATCTACAGAAAAGTAATGGAATCACGCAGACTCTACTTTGATCTAGAGATGAGCGGGTTCGGTTCCTCGGAATCCGAACCCGCCCGAACTTCAGCTTTTTTTACACGGATCCGAGCGACTCAGATCTTCCCGCCTTGCTCGGTTAACCCGAGCGCGCCCGAACGTCATCATGACGCTGTCGGATTCTCGCGAGGCTCGGATTCTATTGCGAGACTCGGATTCTATATAAGGAGCCGCGCGTCGCCGCCATTTTCACACGTGCATTGAGATTGATTGGGAGAGGACGTGGCTGGCGTCCTCTCCATTTAGATTAGAAGAGAGAGAGTGAGATTGAGACAGAGACACTTGATTTACTGGAGCTTAGGAGTACTAGAGAGTGCAGAGTTTACTAGTGACTGACCACTGACCAGTGACCACCAGTGCAGTTTTATTTAATATAATCCGTTCTCTGCCTGAAAAAAACGATACACAGTGACTCAGTCACATACCATATCTGTGCTCAGCCCAGTGTGCTGCATCATCTATGTATAATATCTGACTGTGCTCACACAGCTTAATTGTGGGGGAGACTGGGGAGCAGTTATAGGTTATAGCAGGAGCCAGGAGTACATATTATTAAAATTAAACAGTGCACACTTTTGCTGCAGGAGTGCCACTGCCAGTGTGACTGACCAGTGACCTGACCACACTGACCACCAGTATAGTATACTATATTGTGATTGCCTGAAAAAGTTAAACACTCGTCGTGTGACTTGTGTGGTGTTTTTTTATTCTATAAAAAACTCATTCTGCTGACAGACAGTGTCCAGCAGGTCCGTCATTATATAATATATACCTGTCCGGCTGCAGTAGTGATATATATATATTTTTTATATCATTATTTATCATCCAGTCGCAGCAGACACAGTACGGTAGTTCACGGCTGTAGCTACCTCTGTGTCGGTACTCGGCAGTCCATCCATAATTGTATACCACCTACCCGTGGTTTTTTTTTTCTTTCTTCTTTATACATACTACATCTCATTATCATCCAGTCTATATTAGCAGCAGACACAGTACAGTACGGTAGTCCACGGCTGTAGCTACCTCTGTGTCGGCACTCGGCAGTCCATCCATAATTGTATACCACCTACCCGTGGTTTTTTTTTTCTTCTTTATACATACTACATCTCATTATCATCCAGTCTATATTAGCAGCAGACACAGTACAGTACGGTAGTCCACGGCTGTAGCTACCTCTGTGTCGGCACTCGGCAGTCCATCCATAATTGTATACCACCTACCCGTGGTTTTTTTTTCTTTCTTCTTTATACATACTACATCTCATTATCAACCAGTCTATATTAGCAGCAGACACAGTACAGTACGGTAGTCCACGGCTGTAGCTACCTCTGTGTCGGCACTCGGCAGTCCGTCCATAATTGTATACCACCTACCCGTGGTTTTTTTTTCTTTCTTCTTTATACATACTACATCTCATTATCATCCAGTCTATATTAGCAGCAGACACAGTACAGTACGGTAGTCCACGGCTGTAGCTACCTCTGTGTCGGCACTCGGCAGTCCATCCATAAATGTATACCACCTACCCGTGGTTTTTTTTTTCTTCTTTATACATACTACATCTCATTATCATCCAGTCTATATTAGCAGCAGACACAGTACAGTACGGTAGTCCACAGCTGTAGCTACCTCTGTGTCGGCACTCGGCAGTCCATCCATAATTGTAAACCACCTACCCGTGGTTTTTTTTTCTTTCTTCTTTATACATACTACATCTCATTATCATCCAGTCTATATTAGCAGCAGACACAGTACAGTACGGTAGTCCACGGCTGTAGCTACCTCTGTGTCGGCACTCGGCAGTCCGTCCATAATTGTATACCACCTACCCGTGGTTTTTTTTTCTTTCTTCTTTATACATACATACTACATCTCATTATCAACCAGTCTATATTAGCAGCAGACACAGTACGGTAGTCCACGGCTGTAGCTACCTCTGTGTCGGCACTCGGCAGTCCGTCCATAATTGTATACCACCTACCCGTGGTTTTTTTTTCTTTCTTCTTTATACATACATACTACATCTCTTTATCAACCAGTCTATATTAGCAGCAGACACAGTACAGTACGGTAGTCCACGGCTGTAGCTACCTCTGTGTCGGCACTCGGCAGTCCGTCCATAATTGTATACCACCTACCCATGGTTTTTTTTTCTTTCTTCTTTATACATACATACTACATCTCTTTATCAACCAGTCTATATTAGCAGCAGACACAGTACAGTACGGTAGTCCACGGCTGTAGCTACCTCTGTGTCTGCACTCGGCAGTCCATCCATAATTGAATACTAGTATCCATCCATCTCCATTGTTTACCTGAGGTGCCTTTTAGTTGTGCCTATTAAAATATGGAGAACAAAAATGTTGAGGTTCCAAAATTAGGGAAAGATCAAGATCCACTTCCACCTCGTGCTGAAGCTGCTGCCACTAGTCATGGCCGAGACGATGAAATGCCAGCAACGTCGTCTGCCAAGGCCGATGCCCAATGTCATAGTACAGAGCATGTCAAATCCAAAACACCAAATATCAGTAAAAAAAGGACTCCAAAACCTAAAATAAAATTGTCGGAGGAGAAGCGTAAACTTGCCAATATGCCATTTACCACACGGAGTGGCAAGGAACGGCTGAGGCCCTGGCCTATGTTCATGGCTAGTGGTTCAGCTTCACATGAGGATGGAAGCACTCAGCCTCTCGCTAGAAAAATGAAAAGACTCAAGCTGGAAAAAGCACAGCAAAGAACTGTGCGTTCTTCGAAATCCCAAATCCACAAGGAGAGTCCAATTGTGTCGGTTGCGATGCCTGACCTTCCCAACACTGGACGTGAAGAGCATGCGCCTTCCACCATTTGCACGCCCCCTGCAAGTGCTGGAAGGAGCACCCGCAGTCCAGTTCCTGATAGTCAGATTGAAGATGTCAGTGTTGAAGTACACCAGGATGAGGAGGATATGGGTGTTGCTGGCGCTGGGGAGGAAATTAACCAGGAGGATTCTGATGGTGAGGTGGTTTGTTTAAGTCAGGCACCCGGGGAGACACCTGTTGTCCGTGGGAGGAATATGGCCGTTGACATGCCTGGTGAAAATACCAAAAAAATCAGCTCTTCGGTGTGGAAGTATTTCACCAGAAATGCGGACAACATTTGTCAAGCCGTGTGTTCCCTTTGTCAAGCTGTAATAAGTAGGGGTAAGGACGTTAACCACCTCGGAACATCCTCCCTTATACGTCACCTGCAGCGCATTCATAATAAGTCAGTGACAAGTTCAAAAACTTTGGCCGACAGCGGAAGCAGTCCACTGGCCAGTAAATCCCTTCCTCTTGTAACCAAGCTCACGCAAACCACCCCACCAACTCCCTCAGTGTCAATTTCCTCCTTCCCCAGGAATGCCAATAGTCCTGCAGGCCATGTCACTGGCAATTCTGATGATTCCTCTCCTGCCTGGGATTCCTCCGATGCATCCTTGCGTGTAACGCCTACTGCTGCTGGCGCTGCTGTTGTTGCTGCTGGGAGTCGATGGTCATCCCAGAGGGGAAGTAGTAAGACCACTTTTACTACTTCCACCAAGCAATTGACTGTCCAACAGTCCTTTGCGAGGAAGATGAAATATCACAGCAGTCATCCTACTGCAAAGCGGATAACTGAGGCCTTGGCATCCTGGGTGGTGAGAAACGTGGTTCCGGTATCCATCATTACTGCAGAGCCAACTAGAGACTTGTTGGAGGTACTGTGTCCCCGGTACCAAATACCATCTAGGTTCCATTTCTCTAGGCAGGCGATACCGAAAATGTACACAGACCTCAGAAAAAGAGTCACCAGTGTCCTAAAAAATGCAGCTGTACCCAATGTCCACTTAACCACGGACATGTGGACAAGTGGAGCAGGGCAGGGTCAGGACTATATGACTGTGACAGCCCACTGGGTAGATGTATGGACTCCCGCCGCAAGAACAGCAGCGGCGGCACCAGTAGCAGCATCTCGCAAACGCCAACTCTTTCCTAGGCAGGCTAAGCTTTGTATCACCGGTTTCCAGAATACGCACACAGCTGAAAACCTCTTACGGCAACTGAGGAAGATCATCGCGGAATGGCTTACCCCAATTGGACTCTCCTGTGGATTTGTGGCATCGGACAACGCCAGCAATATTGTGTGTGCATTAAATATGGGCAAATTCCAGCACGTCCCATGTTTTGCACATACCTTGAATTTGGTGGTGCAGAATTTTTTAAAAAACGACAGGGGCGTGCAAGAGATGCTGTCGGTGGCCAGAAGAATTGCGGGACACTTTCGGCGTACAGGCACCACGTACAGAAGACTGGAGCACCACCAAAAACTACTGAACCTGCCCTGCCATCATCTGAAGCAAGAAGTGGTAACGAGGTGGAATTCAACCCTCTATATGCTTCAGAGGTTGGAGGAGCAGCAAAAGGCCATTCAAGCCTATACAATTGAGCACGATATAGGAGGTGGAATGCACCTGTCTCAAGCGCAGTGGAGAATGATTTCAACGTTGTGCAAGGTTCTGATGCCCTTTGAACTTGCCACACGTGAAGTCAGTTCAGACACTGCCAGCCTGAGTCAGGTCATTCCCCTCATCAGGCTTTTGCAGAAGAAGCTGGAGACATTGAAGGAGGAGCTAACACGGAGCGATTCCGCTAGGCATGTGGGACTTGTGGATGGAGCCCTTAATTCGCTTAACAAGGATTCACGGGTGGTCAATCTGTTGAAATCAGAGCACTACATTTTGGCCACCATGCTCGATCCTAGATTTAAAGCCTACCTTGGATCTCTCTTTCCGGCAGACACAAGTCTGCTGGGGTTGAAAGACCTGCTGGTGAGAAAATTGTCAAGTCAAGCGGAACGCGACCTGTCAACATCTCCTCCTTCACATTCTCCCGCAACTGGGGGTGCGAGGAAAAGGCTCAGAATTCCGAGCCCACCCGCTGGCGGTGATGCAGGGCAGTCTGGAGCGACTGCTGATGCTGACATCTGGTCCGGACTGAAGGACCTGACAACGATTACGGACATGTCGTCTACTGTCACTGCATATGATTCTCTCAACATTGAAAGAATGGTGGAGGATTATATGAGTGACCGCATCCAAGTAGGCACGTCACACAGTCCGTACTTATACTGGCAGGAAAAAGAGGCAATTTGGAGGCCCTTGCACAAACTGGCTTTATTCTACCTAAGTTGCCCTCCCACAAGTGTGTACTCCGAAAGAGTGTTTAGTGCCGCCGCTCACCTTGTCAGCAATCGGCGTACGAGGTTACATCCAGAAAATGTGGAGAAGATGATGTTCATTAAAATGAATTATAATCAATTCCTCCGCGGAGACATTGACCAGCAGCAATTGCCTCCACAAAGTACACAGGGAGCTGAGATGGTGGATTCCAGTGGGGACGAATTGATAATCTGTGAGGAGGGGGATGTACACGGTGATATATCGGAGGATGATGATGAGGTGGACATCTTGCCTCTGTAGAGCCAGTTTGTGCAAGGAGAGATTAATTGCTTCTTTTTTGGGGGGGGTCCAAACCAACCCGTCATATCAGTCACAGTCGTGTGGCAGACCCTGTCACTGAAATGATGGGTTGGTTAAAGTGTGCATGTCCTGTTTTGTTTATACAACATAAGGGTGGGTGGTGAGGGCCCAAGGACAATTCCATCTTGCACCTCTTTTTTCTTTTATTTTTCTTTGCGTCATGTGCTGTTTGGGGAGGGTTTTTTGGAAGGGCCATCCTGCGTGACACTGCAGTGCCACTCCTAGATGGGCCCGGTGTTTGTGTCGGCCACTAGGGTCGCTTATCTTACTCACACAGTCAGCTACCTCATTGCGCCTCTTTTTTTCTTTGCGTCATGTGCTGTTTGGGGAGGGTTTTTTGGAAGGGACATCCTGCGTGACACTGCAGTGCCACTCCTAGATGGGCCCGGTGTTTGTGTCGGCCACTAGGGTCGCTTATCTTACTCACACAGTCAGCTACCTCATTGCGCCTCTTTTTTTCTTTGCGTCATGTGCTGTTTGGGGAGGGTTTTTTGGAAGGGACATCCTGCGTGACACTGCAGTGCCACTCCTAGATGGGCCCGGTGTTTGTGTCGGCCACTAGGGTCGCTTATCTTACTCACACAGCTACCTCATTGCGCCTCTTTTTTTCTTTGCGTCATGTGCTGTTTGGGGAGGGTTTTTTGGAAGGGACATCCTGCGTGACACTGCAGTGCCACTCCTAGATGGGCCCGGTGTTTGTGTCGGCCACTAGGGTCGCTTATCTTACTCACACAGCGACCTCGGTGCAAATTTTAGGACTAAAAATAATATTGTGAGGTGTGAGGTATTCAGAATAGACTGAAAATGAGTGGAAATTATGGTTTTTGAGGTTAATAATACTTTGGGATCAAAATGACCCCCAAATTCTATGATTTAAGCTGTTTTTTAGGGTTTTTTGAAAAAAACACCCGAATCCAAAACACACCCGAATCCGACAAAAAAAATTCGGTGAGGTTTTGCCAAAACGCGGTCGAACCCAAAACACGGCCGCGGAACCGAACCCAAAACCAAAACACAAAACCCGAAAAATTTCCGGCGCTCATCTCTACTTTGATCATGTAAAAGTAATGCAGGAAAAAGTGAGCACTCAAATTCACTTTTCATTTCACAACTATTTAGACTTCTCCGCTCTTTGTAAACTAAAATACCCATTAACATGCTGGCTAGATTTTAGGCAAGGATAACGTTATTTTAGTTACACTATTTCAACCACATACTTCTAAGTATATATGAATATCCAACTGTGTGTATATCTGCAAGTATAGCAGTGCCCCTGTTTAGGTAACATACAGTAGCTTCCATTTAAGTTATGCAATATTTAGGGGTGGGAAATAATCCTATTGCATTTCCCACTTATTTGCAGAAGACAGTAAAATATCAGTAACGCTCTTTAAAACACTGATTTTGAACATACTACCAAATTACTAATATACATGAGTTATTAATAATGGTACATAGCTCTTAAAATTCCAAAAATCTAGATGTAAGGATAAGATTTTTTTTTTCAAATAGTATTGCTTCAATACTTATTATTATGTTAAAAAATAAATTATAGAACTTTTAAAATAGGGAAATAAGCATAGTAAAAATATATATTATTATGAATACATGGCTAATTTATATAAAATACTATTTTCAAACATTGTCATTTGCACATGTAACAAATAAAATAAATAACAAAAATATTATGTTTTCTTACCATACAAAAACAAAAGACATTAAAATATACGATCAGTACTCATTAACCATGACTTCATGTAAATAGGAATAAAATCTAAAATTGGTTACTTTTTTTCTGCAATTATGCACCAGTTGCCGTGGTCAAAACAAGAACTTATGATGTGAAGTTCTGGAACATCAGTTTCCAAAAGACTGCGCAGTTCTCCGTCACGGAACACGTGATAATATCGCATGTACGCCTTCGAGTCAAACGCATCTGACTCTTGGTCGCTGGCAGCTATAGTCTCATCCAAGACTGAGTCACTTGATTCTGTGGTTGAAGTTCTCTTTAAGATTTTGCTTTGGGTACACTTTTCACCTTCATAGCTACAAATGCAATTGCAGTAGTTGGTTTCTGGCTGAAAGGAGGTTTCTCTTGCATCGTTCTGGATCAGACCACAGTGCTTTCCATTTCCTGAGGAGTCTAAAGCTAGGAACCACTGTTGCTTTTTGTGCGTTTCATTTTTAATAAACACCTCATCGGCATCAAAACTGTGATCCTTTAGTAGGAACTTCTGATGTCCAAGGTCAAGGCTACAGTGTCGAGAAGGCTGAACAGATACAGTGCTATTCACCCAGCCACTGACAGGGCTGAGAGACTTGATCTTGTCAATCTGCCGACTTAAGGTGGACTCATCCAGAGATCTAGAGAAGAACCATGAACGAAGGGACCTTCCTATGGCACTGTAGAGTCTGTTTTCTTCATTAGGAAACTTCATGCAGCAGTTGCCAGTGTTGTGTGATTGCTTAGAATCAATAGCCTGTCTCAAGTTATGTAAGTTGATGTTCTCACACTGGTTTACAGGCTTTGGGGTTATGTCATGTGACTTAGTATCGGGGTTGACTCTAACTTCCCACTGGCTGGTTTCCGAGGCACGTTGAGGCAGCAGTGCTTTGTTCCATGGCACAAATACATCCTGCTTTTCAAACCGACGGCTCTTTTGTTCCATGGCCCAAACATACAGCATTATTTGACCACCTGGAAGTAAGAGTCTTGCCATTTCTTTTATTGCATGAATTCTTCTTTGCTTAGTGGAAAAATGATGAATCACTAGAAAATAGAATAAGCACCGTTTAGGTTGTTTTGCCAATTTTCTAGTTACAGCTAAAATACATTACAGGAATAGGAATCTATTAAAATTAAGTAATATTTCTGCATTGCTGAGATACCCTGGGATTAAGGACTGGGCAACTACATGATGATATCTGGGTATATATAAAATGCTATCATTTCCCAGTCTATCTGTACTTTGAAGGGGTTCTTCGCTTTGAAATG
Source organism: Pseudophryne corroboree (assembly GCF_028390025.1). NCBI lineage: Eukaryota > Metazoa > Chordata > Amphibia > Anura > Myobatrachidae > Pseudophryne > Pseudophryne corroboree. The sequence goes on from NC_086444.1 coordinate 1,055,020,881, forward strand.
TCTTTGAATACTGTGTTTGTGTTACATGTATTGTGTTTATGTAACTAGTACTGTATTTATTGTGTTGCATGTACTATATTTATGTTACTTGAAATTGTATTTTTGCTACAAATATTTTGTGTTACATGCAATGTATTTATGTTACTAGTATTATTTGTGTTACATGTACTGTATTTGTGTTACATATACTGTATTTATGTTGCCAGAATTGTATTTGTATTACATGTACTGTATTCATGTTACTAGTATTATTTGTGTTACATATACTGTATTTATGTTGCTAGAATTGTATTTGTATTACATATAGTGTATTTATGTTACTAGTATTATTTGTGTTACATGTACTGTATTGTGTTACATATACTGTATTTATGTTTCTAGAATTGTATTTCTGTTAAATGTACTGTAAATATGTTAACAGTATTATTTGTTACATGTACTGTATTTGTGTTACATATACTGTATTTATTAATCTAGAATTGTATTTGTGCTACATGTACTGTATTTGTGTCACATATACTGTACTTATGTTACTAGAATTGTATTTGTGTTAAATGTACTGTATTTATGTTACTAGTATTATTTGTGTCCAATGTTCTATATTTGTGTTACATATCTGTATTTATTTTACTTGAAACTGTATTTGTATTACTAATATGGTATTTGTGTTACATATACTGTATTTATGTCACTAGTATTGTATGTGTTACTAGAATTCTTTGTGTGTTACATGTACTGTATTTATATTACTAGTATTATCTGTGCTGCGTGTACTGTATTTGTGTTACATATACTGTCTTTATGTTACTAAAATTGTATATGTGTAACATGTACTGTATATTACTAGAATTGTATTTATATTACATGTACCTAAATGCTAATTTCACGGAAGAAGTGGTCAGATTAATCTATACACACTTTCTGCAAGATGCACCCGCAAACCCACTTATGTCTGACTAAGTATGAGGCCTATAGTGATTGCAGGAGGACATGCTGATATGTGTCTAAATGAGCTTCGTACATCAAACAATGGTTGAGAAAAGCAGTGTACAGCAGCATAGAATTACTGGAGAGGGATGGGCTGTGTAGCACTGCATAAAGGTCTAAACTAAAACACTCCATGCAATACCTAATATTGGCCCTCATTCCGAGTTGTTCGCTCGCTAGCTGCTTTTAGCAGCCGTGCAAACGCTAAGCCACCGCCCTCTGGGAATGTATCTTAGCAGAAGTGCGAACGAAAGGATCACAGCGCTGCTACAAAAAAGATTGTGCAGTTTCTGAGTAGCTCGAGACCTACTCCTAGCTTGCGATCACTTCAGACTATTTAGTTCCTGTTTTGACGTCACGAACACGCCCTGCGTTCGGCCAGCCACGCCTACGTTTTCCCAGCCACTCCTGCGTTTTCATCTGGCACGCCTGCGTTTTTTCACGCACTCCCCGAAAACGGTCAGTTACCTCCAAGAAGCACCCACTTCCTGTCAATCACTCTGCGGCCAGCAGTGCGACTGAAAAGCATCGCTAGAGCTTGTGTAAAACTGCATCGGCTTTTGTGAAAGTATGATGCGCGTGCGCAGTGCGCCCCATACGCATGCGCAGAATTGTCATTTTTTGGCCTGATCGCTGCGCTGCGAACGAAAGCAGCTAGCGATCAACTCGGAATGAGGGCCATTGTTGTTGTGCCTAACATACAGTTACTGAATACAAATTCCCCTTATTTGGCACTATTATGCATTTACATTACTTTGCCACTGCAACCTTGAACAAATGAGAGGTTGAGTGCTGCAATATTTTTCCGACTATGAAACATTCATGAGGCAGACGCTATGGTCTCATTATTTTTCCCAAGTTGTTCAATAATAAAATGAGTTGCTTTGATTTTGAGTGGACCAAAGAAGAATAACTTGGCAGAACTTACACATTATGGGGGTAATTCCAAGTTGATCGCAGCAGGATTTTTGATAGCAACTGGGCAAAACCATATGCAGTGCAGGGGAGGCAGATATAACATGTGCAGAGAGAGTTAGATTTGGGTGGGGTGTGTTCAATCTGCAATCTAATTTGCAGTGTAAAAATAAAGCAGCCAGTATTTAGCCTGCACAGAAACAATATAACCCACCCAAATCTAACTCTTTCTGCACATGTTATATCTGCCCCCCCTGCAGTGCGCATGGTTTTGCCCAATTGCTATCAAAAATCCTGCTGCGATCAACTTGGAATTACCCCCTATGTTACACCAAGTGCAAGGACTATGGCCCTCATTCCGAGTTGATCGGTCTCAAGGCGAATTTAGCAGAGTTACACACGCTAAGCCTACGCCTACTGGGAGTGTATCTTAGCTTCTTAAAATTGCGACCGATGTAATCGCAATATTGCGATTACAAACTACTTTGCAGTTTCTGAGTAACTTCAACCTTACTCTGCCTGTGCGATCAGTTCAGTGCTTGTCGTTCCTGGTTTGACGTCACAAACACACCCAGCGTTCGCTCAGACACTCCCCCGTTTCTCCAGCCACTCCTGCGTTTTTTCCGGAAACGGTAGCGTTTTCAACCACACGCCCATAAAACGCCGTGTTTCCGCCCAGTAACACCCATTTCCTGTCAATCACATTACGATCGCCGGAGCGATGAAAAAGCCGTGAGTAAAAATACTATCTTCATTGTTAAATTACTTGGCGCAGTCGCAGTGCGAATATTGCGTATGCGTACTAAGCGGATTTTCATTGCGATGCGATGAAAAATACCGAGCGAACGACTCGGAATGAGGGCCAATGTGGGTAATTCAGAGTTGATCGCAGCAGCAAATTTGTTAGCAGTTGGGCAAAACCAAGTGCACATGGGGCAGATATAACATTTGCAGAGAGAGTTAGATTTGGGTGGGTTATATTGTTTCTGTGCAGGGTAAATACTGGCTGCTTTATTTTTACACTGCAATTTAGATTTCAGTTTAAACACACCGTATCCAAATCTAACTCTCTCTGCACACGTTATATCAAACCCCCCCCACCACCACCACCACCACCCCTGCAGTGCACATGGTTTTTCCCAACTGCTAACAAATTTGCTGCTGCGATCAACTTTGAATTACCTCCTATGGGCTTAATTCAGGCCTAATTGTTTTTTTGCATCCCTGTGATCAGATAGTCGCTGCCTATAGGGGGAGGGGAAAATCGCTGTGCAGGGGTGCGATCGCATGTGCAGGAGAGCTGCACAAACAGAAGTTTATGCAGTCTCTGCACAGACCAGGACTTACTCTTCCAGTGCGATGATCGGGCCCGGAGCTGGCGTCAGAAACCCTCCCTTCAAACACCTGGCCCTTCCTGCGTTTCTCTGGACACTCCTTAAAAACGGTCAGCTGCCATCCACAAACGGCCTCTTCCTGTCAGTCACCTTACGATCGCCTGTGCAATCACTTTTCATGCACCAACCTGTCGCTGCTCTCCGATCCCCGTCGCCGCGGACCAACGCGCCTGCGCATTGCGGTGCATACGCATTTCAGACCTGATTGCAGGCTGTAAGATAATGCAGCTTAGCGATCAGGTCTGAATTAGGCCCTATGTCCGACTGGGCAATAGCTCAATATCACATTCCAGGCAGCAGTGAAAATGAGAACAGTATGCTCTAAATTGGACATATACTTATACAGGAGTACAAGCCATAGTGAGTGCACAAAAAAGTTGCACATTATTGTATTGCATCAGCCCCTCACTAATGACCCCAATTCATTAGTGAGCCTTGCAACACTTACGATGCTCCTATTAACCCCAATGTACTATGATCTTAAGGCTACTCGAGTATAAAATGCATGGAGCATGTTGGTCATGAATTATGCCATGTTGTGTCTGCTCTTACTGCAAAACCTCCAAACCCTTTGCAATCATTGCTCAGCTCTAACAAGACAGGTTATCCCACTTACCTCCAATGGAGATGACGGTATCAAAACACTGGTCTCTAAAGGGGAGATTCAAGTTGTCACAAACCATGACTTCAAGGTTGTTATTCCTACCAATTTCCACTAGTGGTTCACAGTAATCACAGCCCAAATTGTATGTATCGCTGTTCACACGGAGATACTTTCCTGTACCACAGCCTGAGAAAACAAAAAATAAATTTCTTTGATGCAACTTAAATAATACAGTGTTATAATAGACAGGGATACACAAGGTAGATGAGTCAATAAAACAAAACACAAGCGGAACATATTCTGCACCAATGCCCCCATCCAGTACACATCAAGGTGCACGCCTTCTCTCTACTCTTGGGAAGTGCCTCCACAAACTAGAAGGGGTTACATCTGAAGCTATAAAATATCCCTGTTACTACAGCACTTCAAGAGGTTTACAAGTTGGATAAGATAGGAATATACTGTAATTGCCATTAGATGACATGGGGAGCTAGACCAGGGTGGTATGGAGTGACTGCATTCATCTTGGGGGCTAGCAAAGGACACGTCCTACCTTCTCTCAGGGTTCCCTGCTGTGAATGGCTCCTCTGAGTCAGGAAGGAAGGAGTTCTACTATGGGGAGTGACAATGCTAAATTCCCTTGTCGTATAAACAACCCTTTATGAAGCTAAGAACACTGTACGCTGTTTACTTAAGAAGTACCGTAATGGTACGCTAGTTGCGTAACGATCGCTCAGCCGTAGGCGAGACGCTCAAGCGTCACGTTCGCTCACGGCCCAGCAATCACAGGACACGTTATTGGCTATGACTAGAGTAATGATTCGCTATGGCGTAGCGGACGCTCGAGACCACGAGGAGATCACCAGCGGCGCAGACGCTCACAACGCTATACCTTTATGTCTAAACCTTATACCAAAGAAATACACAGAATACCTTAATGTGAATACAGGGTGTAAGTGCAACCTTGTGTAACCTGACTAACTACAAAGCTGCTTGAGCGTCACCGACGCTCAAGTGAACACTTAACACTATAGAAAATACACAGATACTGGTTTAGGTTCCAAAGCCTATTAACTGTATTATATCTAGTATACTTGTAAAAAGGGGATAACAGTACAAATGATACACTACAATATAACAGAGACTTCCTAACCACAGAACTAAACAATACTATCTAATACAATACAATACTAGTCTAGGGGAGATACGAGAGAGAGAGAGAAGGGAAAGAGAGAGAGGGAGACGGAGAGAGATGAGAGAAATTGGCTCACAGAAAGACAATGATAACGGAGAGAAACTTACGCACAAGGGTAAACGATCGCATGCGCCTGGACATCCAGCACCCGATTTTCAGCAATGAGAACCGTTGAAGAGTGAGAGCTGGATGTGGTCGGCCTGCCTATTTATGCCCCACACACAATGCAATCCTACAGTCCCTACAATCCCATTGTCCATTGGACGTCGGAATTCGGCCCTGCATCATAACAAAAGGTCATAGGTTGATTCATACAGGTGGGCTGTGACGATTTCAAACAGCTCAGGTGGGTGGGGAACTAGGTTTCCCGCCGCATACCTGAGTATGAGTAAATAGTAGAAATGGACATAAACTTCTTATGTCCATAACTATTCGCACGAGCGATTAATACGCTCCAAACCAACACCGGAATATTGCTAATTAAATACTCTTCCGATGGGTACCAAACACTGCTGTATGATTCCTGTTAGACCCTTCGTACGATACAAAGAGGGATTCCTTAGCTCAGGGACCTTCTATATTAACCAAACTTTCAGAAACTATCAAAGGGACCATGATCTATAAACTACATTAATTGTGAAAATATGTAACGAATGAGTCGCACGCTACGACTACATAAACTCTACCGTAAATACGCATACCGCGCCTGCGAGTGCACGCTATTGCGGGTATGCGCCTTCACGGGAGAGCGTACGCATGCGCAGCACGGACCAGTGTGCGGTGCAAATATGGCAACGTGCATAGAGACATTTTTCTGACTTTGACAGTCCACCCTTTGGCAGTCAACAATAACTGCCACAAAACATTTAAGGAGAAAAATGCAAGTCAGGGGTTAATTGATTTCCATGGTTGGGTAAGGGAGGAGAGAGGAGAAGGTGTGAAGAGGGTATGACCTAGTGAGATAGCAGAAGCATGTGTGTATGAATCCATGTTTGGAGGGTCATGTATCATCGTGCCGTACGTGTGGTAAATCAAGCTTCGAGGTATTGCGAAGTATACATTTGAATTCCTTCTTATCCTGTGGTACAGGTCTGTGGATGGGCTGTCAAACTTTACCGAGCTCTTTTCGGATTTTGAACAAAATGGGGAGCACATTTTAGTTGATGATACATGAATGGGGGAGGTATGTGGTTGCTGATATCTGTGCCTGTATTCCCTATCGTCTATGTGTGTCATTACCTGAGGGTTGTAGAGATGAAGATAAAGAACACTTATGGAAAATGCAATGATATTCTATGTCAGGGAAATGTACATCTGTCGTCGAAGTTGTGTTCGGTATCTGTTGAGAGTCGTCTTCTTTGCGCTGTATTGCTCCTTGGGCATGAGCAAATAGCTTTGTCTGAGCCATCAGATTTACAAAAAATGTTGGGCTAGCGTGAGTTTAAAAGTACTAGGGAAACTGGGGATCCATGGCAAAGTTCATCAAGTGTCCATATTTAAAGTTGTCAAATCTTCTTCTTTGGTCAATCCGTTGTCTGTATACATCTCGTCTCGTCAGCTTCCTCGTCCAAGGGGGTCTTTGTATCTTGGAGAAAAGCAGAAAAACAGGTGAAAGAAACGGACCGTATAATCGCATTTTCATCACATCCTGGTTTCTATCATTGGGTCATAAATCAAATCCAGGTTAATTACGGTTTCCTCACTCCTCAAGCTCATCACTTTTGTACTTTGTTTGCACCTCATTAAAGCCTGTCCGCATCTAAATATCAATCCAATCGATATAACGACACCCAAGATACATAGTAGAAACTTTCCAACATCCATTATGACTCCTTGAGCCCAGTCCCCCAAACCGGAGAACCAATTTCGCGGGTTCAACCATGACACCCAACCAGTCAGCTCATTACCTACAGCAGCAAGGGTGAGATTGTGTTTTCGACGAAATTCCCACTTTAATTGGAGAATATCGTCCATCTTTTGGTCTATGACCTCTACCGGATCCTCGGTGCTATTGGTGATATACGTGCAACACTTTATGCCGTACTGTGTTGCCAATGTAACACAATATCCGCCTGTTACTGCTGTAAGATAATTAAGAACCATCCTATGCTGAACTAGTTCTGTTTTGTACGCTTGAAGTTCTCTTCCGGTGTATCTAAACGTGTCATCATACATTTCAGTGATATTATCTAACAAATTGGCGAGTGCGGAAATGTATCTATAATTCATCACTCCCCGAGCGGTGCGAGTGAAATCTAACGCGACCAGGACCTGAATCCCGGTGGATTCATGGATAAGATCAGAGGCCGGATGCTCTAACCTTTCTGACAGTTGTCTTTTAACTCGGTGCTCGTAATGAGTGTGAGTATAAGGAGCTTGGGCACCACGGTGTATGTCCTTCATTTTGTCATGTGTAACAGTCATCACTTCAGGCAATACTTTTCCAATATAACACAATCCTTCAGAGTTTGGGGCAAGCCACTTGTACGCCTTTCTCCCGCATATGAAATATGCGTCATCGGGGAGAACATATGGGACGGAGAAGGACATGATCATGTTACAAACCTTCCAGGTGAAATCTCCTGACCCTAATTCTTCCATCTGCTTAATGCACGTATCAGTTTGTACGATATGTGCACAGTATCCTGGTGATACCTCTCCAACTCTAGTAATCCTATTTCCTAAGGTATATCGATACCGAAAAGATTTTCCTCTACTGGCTATGTGGCGTACCAGCTCTGTATCTGTAGGCATTCTATCTGCTCTGTGTGAAAAGGTCATGGTAAGGTTGCTCCATGACACTTCCCAATTTCCCGGTTTTCTGGGATTGGAGATATTGAAACATAAGAGGGACCTATCCACATGGTATTGGTGGAGCTTCAAACTAGGAGGGCTGGAGATATTAAACCTCCGGTCCACCGGTCTCCCACCACTTAGCTCAAGTACCTCCCCTAACGTTAAAGGAAATGGTACTAGCCCTGATTTGCTGTGACCCTGAGGTACTTGAGAGCATACCCAACAATCTGTTTGGTTTAACACGTTACCCACTAAGGAGTGATAGTCACTCAATGGATGCCGGTCTATATGGATATTAAAACTAGATTGGCATTTCTTTATGCATCCATCTTCAACCAGATTATCACAGAGCCTACAGATACAATTTTCTTCAGCTAACAATCCATCACAATTTCTTCTATCGGATCGTTTTCTGATACTCGCCTTTGCTTGTTGGTTTGGTTGATCTTGGAAAACTACGCCTCCATCATCATAATCGGAACCCATTCCAGAACCTCTCTCGACCTCTATGGTACTCTCGCCGGAACAGACTGCTCTGGTCAACATCATGGTTAACATCAAAATCCGGATCACAGTCTCTTGGGGCAAGTCCATCTTTGAGGAGGAAATAGAGAAGAATGAGAAGGGGGAAAAAAGAAATTTCAAGGAAGAGGGGATGGGAAGTGGAGAAAAACAATAAAAGGGAGAAGGGAGTCGACAACTGCTTTCGGTCTTCAAGGCTCAGGTGCCGCCTCAGTCCTCCTGGAACAGACACTCCAGTGATACAACCTCTACCGTCTGTTCCTTATCACGGGACTTCTCTGGATCAGCAACCTTTTTGCAGTGGGATGAATGGACCCAAGTCTCTCTCTCAGCCACCTTTAATGCTGTGGTGCTAGTCAATAAGACCTGGTATGGTCCTTCCCATCTATCAATAAGACAACCTGAGCGTAGAAAATTTCGTATCATTACATAATCCCCAGGTTCAATGTCATGACAATTACTATCTGGTAAATCAGGAATCACCAACTTCAGATTATCATTTTGATTCCTCAACTGCTTACTCATGTTAATCAAGTACTTTACAGTTACTTCATTGTTACATTTCAAATCATCCTGAGGGTTAATCATGACATGCGGTTGTCGACCAAACAAGATTTCAAAAGGAGACAGATTAAGAGGGGACCTGGGAGTGGTTCTGATGCTATACAAAACAATGGGTAAAGCTTCTGGCCACGTCAATCCTGTCTCTGCCATTACTTTACTCAATTTATTTTTAATAGTGCTGTTCACTCTTTCGACCTTCGCACTCGCCTGTGGACGGTACGGAGTGTGCAGCTTGCTATCAATTCCCATCAACTTACACATTCCTTGAAAGACATCACCTGTAAAATGGGTACCCCTATCACTTTCAATGATTCTAGGGATACCATATCTACATACAAATTCCTGCACAATTTTCTTAGCTGTAAACATAGCGGTATTTGTAGCTGCTGGGAAAGCTTCGACCCAATTTGAGAAAACATCTATACAAACAAGTACATATTTCAAATTTCGACATGGGGGTAATTGAATGAAGTCGATTTGTATTACCTGGAAAGGGCCGCCGGCAGGTGGGATATGGGATGGTTCTGTAGGTATTGCTTTTCCAATATTCTTTCTCAGACAGGTAAGGCATGACATTGCTCTTTTACTCGCATGAGAGGAGAATCCTGGGGCGCACCAGTATGCTCTTACCAATTTGCACATCCCCTCCTTGCCTAGATGAGTCAGCCCGTGAGCTGCTTCAGCCAGACATGGAAGGTATGCCCTGGGGGCCACTGGTTTACCATGTCCATCCGTCCAGAGCCCTGAGGACTCCTGGCCATATCCCTTTGCCTTCCAGACTGCTCTTTCCTGTGTGGAACACAAATTCTGCATCTCACACAACTTTTGTGTGTTGATGGTATTAAATACCATCAGTTGTGTGGTGTTTGTCTGTATGGGGGTAGCAGCTGCAAGCTTTGCGGCTTCGTCTGCTCGGCTGTTACCAAGGGATACTGGGTCTTGGCTATATGTATGTGCTTTACATTTGATAACAGCCACTCTGTCGGGTTCCTGTATCGCTGTTAGAAGCCTTTTTATGTGAGCTGCATGCGCTATCGGTGTACCAGCCGCCGTCATGAAATTTCTGAACCGCCATAGGGCTCCGAAATCATGGACTACCCCGAAGGCGTATCTAGAATCGGTGTAGATATTGGCTGACTTACCCTTAGCCAATTCACATGCTCTGGTTAGGGCGACCAGTTCAGCAACCTGGGCTGAGTGAGGTGGGCCTAGCGGTTCCGCTTCTATGGTGTCTTGGTCATCTACGACTGCGTATCCAGTACACAAGTCTCCCGAGTCTGACTGTCTATGACAACTACCGTCCGTGTAGAACGTGAGTTCTGCATCTTCCAGTGGGTTGTCACTGATGTCAGGCCTTGCGGTAAAATTTTGGGTCAAATATTCCATACAATCATGTGTATCCCCCTTTGCATTAAATCCTCCTTCCCCATCACTCTCACCTTCCACCCTTTGTGTCTGACCAGGCACACCTGGGAGAAATGTTGCAGGATTTAATGCACTGCATCTCCTTATGGTGATGTTTACTGGGGCCATTAATGCCAATTCCCATCTTGTAAACCTTGCAGATGAGACGTGTCTGGTTTGGGCAGAATTCAATAAGGCAGATACCGCATGTGGTGTATGGATTGTGAGGTTGTGGCCTAGCACGACATCTTCGCTTTTTGTCACTAGCAATGCTATCGCCGCAACGCTACGCAAGCATGTGGGGAGGGATCGCGCTACCGTGTCTAGCTGGGCGCTGTAGTATGCAATTGGCCTGCTGGCGTCACCGTGTTTTTGGGTTAGTACACCTGCTGCGCACCCAGCACTTTCTGTTCCGTATAGTTCAAAGGGTTTCCCATAGTCTGGCATACCTAGTGCTGGTGCCTGCGTTAGGCACTGTTTGAGTCTCTCAAATGCTGTTTCGGATTCGTCTGTATGCGAAATCCGGTCAGGTTTGTTTGAAGAGACCATTTCCTGCAAAGGTAACGCCAATATGGAAAACCCTGGGATCCAGTTACGGCAATACCCACACATTCCTAAAAACGTCCTGATCTGTTGCTGGGTTTGTGGCAGTGTCATGTCTCTAATGGCTTGGATTCTATCAGCGGTCAGGTGTCTCAGTCCTTGTGTTAGACAGTGTCCCAAATATTTTACCTTAGTTTGGCATAATTGTAACTTGTCTTTGGAAACCTTGTGACCTGTGTCTGAAAGATGAAACAGGAGCTGTTTCGTATCCTTCAGAGATGCTTCCAGTGAATCTGAACACAGTAATAAATCGTCCACATACTGTATCAATACTGATCCACTGTCTGGTTGGAAAGACTGTAAACAATCATGCAAAGCCTGAGAAAATATACTTGGACTATCTATGAAACCTTGGGGTAAACGAGTCCACGTGTATTGGACTCCTCTGTATGTGAATGCAAACAAATATTGGCTGTCAGGGTGCAGAGGTACCGAAAAGAAAGCGGAGCAGAGGTCAATAACAGTGAAAAATTTGGCAGTGGGAGGAATTTGCATTAGGATGACAGCTGGATTAGGCACTACGGGGAACTGACTTTCAACTATTTTGTTAATCCCCCTTAGATCCTGCACTAGCCTGTAACCCCTCCCCCCACTCTTTTTAACAGGGAAGATGGGACTATTGGCTGTGCTGGACGTTCTTACCAGAATGCCCTGTTGCAGCAAGCGTTCTATTACTGGGAAAACTCCTAACTCCACCTCTGGCTTCAGAGGATACTGTGGGATTTTTGGAGCTATCCTACCATCTTTTACTTGTACAACTACTGGAGCTACGTTTGCCATTAATCCAGTGTCCTGTCCATCTTTTGTCCAAAGTGACTCTGGTATCTGAGAGGTCATCTCTTCTACTTGGGATGGGTTCCTATTTGTCATAATGGAATGTGACATTAATTTTGATGGGGAGTCTAACATGTCTCGTACCTCCTGAGCGTGATTCTCAGGAATGTCCAAGAATACACCTTCAGGAGTACAATAAATGACGCAACCCATTTTACATAGTAAGTCTCTCCCCAGGAGATTAGTTGGTGCCGATGCAGCCAGCAAAAAGGAATGCTTGGTATGCAAAGGCCCTATTGTAATCTCGGCTGGTTTGCTAACAGGGTAGTGCTGGACTACTCCTGTTACTCCCATGGCTGGAATTGTCCTACCAGTGGTTCTCATGCCCACTGTCGAATTTATCACTGACTTGGCCGCCCCTGTGTCTACAAGAAAGTTTAAAGTTTTACCAGCTACATTGATTGCAATCTCTGGTTCGCTTCCAAGACTGGCAATCAATTTAACTGGCTGCAGATTACAGGTGTGGCCACACCCCTATTGGGTATGCTGACCTCCCTGAATCCCATTGGCAGCAACTACTTGTGGGGGAGTTAGCTGGGAACTACCAGAGGCCTGCCAGTCTCTGTTCGGGGGATATCTTTTTGTTTCCCCTGTATGTGGCTCAAAACTCCGCCTCTGTGGACCCTGCTCCCAATGTCGTGTGTTGTGTTGTTGTCTAGGGGGTTGAAAAGATCTTTGTACATTCTTTGTTCTACATTCTCGTGCAAAGTGTCCCGGTCTGTTACAAGAAAAACATGTTATTACACTTGCCTTACCCACAGGATTCGGTGGTACATACGCAGGCTGCCTTGTGGTCAGCGCCTGTATACTTACGGACATCAACTTATCACTTTGCGACTCCCTGTGTCTAGTGATGTTTTTGTCGTGATCAACAGCAGCCTCTCTCAAGGTGGACACTGACAGACCTCGCCAACATGGTTGTGTGGTCTGTACCCTAGCTTTTAATGTTTCTTTCAAACCATCCATCAGTACAGATACTGCTACTTCTCGATGGTTTGGGTTGGTCTTAATGTCTTCTATACCAGTGTATTTTGCCATTTCTGATAGTGCCCGGTGGAAATATTCTGCTGCCGTTTCGGACTCCTTTTGCTTAATGGAAAATATTTTATTCCATTTAACAACGGCTGGGAAATACTCCTTTAGCTGTAAATTTATCCTTTTTACATTATCCTGGTCGTACACATCTGTAAGCGGTACATCTTTATCTAGTCCACAATCAGCCAAGAATTTAACTGAGTCGACATTGGAAGGTAAGCAAGCTCTTAGCACTATCTGCCAATCCTTATTATTGGGCTCTAAAGTGTTTCCTAGATCCCTGATGTATTTTTGGCTTGCCACTAAATCTTTTCTGGGGTCTGGGAATTCAGACACTATGGTCCTCAATTCCATTCTAGTGAACGGGCAATACATGGCAATGTTCCTGACGGGTGTGGCTCCTGATGCATCTGTTTTCCCATTGGGAACTACTATCACCTTTACAGGAGCAATTCTAACAGCCTCATTCTGCGTAGATTCTACAACTTGTGGTACAATTGTTTCAGTGTAGTGCATGGTGCCGTACTTACCCGTTGACACGACCTCACCTATCCCTCCGCTAGGGGCCTTAACTAATCTCGTGGGTGGTGCAGTTCCTACTGTGGTTTCTGATATGGTGGCCGCTAGAGAGAGCGCTGAAATTGTTGCCGAATCTTCTTCTTGATCACACTCCTGAGGAAGGTTCAAAACAGGGTACATCTTGCACGGGTTAATACTTGCATGAGTTATTTGGTTAACATCATTAACATTTACAGGGTTACTAAGAGTTTGTGTTTTACAACCCAGTGCGTTTCTCTCCGTAATCAGCTTCTCTCCTGCGATGTATGGTGGAGGTGGAGCTGTGGCTATCAGCTTCCTGACTGCCCCAGATCCCGCCGCAAGAGCCAAACCTCTCTGTATCTCACCTTCCTGGTGCCATAACTGTAAGTAATCATGATGCTGAATTCGTCTCTTTGATGATTTTACGAGACATATCCTCCTCCTTAAATTTTGTAACACATCTGGACTGAAGCTACCTATTCTTGGGAATTTGTCCCTGTCTTGTACAGTCATTCTCTCCCATTCATCACATAAAGATTCTGTGTGACTTCCGTATTTTTCACACATTACATATCGTGCCGACCCAACTGGTCGGTTCACAGAATCAACCTGAACCAGGGTTGATCGCCCCCTACCTGAGCAACTGGCCCCCATAGTCTGCAGGTGTTGCTTAGTCCTCCTTGGATTTCTGTATCAAGGTTTTCAGCAAGCCTTTACAGACAACCAAATTACTCCACAGTAGGCCGGCGGTGGCGGTTTACCGAGTACCCCACTCACTCGCCCACCTCGACCAATACGACCTGATCACACCGATATGGTGCTGGCGTACTCGATACAGGGCCCCTATGGAACCTTCAGTTTACTGGAACATATGAGGGTTACCCGCAGGACACTTACTCTTTCCAGTAAAGGTGGGGTTGTTAGATAGTTCCTGAGTGACCAGCGAACTTCCCTTCCAAAAATAAAAAATTACACAAATCACGTCAGAATGTACAGATAGCGTTTGTGACCACTTTACTCTAATGGTATTAGGTCAGATTACTAACTACTGCACACAATTACGTGTGGTCCAATCGTTCAGTACACAAGCACTACTTGTCATGTACTGAAAGATCAATGGAATCGATGTTTCCGGCCGCGATTCCTTCAGCAAGAGCTTATGGCCTATATGGGTTCTGCACCAACACCCCAGGCGTTGTGCCACTGGACTTTTATAGCGGACCTCTTTAGTACCTTACGACCTCCTGGTCTTGTTACCTTCTGTTAATGACCTCCTGGTCTGTTACCTTATGTTAATGACCTCCTGGTCTGTTACCTTATGGTCCGCTATACTCTAATGCTCAAATATTATTTAACCAGGGATGCCTCCCTAGCCACCGTATATGTCACTTACACGTGTGTCCCTTGACGAGTACCCGACTTTCCTTTTGGTTCCACCTTAAAGTTATATAAACTTTTGTATACAAAACCACACTCAACACATGTACACTTTTGTTTCTATATCTATTTCTGCGCAGAAATTGTCTTCAGTCCAACAGTGTTACTAATTAGGAGCAGGATCTGTTAAGCTAAATTTCAGATTTTTCAAAAAATAGATTTGCGTTATTTACCGCGTCGCGTTATTTACCGCTGTGCGTTACTTATCGCCTTTGCGCTAATTATCGCTTTGCGCTAATTCAACTTTTCGTGACTTGAGCTACGTTGCGTAACCAGACGCTACGTTGCGTAATGTACGCTGCGTGCGTCTGCCGTTTGGATTGCGTACGCAAGTCTTTTGTTAGGGACACGTGTACGCAAAACAAAGATCCACCGTAACACAATTTCTACCTTTATCAATGTAGATGATCCCTGATCATCTACCGCACCCCACACTGACTGTCTTATCTCCCAGACAAGCCGTGTGTTGGTCTATACTTTAACTATTACCTCTACTATGAAATAACAGCAAATCTCTTTTTGCACTTTCTATCAACTATAAAACTTGGCAAACAGGAATAGTGATATACGAAATTTGAAAAAGAAATGCAGATAAATGTATGCGTGCGTGTATACGCAAGACAGAAGAGAAATAAAACAGTTTTAAAAGACACAAGCGTTTTGTTCTTACTTCCGGTTCCCGAATTCCTTCAGCACTCTTTATCTAAGCGAAGCAGACGCTTATCCAATCAGCACTGCAAGGAATATGATCCCGCCCTTTGCTGATGGATAATGTCTGCTGATCTACCTAGTGCAGATATGAGAAGGATAGGACGAGTCCCCAATTGACAATGCTAAATTCCCTTGTCGTATAAACAACCCTTTATGAAGCTAAGAACACTGTACGCTGTTTACTTAAGAAGTACCGTAATGGTACGCTAGTTGCGTAACGATCGCTCAGCCGTAGGCGAGACGCTCAAGCGTCACGTTCGCTCACGGCCCAGCAATCACAGGACACGTTATTGGCTATGACTAGAGTAATGATTCGCTATGGCGTAGCGGACGCTCGAGACCACGAGGAGATCACCAGCGGCGCAGACGCTCACAACGCTATACCTTTATGTCTAAACCTTATACCAAAGAAATACACAGAATACCTTAATGTGAATACAGGGTGTAAGTGCAACCTTGTGTAACCTGACTAACTACAAAGCTGCTTGAGCGTCACCGACGCTCAAGTGAACACTTAACACTATAGAAAATACACAGATACTGGTTTAGGTTCCAAAGCCTATTAACTGTATTATATCTAGTATACTTGTAAAAAGGGGATAACAGTACAAATGATACACTACAATATAACAGAGACTTCCTAACCACAGAACTAAACAATACTATCTAATACAATACAATACTAGTCTAGGGGAGATACGAGAGAGAGAGAGAAGGGAAAGAGAGAGAGGGAGACGGAGAGAGATGAGAGAAATTGGCTCACAGAAAGACAATGATAACGGAGAGAAACTTACGCACAAGGGTAAACGATCGCATGCGCCTGGACATCCAGCACCCGATTTTCAGCAATGAGAACCGTTGAAGAGTGAGAGCTGGATGTGGTCGGCCTGCCTATTTATGCCCCACACACAATGCAATCCTACAGTCCCTACAATCCCATTGTCCATTGGACGTCGGAATTCGGCCCTGCATCATAACAAAAGGTCATAGGTTGATTCATACAGGTGGGCTGTGACGATTTCAAACAGCTCAGGTGGGTGGGGAACTAGGTTTCCCGCCGCATACCTGAGTATGAGTAAATAGTAGAAATGGACATAAACTTCTTATGTCCATAACTATTCGCACGAGCGATTAATACGCTCCAAACCAACACCGGAATATTGCTAATTAAATACTCTTCCGATGGGTACCAAACACTGCTGTATGATTCCTGTTAGACCCTTCGTACGATACAAAGAGGGATTCCTTAGCTCAGGGACCTTCTATATTAACCAAACTTTCAGAAACTATCAAAGGGACCATGATCTATAAACTACATTAATTGTGAAAATATGTAACGAATGAGTCGCACGCTACGACTACATAAACTCTACCGTAAATACGCATACCGCGCCTGCGAGTGCACGCTATTGCGGGTATGCGCCTTCACGGGAGAG
The DNA here is from genome assembly GCF_028390025.1 of Pseudophryne corroboree. NCBI lineage: Eukaryota > Metazoa > Chordata > Amphibia > Anura > Myobatrachidae > Pseudophryne > Pseudophryne corroboree. The sequence goes on from NC_086444.1 coordinate 1,055,037,858, forward strand.
CGTACGCATGCGCAGCACGGACCAGTGTGCGGTGCAAATATGGCAACGTGCATAGAGACATTTTTCTGACTTTGACAGGAGACACATGGTAGATAGTGGGGGATGCAGTCAATTTACCTCCAATCAAAATCCCGATGGTCAAAATACCAACAACCATTGACCAATGGTCAAAATACTGACAAGGTCAAAATACCGACATTTAAAATGTTGACAGGTCAAAAAGTTGACATGAGTTTTTCATGATTTTTTTCATTTAAACCAATTTGTTCATACTTTACCATCCCAGTGGACCTGGAGGGGGAATATAACAGTACCCGAAGCATGGTGTATGTCGACAGCACCTGTCGACATACACTCCAAAAAGTCAATGAAAAACTCATGTCTACTTTTTAACCTGTCAACATTTTAAATGTCAGTATTTCGACTGTGTCGACATTTCAAATGTCGATATTTTGACCTTGTCAGTATTTTGACAATCGGTCAATTGTTGTCGGTATTTTGACCGTCGGTATTTTGATTGTAGGTATTTCATACTGATCCCTATAGTGGACCATGATTGTTTTTCAGTGGTGAAGGCCTGCTTCCTTCCTTGCTCTGACCATATAGCGCAGGCCTTGCCAATCGTGGCTCTCCAGCCGTTGTTGAACTACAAGTCACAGCATGCTCAACCAGCTGATCGGTAAGAGGTATGCTGGGACTTGTAGTTTCACAACAGATGGAGAGCTACAGATTGGCCAGGCCTGCTGTAGTGTGACTCTAATCTTCTTGTAGGATCAGTAGAGATAAGCTGGATGATCTTACATTTGTGCACAACAAAAAGAAGCGAGATGATAAGGGATGACCGTTAAAGGAAGGAGGTCCTGCTTCACTGTAGCTACCTTAAAATAGTAACATACATTGCGTCATATATGTGGCCTGATTCAGAGGTGGAAGCTGAAGTGCCTGTAGCTGTGTCTATTGGCGGTCGCCCATCTGCCACTCTATGCAAATACCACTACAAAGCACTTCTCTGGTGTACATCCCTGCGTCCTAATGTGCATGGACTGAGACACCCATGTGCAGCATCTGTACATGCAGTAATACCGACGGTGCGTACTCCGGGCCTAATTCAGACCTGATCGCAGCAGCAAAATTGTTCTCTAATGGGCAAAACCATGTGCACTGCAGATATAACGTGCAGAGAGAGTTAGATTTGGGTGGGTTATTTTGTTTCTGTGCAGGGTAAATACTGGCTGCTTTATTTTTACACTGCCATTTAGATTTCAGTTTTAACACACCCCACCCAAATCTAACTCTCTCTGCACATGTTTAATTTGCCCCACTTGCACTGCACATGGGGGGTCATTCCGAGTTGTTCGCTCGCTAGCAGATTTTAGCAGCATTGCACACGCTAGGCCGCCGCCCTCTGGGAGTGTATGTTAGCATAGCAGAATTGCGAACGAAAGATTAGCAGAATTGCGAATGGAAAATTCTTAGCAGTTTCTGAGTAGCTCCAGACTTACTCCTACACTGCGATCAGCTCAGCCCGTTTCGTTCCTGGTTTTACATCACAAACACGCCCTGCGTTCAGCCATCCACTCCCCCGTTTCTCCAGACACTCCTGCGTTTTATCCTGGCACGCCTGCGTTTTTCCGCACACTCCCAGAAAACGTCCAGTTTCCGCCCAGAAACACCCACTTCCTGTCAATCACACTCTGATCACTTCAATGATGGAAATTCTTCGGTCGGACGTGAGTAAATCTACTAAGTTTTGTGCTAAAATACTTGCATGCGCATTTTCGCCTTAATCGCTCCGTTGCGAAAATCGGCAACGAGCGAACAACTCGTAATGACCCCCCATGGTTTTGCCCATTAGAGAACAATTTTGCTGCTGTGATCTGGTCTAAAGTAGGCCCTTAGACGCCACCTACAGTTGCACCACTGAAACTAGCAAAATCCCTAAGGCAGGTGCAGTTCTCCATCCATGTATGTAAGTGTTCGAGCATCTGTGTAAACAACCACTGAGACCGACACACCTGTGACACTCCCATAACACGGACCATCTCTGAGCATGCACTAAGGGGGTGATTCAGATCTGTTCGCTGCTGTGTGTTTTCGCACAGCGGGTGATCAGGTAGCCACTGAGTATCCATATGCACCGCAATGCGCACATGCGTCGGACAGCAACAAAGGGCATCGATGGTTAGCGACGGGATGGTGTGAAAAATCCGATCGCACAGGCGTTCGCAAGGTGATTGACAGGAGGAGGCCGTTTGTGGGTGGCAACTGACCATTTACTGGGAATGTCCGGAAAAACGCAGGCGTTCCCAAGCGTTTTCATGGAGGGTGTCTGACGTCAGCTCCGGCCCCGATCAGCCTGTTCTCATCGCTCTGTAGGAGTAAGTCCTGGGCTGCGCACACACTGCACACAGTGGATTTTTGAAGCTCGGCATACACATGGGATCGTACACTTGCATGGCGAATTTACACTCCCCATGGGGGTAGCTACTATCCGAACGTTGGACAGCAAAGTTTGCAGTCCAGCAATCAGTTCTGAATCACCCCCTAAGACATCTCCCTGTCACCTCCCAGAAATGCTCACTACACTGGCACTCCTTGCGTGCATAAGAACTGCCACTCTGTAGGGACACAATCAGGATGCTTGTGCAGTGCGACTCAAACACATACAGTAGCAAAATATTTCTCCACCACGTCTGACATCGGGCGAGTGTGTGACTTAGAATTAGGCCCATGGTATTTAAAAATATCTGAATTGCGCGGACAGATTCCAACATGAAAGGGCCCCATGTGGGTATTTTATTAAATTACTTTTCATACGCACCTCTACGTGATGGTAGTCTCTTTGCTATATGTATTGTCAAAGTCAGAAAAATATCACGATGCACACTGCCATATTTGCACCTCATATGTGTCCCTGCTGCGCATGCGTGCGCTCTCCCGTGCGTGCGCATACTCGCTGTTGCGGGCACCCGCAGGCGCACGGTATGCGCATTTACGGTAGAGATTGTAAGCGTCTAGCGGGCGACTCTTTCGTTACATATTTTCACCATATAATGTACTTTGTAGATTATGGTCCCTTTGATAGAATCTGAAAGTTTGGTTAATGTAGAATGTTCATGGACGGAGAAATCCCTCTTTGTTTGATACGAAGGGTCAGACAGGAGTAATACAGTGGTGTTTAGTATCCATCGGAAGAGTATTTAATTAGCAATATTCCGGTGTTGGTTTGAAGCATATTAATCGCTCGTGCGAATAGTTATGGACATAAGAAGTTTATGTCCATTTACTATTATTTGCACTTACTTATCCATGCGGCGGGAAACCTAGTTTCCCACCCACCTGAGCAGTTGGAAATTGTCACAGCCCACCTGTATGAATCAACCTATGACCTTTTGTTATAATGCGAGGAGGAATTCCTGTGTCCAATGAACAATGAGATTGTAGGGACCATTGAATCGTATTGTGTGTGGGGCATAAATAGACAAGCCGATCACATCCAGCTCTCACTCTTCAACGGTTCTCATTGCTGATAATCGGGAGCTGGATGTCCAGAGGCGCATGCGATCGTTCCCCTTTGTGCGTAAGTTTTTCTCCGCAATCATATTGTATTTCTTGTTATTGTGGGCCATTTCTCTCTCTCTCTCTTCTCCCCTTTCTCTCTTAATTTTCCTGCAAACGTAATTGTATTATATTGTATTTCTTGTGTAGTTATCTGGTTAGTTAGTCTATGTTATATTGTAGTGTGTGACTTGTATTGTATTATTCTTTTTGCAAGTAATAACATTCATATAAGGCGTTAGACCCTAAGCACGGTATCTGTGTATTTCTTATAGTGTTAAGTATTCTCAGAGCGTCGGTGACGCTCGAACAGCTTTTAAGTTAATAAGGTTACACTGTGTTGCATCTACACCCTATCTCTACACTAAGGTTTTACTGCGTATTATATTGTTTATGGTTTAGATATAAAGGTTTAACATTGTGAGCGTCTGCGCCGCTGGTGATCTCCTCGTGGTCCCGAGCATCCGCTACGCTATAGCGAATCATTACGTTAGTCGGCAGCCAATAGCGTGCCTGCCTGTGATCTCTTGGCCGTGAGCGAACGTGACGCTTGAGCGTCTCGACTACGGCTAAGCGATTGTTACGCAACGTGCGTACCCTTACGGTACTCCATACGTGAATAGCGTACAGTGTTCTTAGACCTCATAAAGGGTGTTATATAAGATAAATATTTAGCTTTATCAATTGGCGGCTCGTCCTGTCCTTCACATATCTCTGCTAGGTAATTTCAGCAGACATTATCCATCAGCAAAGGGCGGGAGATCATATTCTTCGCAGTGCTGACGGGATAAGCGTCTGCTTCGCTTAGTAAAGGGTGCTGAGGGAATCCGGAACCGGAGGTAAGAACAACACGCTAGTGTCTTTTAAAACTGTTTATTTCTGTCTTGCGTACGCACGCACATATCTGCATCTCTTTTTCATTCGTGTATTTTCATATATCACTCTCCTGTTTGCCATTTTATAAATTGATAAAACGTGCTAAGAGAGATTTGTCGCTATTTCATAGTAAGTGTAAAAGTAATATATTAAGGGATAAAGTGTAAAGCACACACGCAGCTCTACCTAAAGGTACAAGGAGAGATTGGTGTGGGGTTCAGTAGAGGATCGAGGATCATCTACATTGATAAACGTGTACATTGTGTTACGGTGGACATTGGTTTTGTGTACACGTGTCTCTAACAAAGGGCTGAGACTCGAGTACGCAAAGGCCGACGCACGCAGCGTAAATTACGCAACGGAGCGTCTGGGTACGCCCACGTAACTCAAGTCACACGATAGTGTTGATTTTTAACAAGCGAAAAGGTGGCAAGGCGATAAATAGCGCAACAGGCGATAAATAGCGCAAGTTTATTTTAGTATTCGAAATTTAAATTAACAGATCCTTCTCCAAATTTACAACACATCTGGTCTAAAGAAAATTTCTGCGCAGAAATAGAAATAGAAACAAAAGTGTATATGTGGTGAGTGAGTGTTTGTTTTTACAATTTTGGGGATTGAACCACAGAAATCATCGAGTTCTCGTGAAGGTACATACGTGTAAGTGACATACGTGGTGGCTAGGGAGGCATCTCTGGTTAAACATAAAATTTGAGCATTAGAGTGTAGCGGACCAGGAGGTCAGACCAGGAGGTCGTATAACAGACCAGGAGGTCTAGATACAAAGAAGTCCGCTATAGAGACAAGGCACAACACCAAGAAGGGTTGGTGCAACACCCATATAGGCCATAAAAGCTCAGGCTGAAGGAATTCGCAGCTGCTGAATGTCGATTCCACTGGTCGCTCCGTACATAAGATTAGTTGCTTATGTACTGAACGATTGTACCGCACGTAATTGTGTGCATTAGTTAGTAACCTGACCAGTACCATTTGTGTACGAACCCGGTCATAAACGCTATTTGTACATTCTAACGTGATTTGTGTAATTTTTTATTTTTTCAAAAAGGGAAGTTCGCTGGTCACTCAGGAATTATCCGACAACCCCACCTTTACTGGAAAGGGTTAATGCTCTTCGGATCACACTCACGTGTTCCAGTAAACGAAGGTTAATAGGGGCCCTGGGTCGAGTACGCCAGCACTATATCAGTGTGTGGGCATATTGGTCGGCGTGGGCGAGTGAGTGAGGTGCTCGGTAAACTTCACCGTCAACCTATCTTTGAATATTTTGGTTTTTTGTAAGGGTTCGCTGAAGACCCTGATATAAAGGTCAGAGGTAGAGCAAGCAACACCTGCAAATTATGGGGGCCAGTTGTTCAGGAAGGGGGCGATCAACCTCGGTTCGGGTTGATTCTGTAAACCGACCAGTCGGGTTGGCAAGGTATGTAATGTGTGAAAAATACGGAAGGCACACAGAAATTTTATGTGATGAATGGGAGAAAATGACTGTACATGACGGGGAGAAATTCCCAAGAGTAGGCAGCTTCAGCCCAGAAGTGTTGCAAAATTTAAGGAGAAGGATATGTCTCATTAAATCAGCAAAGAGACGAATCAAACATTAGGATTATTTGCAGTTATGGCAACAGGAGGGTGAAATACAGAGAGGATTGGCTCAGGCGGCGGGATCTGGCCCTATCAGGAAACTGATAGCCACGGCCCCACCGCCACCATACATATCAGGAGAGAAATTGGTTGCGGAGAATGACGCATCAGGGGGTAACAAACAGGCACTTAGCAACTGTATAAATGTTAAGGATAATGTTAATAAGTTAACCCATGCAAGTATTAACCCGTGCAAGTTGTACCCTGTTTTGAAATTTCCCCAGGAGTGTGATCAAGAGGACGAATCGGCAACAATATCGGCGCTCTCTCTAGCAGCCACTATATCAGAAACGACAGTAGGCACGGCCCAACCCATAAGATTAGTAACAAAGCCCCCTAGCGGAGGGACAGGTGAGGTCGTATCAACGGGTAAGTACGGCACCATACACTATGCTGAAACTATTTCACCACAGACTGTAGAATCTACACAGAATGATGTTGTTAAACTTGCTCCCGTGAGGGTAATAGCAGTTCCAAATGGGAAAACGGACACTACAGGAGTCACTCCTATCAGGAACATTGCCATGTACAGCCCGTTTTCCCGAATGGAATTAAGAACCATAGTGTCTGAATTCCCTGATCCTAGAAAAGACTTAGTTGCTAGCCAAAAATACATCAGAGACCTAGGAAACACTTTAGAGCCCAATAACAAAGATTGGCAGATATTGCTGAGGGCTTGTTTACCCTCCAATGTCGACGCAGCTCAATTTTTAGCTGACTGTGGACTGGATCAGGATGTACCTCTTACAGATGTGTACAACAAAGACAATGTAAAAATAATAAATTTACAGTTAAAAGAGTATTTTCCAGCTGTAGCCAAATGGAATAGAATTTTTTCCATTAAACAAAAAGAGTCAGAAACAGCTGCTGATTATTTTCACCGGGCATTATTAGAAATGGCAAAGTACACTGGCATAGGGGACATTAGGACCAATGCAAATCATCAAGAAGTAGCAGTATCTGTGCTAATGGATGGTTTAAAAGAGGCATTAAAGACCAGGGTACAGACCACACAACCATGTTGGCGAGGTCTGTCGGTGGCTACTTTGAGAGAGGCTGCTATTGATCACGACCGGAATATCACCAGACACAGGGAGTCACAAGGTGATAAGTTAATGTCAGTAAGTATACAGGCCCTGACCACAAAACAGCCTGTGTTTATATCACCAAACCCTGTGGGTAAGTCAAATGTGGTAACATGTTATTTTTGTCATAAACAGGGACACATAGCACGAGACTGTAGAGCGAAAAATTCGCAAAGATCATACCAACCCCCTAGACAACGACACGACACACGACATTGGGAGCAAGGTCCGCAGAGACGGAGTTTTCTCTATCGTCCTAGTGGATGCTGGGGTTCCTGAAAGGACCATGGGGAATAGCGGCTCCGCAGGAGACAGGGCACAAAAAGTAAAGCTTTAGGATCAGGTGGTGTGCACTGGCTCCTCCCCCTATGACCCTCCTCCAAGCCTCAGTTAGATTTTTGTGCCCGGCCGAGAAGGGTGCAATCTAGGTGGCTCTCCTAAAGAGCTGCTTAGAAAAGTTTAGCTTAGGTTTTTTATTTTACAGTGAGTCCTGCTGGCAACAGGATCACTGCAACGAGGGACTTAGGGGAGAAGAAGTGAACTCACCTGCGTGCAGGATGGATTGGCTTCTTTGGCTACTGGACATTAGCTCCAGAGGGACGATCACAGGTACAGCCTGGATGGTCACCGGAGCCTCGCCGCCGGCCCCCTTGCAGATGCTGAAACAAGAAGAAGGTCCAGAATCGGCGGCATGAAGACTCCTCGGTCTTCTAAAGGTAGCGCACAGCACTGCAGCTGTGCGCCATTTCCTCTCAGCACACTTCACACGGCAGTCACTGAGGGTGCAGGGCGCTGGAAGGGGGGCGCCCTGGGAGGCAATGAAAACCTATTTTTGGCTAAAAATACCTCACATATAGCCTCCGGGGGCTATATGGAGATATTTAACCCCTGCCAGAATCCGTTAAGAGCGGGAGACGAGGCCGCCGAAAAAGGGGCGGGGCCTATCTCCTCAGCACACAGCGCCATTTTCCCTCACAGAAAGGCTGGAGGGAAGGCTCCCAGGCTCTCCCCTGCACTGCACTACAGAAACAGGGTTAAAACAGAGAGGGGGGGCACTAATTTGGCGTTAGAAATATATAAAAAAGATGCTATAAGGGAAAACACTTATATAAGGTTGTCCCTATATAATTATAGCGTTTTTGGTGTGTGCTGGCAAACTCTCCCTCTGTCTCTCCAAAGGGCTAGTAGGTCCTGTCCTCTATCAGAGCATTCCCTGTGTGTGTGCTGTGTGTCGGTACGTGTGTGTCGACATGTATGAGGACGATGTTGGTGAGGAGGCGGAGCAATTGCCTGTAATGGTGATGTCACTCTCTAGGGAGTCGACACCGGAATGGATGGCTTATTTAGGGAATTACGTGATAATGTCAACACGCGGCAAGGTCGGTTGACGACATGAGACGGCCGACAAACAATTAGTACCGGTCCAGACGTCTCAAAAACACCGTCAGGGGTTTTAAAACGCCCGTTTACTTTAGTCGGTCGACACAGACACAGACAGGGACACTGAATCCAGTGTCGACGGTGAATAAACAAACGTATTCCTTATTAGGGCCACACGTTAAGGGCAATGAAGGAGGTGTTACATATTTCTGATACTACAAGTACCACAAAAGAGGGTATTATGTGGGATGTGAAAAAACTACCGTAGTTTTTCCTGAATCAGATAAATTAAATGAAGTGTGTGATGATGCGTGGGTTCCCCCCGATAGAAAATATGGGCGGTATACCCTTTCCCGCCAGAAGTTAGGGCGCGTTGGGAAACACCCCTTAGGGTGGATAAGGCGCTCACATGCTTATCAGAACAAGTGGCGGTACCGTCTATAGATAGGGCCGTCCTCAAGAAGCCAGCTGACAGGAGGCTGGAAAATATCATAAAAAGTATATACACACATACTGGTGTTATACTGCGACCAGCGATCGCCTCAGCCTGGATGTGCAGAGCTGGGGTGGCTTGGTCGGATTCCCTGACTAAAAATATTGATACCCTTGACAGGGACAGTATTTTATTGACTATAGAGCATTTAAAGGATGCATTTCTATATATGCGAGATGCACAGAGGGATATTTGCACTCTGGCATCAAGAGTAAGTGCGATGTCCATATCTGCCAGAAGATGTTTATGGACACGACAGTGGTCAGGTGATGCAGATTCCAAACGGCACAAAGGTGTATTGCCGTATAAAGGAAGAGGAGTTATTTGGGGTCGGTCCATCGGACCTGGTGGCCAGGGCAACTGCTGGAAAATCCACCGTTTTTTACCCTAAGTCACATCTCTGCAGAAAAAGACACCGTCTTTTCAGCTTCAGTCCTTTCGTCCCTATAAGAGTCATATCTGCCCAGGGATAGAGGAAAGGGAAGAAGACTGCAGCAGGCAGCCCATTCCCAGGAACAGAAGCGTTCCACCGCTTCTGACAAGCTCTCAGCATGACGCTGAGACCGTACAGGACCCCTGGATCCTACAAGTAGTATCCCAGGGGTACAGATTGGAATGTCGAGACGTTTCCCCTGCGCAGGCTCCTGAAGTCTGCTTTACCAAGGTCTCCCTCCGACAAGGAGGCAGTATGGGAAACAATTCACGAGCTGTATTCCCAGCAGGTGATAATTAAATTACCCCTCCTACAACAAGAAAAGGGGTATTATTCCACACTATATTGTGGTACTGAAGCCAGAAGGCTAGGTGAGACCTATTCTAAATCTAAAAAAATTTGAACACTTACAAAGGTTCAAATCAAGATGGAGTCACTCAGAGCAGTGATAACGAACCGGGAAGAAGGGGACTATATGGTGTCCCGAGACATCAGGGATGCTTACCTCCATGTCCCAAATTTGCCCTTATCACTAAGGATACCTCAGGTTCGTGGTACAGAACTGTCACTATCAGTTTCAGACGCTGCCGTTTGGATTGTCCACGGCACCCCGGGTCTTTACCAAGGTAATGGCCGAAATGATGGTTCTTCTTCGAAGAAAAGGCGTCTTAATTATCCCTTACTTGGACGATCTCCTGATAAGGGCAAAGTCCAGGGAACAGTTGGAGGTCGGAGTAGCACTATCTCGGATACTGTTACAACAGCAGGGGTGGATTCTAAATATTCCAAAATCGCAGCTGATCCCGACAACAAGTCTCCTGTGCTTAGGGATGATTCTGGACACAGTCCAGAAAAAGGTGTTTCTCCCGGAAGAGAAAGCCAGGGAGTTATCCGAGCTAGTCAGGAACCTCCTAAAATCAGTGCATCATTGCACAAGGGCCATGGTAAAAAAAAAAAAAAAATGGTGACTTCCTTCGAAGCAATTCCAGTCGGCAGATTTCATGCAAGAACTTTTCAGTGGGATCTGCTGGACAAATGGTCCGGATCGCATCTTCAGATGCATCAGCGGATAACCCTATATCCAAGGACAAGGGTGTCTCTCCTGTGGTGGTTACAGAGTGCTCATCTTCTAGAGGGCCGCAGATTCGGCATTCAGTTTTGGATGTTGGTGACCACGGAGGCCAGCCCGAGAGGCTGGGGAGCAGTCACACAAGGAAAAAATTTCCAGGGAGTGTGATCAAGTCTGGAGACTTTTCTCCACATAAATATAGCTAAGGGTAAATTTATAATGCTCTAAGCTTAGCAAGACCTCTGCTTCAAGGTCAGCCGGTATTGATCCAGTGGGATAAAACATCACGGCAGTCGCCCACGTAAATAGACAGGGCGGCACAAGAAGCAGGAGGGCAGTGGCAAAAACTGCAAGGACTTTTCGCTGGGCGGAAAATCATGTGATAGCACTGTCAGCAGTGTTTCATTCCGGGAATGGAAACTGGGAAGCAGACTTCCTCAGTAGGCACGACCTCCACCCGGCAGAGTGGGAACTTCATGGGGAAGTTTTCCACATGATTGTAAACCGTTGGGAATTACCAAAGGTGGACATGATGGCGTCCCGTCTGAACAAAAAACGGGACAGGTATTGCGCCAGGTTAAGAGACCCTCAGGCAATAGCTGTGGACGTTCTGGTAACACCGTGGGTGTACCAGTCGGTGTATGTGTTCCATCCTCTGCTTTTCATACCTAAGGTACTGAGAATTATAAGACGTAGAGGAGTAAGAACTATACTCATGGCTCCGGATTGGCCAAGAAGGACTTGGTACCCGGAACTTCAAGAGATGCTCACAGAGGACTTATGGCCTCTGCCGCTAAGAAGGGACTTGTTTCAGCAAGTACCATGTCTGTTCCAAGACTTACCGCAGCTGCGTTTGACGGCATGGCGGTGGAACGCCGGATCCTAAGGGAAAAGGCATTCAGGAAGAGGTCATTCCTACCCTGGTCAAAGCCAGAAAGGAGGTGACCGCACAACATTATCACCACATGTAGCGAAAATATGTTGCGTGGTGTGAGGCCAGGAAGGCCCCACAAAGAAATTTCAACTCGGTCGATTCCTGCATTTCCTGCAAACAGGAGTGTCTATGGGCCTCAAATTGGGGTCCATTAAGGTTCAAATTTCGGCCCTGTCGATTTTTCTTCCAGAAAGAATTGGCTTCAGTTCCTGAAGTCCAGAAGTTTGTCAAGGGAGTATTGCATATACAACCCCCTTTTGTGCCTCCAGTGGCACTGTGGGATCTCAACGTAGTTCTGGGATTCCTCAAAACACATTGGTTTAAAACCAGTCAAATCTGTGGATTTGAAGCATCTCACATGAAAAGTGAACATGCTCTTGGACCTGGCCTGGACCAGGCGAGTGTCAAATTGGTGGGTTTTTTTCTCAAAAAAGCCCATATCTGTTTGTCCATTCGGACAGGGCAGAGCTGCGGACTCGTCCCCAGTTCTCTCCCTAAGGTGGTGTCAGTGTTTCACCTGAACCAGCTTATTGTGGTGTCTTGCGCCTACTAGGGACTTGGAGGACTCCAAGTTGCTAGATGTGGTCAGGGCCCTGAAAATATAGGTTCCAGGACGGCTGGAGTCAGGAAAACTGACTTGCTGTTATCCTGTATGCACCCAACAAACTGGGTGCTCTTGCTTCTAAGCAGACTTTTGCTAGTTGGATGTGTAATACAATTCAGCTTGCACATTCTGTGGCAGGCCTGCCACAGCCAAAATATGTAAATGCCCATTCCACAAGGAAGGTGGGCTCATCTTGGGCGGCTGCCCGAGGGGTCTCGGCTTTACAACTTTGCCGAGCGGCTATTTAGTCAGGGGCAAACACGTTTGTAAAATCCTACAAATTTGATAACCTGGCTAAGGAGGACCTGGAGTTCTCTCATTCGGTGCTGCAGAGTCATCCGCACTCTCCCGCCCGTTTGGGAGCTTTGGTATAATCCCCATGGTCCTTTCAGGAACCCCAGCATCCACTAGGACGATAGAGAAAATAAGAATTTACTTACCGATAATTCTATTTCTCGGAGTCCGTAGTGGATGCTGGGCGCCCATCCCAAGTGCGGATTATCTGCAATACTTGTACATAGTTACAAAAATCGGGTTATTATTGTTGTGAGCCATCTTTCAGAGGCTCCGCTGTTATCATACTGTTAACTGGGCTCAGATCACAGGTTGTACAGTGTGATTGGTGTGGCTGGTATGAGTCTTACCCGGGATTCATAAATCCTTCCTTATTGTGTACGCTCGTCTGGGCACAGTATCCTAACTGAGGCTTGGAGGAGGGTCATAGGGGGAGGAGCCAGTGCACACCACCTGATCCTAAAGCTTTACTTTTTGTGCCCTGTCTCCTGCGGAGCCGCTATTCCCCATGGTCCTTTCAGGAACCCCAGCATCCACTACGGACTCCGAGAAATAGAATTATCGGTAAGTAAATTCTTATTATGAGCCACATACAGGGGAAACAAAAAGATACCCCCCGAACAGAGACTGGCACGCCTCTGGTAGTTCCCAGCTAACTCCCTCACAAGTAGTTGCTGCCAGCGGGATTCAGGGAGGTCACCATACCCAATAGGGGTGTGGCCATACCTGTAATCTGCAGCCAGTAAAATTGATTGCAAATCTTGGAAGTGAACCCGAGATTGCAATAAATGTAGCTGGTAAAACATTAAACTTTCTTGTAGATACGGGGGCGGCCAAATCAGTGATAAATTCGACAGTGGGCATGAGAACCACTGGTAAGACAATTCCAGCCATAGGAGTAACGGGAGTAGTCCAGCACTACCCTGTTAGCAAACCAGCCGAGATTACAATAGGGCCTTTACATACCAAGCATTCCTTTTTGCTGGCTGCATCGGCACCGACTAATCTCCTGGGAAGAGACTTATTGTGTAAAATGGGGTGCGTCATTTATTGTACTCCTGAAGGTGTATTCTTGGACATACCTGAGAATCACGCTCAGGAAGTGCGAGACATGTTAGACTCCCCATCAAAATTAATGTCACATACCATTATGACAAGTAGGACTCCATCCCAAGTAGAAGAAATGACATCCCAGATACCAGAGTCACTTTGGACTAAAGATGGACAGGACACTGGATTAATGGCAAACGTAGCTCCGGTAGTTGTACAAGTAAAAGATGGTAGGATAGCTCCAAAAATCCCACAGTACCCTCTGAAGCCAGAGGTGGAGTTAGGAGTTTATCCCGTAATAGAGCGCTCGCATACAGACGAGTCCGAGATGGCATTTGAGAGACTTAAACAGTGCCTAACGCAGGCACCAGCATTAGGTATGCCAGACTATGGGAAACCCTTTGAGCTGTACGGAACAGAAAGTGCTGGTTGCGCGGCAGGCGTCTTAACCCAAAAGCACGGTGATGCCAGCAGGCCGGTAGCATACTACAGCGCTCAGCTAGATACGGTAGCGCGATCCCTCCCCACATGCTTGCGAAGCGTTGCCGCGATAGCATTGCTAGTAACAAAAAGCGAAGATGTAGTGCTAGGTCACAACCTCACAATTCATACACCACATGCAGTGTCAGCCTTGCTAAATTCTGCCCAAACCAGGCACGTCTCATCAGCACGGTTTACAAGATGGGAATTGGCACTAATGGCCCCCGTAAACATCACCATAAGGAGATGCAGTGCATTAAATCCTGCAACATATCTCCCAGGTGTGCCTGGACAGGCACAAAGGGTGGAGGATGAGAGTGGTGGGGAAGGAGGATTTAATACAAAGGAGGATACACATGATTGCATGGAATATTTGACCCAAAATTTTACCGCAAGGCCTGACATCAGTGACAACCCACTGGAAGATGTAGATCTAACTTTCTACACGGACGGTAGTTGTCACAGACAGTCAGACTCGGGAGACTTGTGTACTGGATACGCAGTCGTAGATGACCAAGGCACCATAGAAGCAGAACCGCTAGGCCCACCTCACTCAGCCCAGGTTGCTGAACTGGTCGCCCTAACCAGAGCATGTGAATTGGCTAAGGGCAAATCAGCCAATATCTACACCGACTCTAGATACGCATTCGGGGTAGTCCATGATTTCGGAGCCCTATGGCGCCTCAGAAATTTCATGACGGCAGCTGGTACACCGGTAGCGCATGCAGCTCACATTAAAAGGCTTCTGACAGCGATACAGGAACCCGACAGAGTGGCTGTTATCAAGTGTAAAGCACACACATATAGTCAAGATCCAGTATCACTTGGTAACAGCCGAGCAGACGAAGCAGCTAAGTTAGCAGCCGGTACCCCCAGACAGACAGACACCACACAACTGATGGTATTTAATACCATCAACACACAGAAGTTGTGTGAAATGCAAAATTTGTGTTCCACACAGGAAAAGGCAGTCTGGAAGGCAAAGGGATATGGCCAGGAGTCCTCAGGACTCTGGACGGATGGACATGGTAAACCGGTGGCCCCCAGAGCATATCTTCCATGTTTAGCTGAGGCAGCTCACGGGCTGACTCATCTGGGCAAGGAAGGAATGTGCAAGTTGGTAAGAGCATATTGGTGCGCCCCAGGATTTTCATCTCATGCAGGTAAGAGAGCAATGTCATGCCTTACATGCTTGAGAAAGAATATCGGAAAGGCAATACCAACAGAACCATCTCATATCCCACCTGCAGGCGGCCCTTTCCAGGTAATACAGATTGACTTCATTCAATTACCCCCGTGTCGAAATTTGAAATATGTACTTGTTTGTATAGATGTTTTCTCAAATTGGGTTGAAGCATTTCCTGCGGCCACAAATACCGCTATGTTTACTGCTAAGAAAATTGTGCAGGAATTTGTATGTAGATATGGTATCCCTAGAATAATTGAAAGTGATAGGGGTACCCATTTTACAGGTGATGTCTTCCAAGGAATGTGTAAGTTGATGGGAATTGATAGCAAGCTGCACACTCCATACCGTCCACAGGCGAGTGCGAAGGTGGAAAGAGTGAACAGCACTATTAAAAATAAACTGAGCAAAGTTATGGCAGAAACAGGATTGACATGGCCAGAAGCTTTACCCATTGTACTGTACAGCATCAGAACCACTCCCAGGTCCCCTCTTAATCTGTCTCCCTTCGAAATCTTGTTTGGTCGACAACCGCATGTTATGATTAACCCTCAGGATGATTTGAAGTGTAACAATGAAGTGACTGTAAAATACTTGATTAACATGAGTAAACAGCTAAGGAATCAAAATGATAATTTGAAGTTGGTGATTCCTGATTTACCAGATAGTAATTGTCATGACATTGAACCTGGGGATTATGTAATGATACGGAATTTTCTAAGCTCAGGTTGCCTTATTGACAGATGGGAAGGACCATACCAAGTCTTATTGACTAGCACTACAGCATTGAAAGTTGCCGAGAGAGAGACTTGGGTTCATTCGTCCCATTGTAAGAAGGTTGCTGATCCAGAGAGGTCCCGTGATAAGGAACAGACGGTAGAGGAAGTTGTATCACTGGAGTGTCTGTTCCAGGAGGACTGAGGCGACACCTGAGCATTGAAAATCACAAGATCAAAAGCAGTTGTCGATTCCCTGTTCCCTTTTATTGTTTTTCTCCACTTCCCATCCCCTCTCCCTCAATTATTTTTTCCCCCTTCTCATTCTTCTCCGTTTCCTCCTATAAGATGGACTTGCCCCAAGAGACTGTGATCCGGATTTTCCTGTTGACCATGATGTTGACCAGAGCAGTCTGTTCCGGCGAGAGTACCATGGAGGTCGAGAAAGGTTCTGGAATGGGTTCTGATGACAAAGATGGAGGCGTAGTTTTCCAAGAGCAACCTAATCAACAAGTAAAGGCGAGTATCAGAAAACGATCCGATAACATTGACAATAGAAGGAATTGTGAAGGATTGTTAGCTGAAGAAAACTGTATCTGTAGGCTCTGTGACAATGTGGTTGAGGATGGGTGCATTAAGAAATGCCAATCCAGTTTTAATATCCACATGGACCGGCACCCCTTGAGTGACTATCACTCCTTAGTGGGTAGTGTGTTAAATCAGACAGATTGTTGGGTATGCTCTCAAGTACCTCAAGGTCATAGCAAATCAGGACTAGTACCATTTCCTTTAACGATAGGGGAGGTACTTGAGCTAAAGGGTGGGAGACCGGTGGACAGGAGGTTTAATATCTCCAGTCCTCCTAGTTTGAAGCTCCACCAATATCATGTGGATAGGTCCCTAATATGTTTTAACATCTCCAATCCCCGAAAGCCGGGAAATTGGGAAGTGTCATGGAGTAACCAAACCATGACCTTTTTATATAGAGCAGATAGAATGCCGACAGATACAGAGCTTATACGCCACATAGCCAGTAGAGAAAAATCTTTCCGATATAGGTATACCCTAGGAAGTAGGATTACGAGAGTTGGAGAGGTATCACCAGGATACTGCGCACATATCGTACAAACTGATACGTGTACTAAACAGATGGGAGCATTAGGGTTAGGAGATTTCACATGGAAGATGTGTAATATGGTTATGTCCTACTCCGTCCCATATGTTCTCCCCGATGATGCATATTTCATATGCGGGAGGAAGGCGTATAAGTGGCTTGCCCCAAACTCTGAAGGATTGTGTTATATTGGAAAAGTACTGCCTGAAGTAATGACTGTATCACATGCCAAAATGAAAGATATACACCGTGTTGCCCAAGCTCCTTATACTCACACCCACTACGAGCACGTAGTTAAACGGCACCTGATAGAAAGAACAGAGCATCCGGCCTCTGACATGATCCATGAATCCACCGGGATTCAGTTTCTAATCGCGTTAGACATCACTCGCACCGCCAGAGGAGTGTTGAATTATAAATACATATCTGCGCTCGCAAATTTGCTAGACAATATCACAGAAATGTATGATGACACGTTTAGGTATACTGGAAGAGAACTTCAAGCTTATAAAACAGAACTGGTCCAGCATAGAATGGCTCTTAATTATCTCACAGCAGTGACAGGCGGATATTGTGTCACACTGGCAACGCAGTACGGCGTGAAATGCTGCACATATATAACAAATAGTACCGAGGACCCGGTCGAGGTCATAGACCAAAAGATGGACGATATTCTCCAATTGAAGTGGGAATTTCGCAGGAGACACAATCTCACTCTTGCTGCTGTGAGTAATGAGCTGACTGGTTGGGTGTCATGGTTGAACCCGCGAAATTGGTTCTCTGGTTTAGGAGAATGGGCTCAAGGAGTCATAATGGATGTTGGGAAGTTTCTTCTATGTATCTTAGGTGTTGTCATATCCATTGGCTTGATATTTAGATGCGGTCAGGCTTTAATGAAGTGCAAACGAAGTACCAGGGTGATGAGTCTAAGGAGTGAGGAAATTGTAATTCCAATGGATTTGATTTATGACCCAGATGTAGAAACAATGATGTGATGAAAATGCGATTTCTACGGTCCGTTTCTTTCACCTGTTTTTTTCTGGTTTTTCCAAGGTAAAAAGACCCACTTTTGACGAGGAATTTGATGATCCTGTATACAGACAACTGATGGATTAAAGAAGAAGTTTTGACAACCTTATACACAGATTTTTGATGAACAATGCCATAGACCCCCAGTTTCCCTAGAAATTTTAAAATTACGCTAGCCCAACACTTTTGTAAGCCTATGGACATTGACCAAGCTTTTTGCCCACACGCCTTTTGACAAAAGCACAAAGAAGACTGCATTCAACAGACACCGAACAAGACTTCAACCGACAAATGTTCATTAACCTGACATAGAATACCACTGCATTTACCGTAATTATGTCTTTTCTTCATCTCTACAACCTTCAGGTAATTACACACATAGTCGATAGGGAATACAGGCACAGATATCAGCAATCACATATTCCCCCATTCATGTATCATCAACTAAAATGTGCTCCCCATTTTGTTGCAACCAAAATCCGAAAAGAGCTCGGTAAAGTTTGACAGCCCATCCACAGACCCGTACCACGGGATAAGAAGGAATTCAAATGTATACTTCGCAATACCTCGAAGCTTGATTTAAAACACGTACGGCACGATGATACATGACCCCCAAACACGGATTCATACACACATGCTTCTGCTATCTCACTAGGTCATACCCTCTTCACACCTTCTCCTCTCTCCTCCCTTACCCAACCATGGAAATGTATTAACCCCTGACATATATTTTTCTCGTTTTGAAATGTTTTAGGAAGTGGCAGTTATTGTTGACTGCCAAAGGGTGGACTGTCAAAGTCAGAAAAATATCACGATGCACACTGCCATATTTGCACCTCATATGTGTCCCTGCTGCGCATGCGTGCACTCTCCCGTGCGTGCGCATACTCGCTGTTGCGGGCATCCGCAGGCGCACGGTATGCGCATTTACGGTAGAGATTGTAAGCGTCTAGCGGGCGACTCTTTCGTTACATATTTTCACCATATAATGTACTTTGTAGATTATGGTCCCTTTGATAGAATCTGAAAGTTTGGTTAATGTAGAATGTTCATGGACGGAGAAATCCCTCTTTGTTTGATACGAAGGGTCAGACAGGAGTAATACAGTGGTGTTTAGTATCCATCGGAAGAGTATTTAATTAGCAATATTCCGGTGTTGGTTTGAAGCGTATTAATCGCTCGTGCGAATAGTTATGGACATAAGAAGTTTATGTCCATTTACTATTATTTGCACTTACTTATCCATGCGGAGGGAAACCTAGTTTCCCACCCACCTGAGCAGTTGGAAATTGTCACAGCCCACCTGTATGAATCAACCTATGACCTTTTGTTATAATGCGAGGAGGAATTCCTGTGTCCAATGAACAATGAGATTGTAGGGACCATTGAATCGTATTGTGTGTGGGGCATAAATAGACAAGCCGATCACATCCAGCTCTCACTCTTCAACGGTTCTCATTGCTGATAATCGGGAGCTGGATGTCCAGAGGCGCATGCGATCGTTCCCCTTTGTGCGTAAGTTTTTCTCCGCAATCATATTGTATTTCTTGTTATTGTGGGCCATTTCTCTCTCTCTCTCTTCTCCCCTTTCTCTCTTAATTTTCCTGCAAACGTAATTGTATTATATTGTATTTCCTGTGTAGTTATCTGGTTAGTTAGTCTATGTTATATTGTAGTGTGTGACTTGTATTGTATTATTCTTTTTGCAAGTAATAACATTCATATAAGGCGTTAGACCCTAAGCACGGTATCTGTGTATTTCTTATAGTGTTAAGTATTCTCAGAGCGTCGGTGACGCTCGAACAGCTTTTAAGTTAATAAGGTTACACTGTGTTGCATCTACACCCTATCTCTACACTAAGGTTTTACTGCGTATTATATTGTTTATGGTTTAGATATAAAGGTTTAACATTGTGAGCGTCTGCGCCGCTGGTGATCTCCTCGTGGTCCCGAGCGTCCGCTACGCTATAGCGAATCATTACGTTAGTCGGCAGCCAATAGCGTGCCTGCCTGTGATCTCTTGGCCGTGAGCGAACGTGACGCTTGAGCGTCTCGACTACGGCTAAGCGATTGTTACGCAACGTGCGTACCCTTACGGTACTCCATACGTGAATAGCGTACAGTGTTCTTAGACCTCATAAAGGGTGTTATATAAGATAAATATTTAGCTTTATCAGTATAGCTGGAGCTAGATATATAACAGCACGCATGCATGAACTGTACATGTTGTAACATAACGTAGTGTACATTATTATGCACATATACATACTGTGTCACACGTATAGAATTGTATTTTTCTCAACATAACGTTTTTATTGAGCTTGTATAAATAGAAAAGGAACATGGGAGCACAAACACAGGGGAAGGGGAGATAGAACATCTGGAGGCATCGCTAACACTAGGCGCACAATTGCCAACAGGACGCCAGTAAAGGCATAGGTAACAAACATATAGAATATTGGCCCTCATTCCGAGTTGTTCGCTCGCAAGCTGCTTTTAGCAGCATTGCACACGCTAAGCCGCCGCCTACTGGGAGTGAATCTTAGCTTATCAAAATTGCGAACGAAAGATTCGCAATATTGCGAAAAGACTTCTCTGTGCAGTTTCTGAGTAGCTCGAGACTTACTCTTCCAGTGCGATCAGTTCAGTGCTTGTCGTTCCTGGTTTGACGTCACAAACACACCCAGCGTTCGCCCAGACACTCCTCCGTTTCTCCAGCCACTCCCGCGTTTTTCCCAGAAACTGTAGCGTTTTTTCAAACACACCCATAAAACGTCCAGTTTCCGCCCAGAAACACCCACTTCCTGTCAATCACATTACGATCACCAGAACGAAGAAAAAACCTTGTAATGCCGTGAGTAAAATACCTAACTGCATAGCAAATTTACTTGGCGCAGTCGCACTGCGGACATTGCGCATGCGCATTAGCGACTAATCGCTCCGTTGTGACAAAAAAATAACAAGCGAACAACTCGGAATGACCACCATTGATGGAAATGTTTATCTGCCAAGAGGAAAGATGAAGATTTCAGAAATAAAGGGGGAGAGCAAAACATGAGGAAGCCTATTCAAGAAGAATCGTGGCGATACCTGTAATGCAGGGGTGGGGAACCTTTGGCCCTCCAGCTGTTGTTGAACTACACATACAGTACCAGAATGCCTTGCTACAGTTTTGCTATTTGGCCATGCTAAAACTGTTGCAGGGCATGCTGGGATGTGTAGTTCAACAGCTGGAGGGCCGAAGTTTTCCCATCCCTGCAGTAATGCTACAATCCTCTGATCAATATAGAGGGAAAAACTAGGATTTTTATTACCTACTGGTAAATCATTTTCTCGTAGTCCGTAGAGGATGCTGGGATCCATATTAGTACCATGGGGTATAGACGGGTCCACCAGGAGCCATTGGCACTTTAAGAGTTTAACAGTGTGGGCTGGCTCCTCCCTCTATTTCCCTCCTACCAGACTCAATATAGAAACTATGCCCGAGGAGACGACATACTTCGAGAGAAGGAATTACACAGATAGTGGCGAGATTCATACCAGCTCACAAAATAAGGCAAATCCGGCCAACAGGCCGGAAAACTCAGCAACAGCTGAAACAGTACTGAAACAGGAACGAACACAGAACTTACCTAGGAACCAGGCAGTACTGAACCAATATAACCACTGCAGGATAAAGAAGCAATGGCTGGGCGCCCAGCATCCTCTACGGACTACGAGAAAAGGATTAACCGGTAGGTAATTAAAATCCTATTTTCTCTTATGTCCTAGAGGATGCTGGGATCCATATTAGTACAATGGGGATGTACAAAAGCTCCCAGAACAGGAGGGAGAGCGTGCAGGCTCCTGCAGAACTGCTTGACCAAACTTGAGGTCATCAGAGGCCAAAGTATCGAACTTGTAAAACTTAGCAAACGTGTTCGAACCAGACCAAGTAGCTACTCGGCAAAGCTGTATGGCCGAGACACCCCGGGCAGCCACCCAGGAAGTACCCACTTTACGAGTAGAGTGAGCCTTAACCAATTTTGGACACGGCAATCCTGCCGTAGAATAGGCATGCTGGATGGTGAATCTGATCCAGCGAGAAATCGACTGCTTAGAAGCAGGACGCCCAATTTTCTTGGGATCATAGAGGACACACAGAGAGTCAGATTTCCTGAGATGAGCAGTCCTCTTCACATAAATTTTCAAAGTCCTCACAACATCCAAGGCCTTTGAAGCAATTGAGGAGTCAGTAGCCACTGGCACCACAATAGGCTGGTTGATATGAAAAGCCGACACAGCCTTAGGAAGGACAAGTCCTGAGTTCCGCCCTATCTTCATGGAAGACCAGATAGGGACTTTTACAGGACAAAGCCCCCAATTCCGACACACGTCGAGCAGAATCTAAGGCCAACAAAGTTACTGCCTTCTATGTGAGAAACTTGATTTCAGCCTCCTGTAGAGGCTCAAACCAATCCGATTGCAGGAACTGTAACACCACATCCAGATCCCATGGTGCCGTTGGCGCCACAAAGGGGGGCTGGATGTGCAGAACCCCTTTCAAAAAGGTCTGAACCTCAGGGAGGACAGCCAATTGTTTCTGGAAGAAAATGGATAAGGCCGAAATCTGGACCTTGATGGAGCCCAATCTCAGGCCCAAATCCACACCTGCTTGCAGGAAAAGGAGAAACCGTCCAAGTTGAAACTCCACCGCAGGAAATTTCTTGGATTCACACCAAGACACATACTTTTTCCAAATTCGATGGTAATATTTAGACACTTTCCTAGCTTGTATCAGGGTAGAAATAACCTTGCTCGGAAAACCCTTCCGAGCTAAGATCTGGCACTCAACCGCCATGCTGTCAAACGTAGCCGTGGTAATTCTTGATAAGCGAACCGCCCCTGCAGTAGAAGATCCTCCCGAAGAGGCAGAGGCCTTGAATCTTCCAGCAGGAGATCCAGTAGATCCGCGTACCAAGCCCTCCTTGGCCAGTCCGGAGCAATGAGGATTGCCAGAACCTTTGTTCTTTTTACAAGCTGTAGAACTCTTGGAATGAGAGGAAGTGGAGGGAACACATACACTGACGGGAACACCCACGGTGTTACCAGTGCATCCAATGCCACTGCTTGTGGGTCTCTCGACCTGGAACAGTACCTCTGCAGCTTCTTGTTGAGGCGGGAGGCCATCATGTCTATGTGAGGAACCCCCCACCAACCAGTTACCTCCCCGAACACCTCCGGGTGGAGGCCCCACTCTCCTGGATGGAGATCTTGTCTGCTGAGGAAGCCCGCTTCCCAGTTGTCTACTCCCGGAATGACAATTGCTGACATCGCTACAGCATGCCTTTCTGCCCAGAGGAGGATTCTTGTCACCTCTGACATTGCAGCCCTGCTCTTCGTTCCGCCTTTTCGGTTTATGTAGGCCACTGTGGTCACATTGTCCGACTGCACCTGAACAGCACGATCCTGTAAAAGGTGTGCCGCTTGCGGAAGGCCGTTGTATATGGCACTTAGCTCCAGGATGTTTATCGGAAGAAGGGATTCCTGACTTGACCACCTTCCTTGGCAGGTTTCCCCTTGAGTGACTGCTCTCCAACCTCTTAGACTTGCATCAGAAGTTAGAAGGATCCAGTCCTGAACTCCGAACCTTCGCCCTCCAGAAGGAGAGGTAGTTGCAGCCACCAGAGGAGCGAAATCCTCGCTTTCAGCGACAGACGTATCCTCTGGTGCATGTGTAGGTGAGATCCCGACCACTGGTCCAAGAGATCCAGTTGAAAGGACCGAGCATGAAACTGCAGAGCCTCGTAGGAGGCAACCATCTTCCCCAGAAGGCGGATGCACTGATTAACCGATGCCCGGGCCGGCTTCAAGACATCCCGGACCATCGTTTGAATCACCAATGCTTTCTCCACCAGTAAAAACACCCTCTGCACCTCCGTGTTGAGAATCATCCCCAGGAAAGACAGCCTCCTTGTCGGCTCCAGAATGACTTTGGAAGGTTCAGGATCCAACCGTGCTCCTTGAGCAGATTCGTCGTGAGAGCAATGGATCTTAACAACTTCTCCCTGGACAATGCCTTGATCAGCAGGTCATCCAGATACGGAATTATGTTCACCCCCTGCTTGTGGAGGAGAACCATCATCTCTGCCATCACCTTGGTGAAAATCTTCGGTGCTGTGGAGAGACCGAATGGCAGTGCCTGAAACTGATAGTGATCATCTAACAATGCAAACCGGAGGTATGCCTGATGCGGCGACCAAATGGGAACGTGGAGGTACGCATCCTTGATGTCCAGGGACACCAGGAACTCCTCCTCCGTGAGTCCTGAGATAACCGCTCGCAGAGACTCCATTTTGAATTTAAAGTCCCCGAGATAAGGGTTCAATGATTTCAAGTTCAGAATTGGCCTGACCGAACCATCCGGCTTCGCTATCACAAAAAGGTTCGAATAGTAACCTTTGTTCAACTGATGAGGTGGAACTGGAACAATGACCTCTGACAATACCAATTTTCGGATAGGGTCCAGTAAAATAGCTCAATGGCCTCAATCATCAACTGCACCCCTTTAGCAAGTGATGCCGTCCCCTTGACACATCCCTATCACCGTCTGCTGTGTCAGAATCGGTATCCGTGTCATTCTGCGTAATTTGGGCAAGAGAACGCTTGTGAGAACCGCAGGGGGCCTCGGGGGAGCAGTACCGGACCATACTGCCATAGAGGACTGCAATACCTGAGTTGCATGCTCAGTCCTTGCAACCCTTTCATAAATCTGAGAAATAGCCCCCCTAAGAGAGGCTAACCACTCCGGTTCCCTAGCCGGGATCTGCGCTACAACAGTGCAATCCTGATTACATGGGATGGGAGCTTCCCAAGTAGATATATCCTCTGCAAAATATGAGACATAGTCTCTAGACATGGTTGCTTGCACACAGGGTACAGGGCAGACAGAGTTTCCCCCCCAAGAATGGCAGAGAGACACAGAGATTGGAGCCAACCCACACACAGCGCTATACAGGTATAGGTAGACCCTTTACCAGTGCTGACTGCGTCCCTTAATAGGTGACACAGTCTTTACACAGCCTCCCCTCCCTTCTACAATCCCGTGGTACCGTACAGATAGCTGGAGTTGCTCTGGAGGGACTGCTCTTCACAGGCAGCGTGTCTGCAGGCAGGAAAATGGCGCTGAATGCTGCTGGGTCTGCTCTGAGGAGAAGCTCCGCCCCCTTAATGGCACTGTCTTCCCGCTCTTCCAAGATTATACTGGCCTGATGATTTTGTGCTGGCTGAGATCCGAAGACCCCGACAGGCTTTCTGGTCAGTGTAGGGTTAAGACGCCGGCTCAGGGTGCCCCTCACAGCGCCGCACCATGTACCGCTGAGCCCCCACAGCGCAGTCAGTACTGCACTCCCTACCCTGTAGCCGCCATCTTCACATCGGCTCCCCGCTTGCCAGGGAGCTGATGACTCACTCGCCACACTTCAGCCCTGCAAGGGGGTGGCGGCATGCTGCCGGAGTGAGCGTTCCCCTGCGTCGGGGAGCGATCTATCCACTCCGGTGTCCAGTCAGCGGAGACAGTGGCTCAGACCCCGCAGGGCGGACACTGCTCCCCCCCTCAATCCCTCGATGCAGGAAGGCTGTTGCCAGCAGCCTCCCTGTAAAATAACAAACTCTAAAAAACTTTTACTAAAGAAGCTCTGTAGAGCTCCCCTAGCTGTGACCGGCTCCTCCGGGCACATTTTACAAATTGAGTCTGGTAGGAGGGGCATAGAGGGAGGAGCCAACCCACACTGTTAAACTCTTAAAGTGCCAATGGCTACTGGTGGACCCGTATATACCCCATGGTACTAATATGGATCCCAGCATCCCCCAGGACGTAAAATAAATATGCTTTATTTAATTTAATTAAGCTTTGTTCTATTTAAAGTTATTAAATGGATAATATAAAAAATTCAAAAACTTTTTTAAACTATTTTATTGTTTATTGTTTTTCTATTGTTTAAATTGGATTAAATCTGTTTCTGAAAGCTTAAGTCTCGCAGTGCAGTGTGTATGCGTAAGCCGGCGGTATCAGGCACACATGCACAGAAGTGGCCCCAGCTAGCAAGTGAAGCAGTAAGTTTCTGTTTGTGGCTGGTGGCCAGTTTTGCTGGGGCGGCTGAGCCACAATGAACTATCAATGATAAACAGCGGCAATAAAAGATTTTATTGTAGCACTGTGATAACCATCAATGAAAAAAAAAAGGCTACATATAAATACTCAGAACTCATATACTTATAAAAAATGTTACCACCAGCGACTTCAGACTGCAACAGGTCCACAGATGTGTCCGCATACACCTATCCTCAAATTGCACCAAATAGTCCAGTTTGTGCCATGGATTTTGCGACTTAAGCTGGGAACACACCTATACAATCGTCAGCACGTTCTTCCAATATCGGGTGAACAGCCGACGATTATATAGTAGGGATGAGCGGGTTCGGTTCCTCGGAATCCGAACCCGCCCGAACTTCAGTTTTTTTCACACGGGGCCGAGCGACTCGGATCTTCCCGCCTTGCTCGGTTAACCCGAGCGCGCCCGAACGTCATCATCCCGCTGTCGGATTCTCGCGAGGCTCGGATTCTATCGCGAGACTCGGATTCTATATAAGGAGCCGCGCGTCGCCGCCATTTTCACACGTGCATTGAGATTCATAGGGAGAGGACGTGGCTGGCGTCCTCTCCGTTTATAGAGAAGAGAGTGAGACAGTAGAGAGAGACACAGTAGTAATTTTGGGGAGCATTAGGAGGAGTACTAGTAGTTACTTGCTGAAGTGATAGATAGTGTGACTGTATTATCTGACTTGTGGGGGAGACACTGACAGTGGGGAGCAGTTAGAGTCTGAGAGCAGGACTCAGGAGTACATATAACGTACAGTGCACACTTTTGCTGCCAGAGTGCCACACTGCCATTGTGACCACACTGACCACCAGTATAATATATATTGTGATTGTCTGCTTAGGAGTACTACTTGCAAGTTGCTGATAGTGTGACCACTGACCAGTGACCTGACCACCAGTTTAATAATCACCACCAGTGAGTTTAATATATATATATATATATATAAATAATTGTATATAATATATATATAATATTGTATACCACCTACCCGTGTTTTTTTTTTTTTTCTTTCTTCTTTATACATACTACTATAGTAGCTTACTGTAGCAGTCTGCGGTGCTGCTGAGCTGACAGTGTCCAGCAGGTCCGTCATCAGTCATTACATAATAAATATATATACCTGTCCGGCTGCAGTACTAGTGATATTATATATATATATATTGATTTCATCTCATTATCATCCAGTCTATATTAGCAGCAGACACAGTACGGTAGTCCACGGCTGTAGCTACCTCTGTGTCGGCAGTCGCTCGTCCATCCATAATTGTATACCACCTAACCGTGGTTTTTTTTTTTTCTTCTTTATACATACTACTATAGTAGCTTACTGTAGCAGTCTGCGGTGCTGCTGAGCTGACAGTGTCCAGCAGGTCCGTCATCAGTCATTACATAATAAATATATCTACCTGTCCGGCTGCAGTACTAGTGTGATATAATATATATTGATTTCATCTCATTATCATCCAGTCTATATTAGCAGCAGACACAGTACGGTAGTCCACGGCTGTAGCTACCTCTGTGTCGGCAGTCGCTCGTCCATCCATAATTGTATACCACCTACCCGTGGTTTTTTTTTTTTTCTTTCTTCTTTATACATACTACTATAGTAGCTTACTGTAGCAGTCTGCGGTGCTGCTGAGCTGACAGTGTCCAGCAGGTCCGTCATCAGTCATTACATAATAAATATATCTACCTGTCCGGCTGCAGTACTAGTGATATTATATATATATATATTGATTTCATCTCATTATCATCCAGTCTATATTAGCAGCAGACACAGTACGGTAGTCCACGGCTGTAGCTACCTCTGTGTCGGCAGTCGCTCGTCGGTCCATAATTGTATACCACCTACCCGTGGTTTTTTTTTTTCTTCTTTATACATACTACTATAGTAGCTTACTGTAGCAGTCTGCGGTGCTGCTGAGCTGACAGTGTCCAGCAGGTCCGTCATCAGTCATTACATAATAAATATATCTACCTGTCCGGCTGCAGTACTAGTGTGATATAATATATATTGATTTCATCTCATTATCATCCAGTCTATATTAGCAGCAGACACAGTACGGTAGTCCACGGCTGTAGCTACCTCTGTGTCGGCAGTCGCTCGTCCATCCATAATTGTATACCACCTACCCGTGGTTTTTATTTTTTTCTTTCTTCTTTATACATACTACTATAGTAGCTTACTGTAGCAGTCTGCGGTGCTGCTGAGCTGACAGTGTCCAGCAGGTCCGTCATCAGTCATTACATAATAAATATATCTACCTGTCCGGCTGCAGTACTAGTGTGATATAATATATATTGATTTCATCTCATTATCATCCAGTCTATATTAGCAGCAGACACAGTACGGTAGTCCACGGCTGTAGCTACCTCTGTGTCGGCAGTCGCTCGTCCATCCATAATTGTATACCACCTACCCGTGGTTTTTATTTTTTTCTTTCTTCTTTATACATACTACTATAGTAGCTTACTGTAGCAGTCTGCGGTGCTGCTGAGCTGACAGTGTCCAGCAGGTCCGTCATCAGTCATTACATAATAAATATATCTACCTGTCCGGCTGCAGTACTAGTGTGATATAATATATATTGATTTCATCTCATTATCATCCAGTCTATATTAGCAGCAGACACAGTACGGTAGTCCACGGCTGTAGCTACCTCTGTGTCTTTTAGTTGTGTCTATTAAAATATGGAGAACAAAAATGTTGAGGTTCCAAAATTAGGGAAAGATCAAGATCCACTTCCACCTCGTGCTGAAGCTGCTGCCACTAGTCATGGCCGAGACGATGAAATGCCAGCAACGTCGTCTGCCAAGGCCGATGCCCAATGTCATAGTACAGAGCATGTAAAATCCAAAACACAAAATATCAGTAAAAAAAGGACTCCAAAATCTAAAATAAAATTGTCGGAGGAGAAGCGTAAACTTGCCAATATGCCATTTACCACACGGAGTGGCAAGGAACGGCTGAGGCCCTGGCCTATGTTCATGGCTAGTGGTTCAGCTTCACATGAGGATGGAAGCAATCAGCCTCTCGCTAGAAAACTGAAAAGACTCAAGCTGGCAAAAGCACCGCAAAGAACTGTGCGTTCTTCGAAATCCCAAATCCACAAGGAGAGTCCAATTGTGTCGGTTGCGATGCCTGACCTTCCCAACACTGGACGTGAAGAGCATGCGCCTTCCACCATTTGCACGCCCCCTGCAAGTGCTGGAAGGAGCACCCGCAGTCCAGTTCCTGATAGTCAGATTGAAGATGTCAGTGTTGAAGTACACCAGGATGAGGAGGATATGGGTGTTGCTGGCGCTGGGGAGGAAATTGACAAGGAGGATTCTGATGGTGAGGTGGTTTGTTTAAGTCAGGCACCCGGGGAGACACCTGTTGTCCGTGGGAGGAATAGGGCCGTTGATATGCCTGGTGAAAATACCAAAAAAATCAGCTCTTCGGTGTGGAAGTATTTCACCAGAAATGCGGACATTTGTCAAACCGTGTGTTGCCTTTGTCAAGCTGTAATAAGTAGGGGTAAGGACGTTAACCACCTCGGAACATCCTCCCTTATACGTCACCTGCAGCGCATTCATAATAAGTCCGTGACAAGTTCAAAAACTTTGGGCGACAGCGGAAGCAGTCCACTGACCAGTAAATCCCTTCCTCTTGTAACCAAGCTCACGCAAACCACCCTACCAACTCCCTCAGTGTCAATTTCCTCCTTCCCCAGGAATACCAATAGTCCTGCAGGCCATGTCACTGGCAATTCTGACGAGTCCTCTCCTGCCTGGGATTCCTCCGATGCATCCTTGCGTGTAACGCCTACTGCTGCTGGCGCTGCTGTTGTTGCTGCTGGGAGTCGATGGTCATCCCAGAGGGGAAGTCGTAAGGCCACTTTTACTACTTCCACCAAGCAATTGACTGTCCAACAGTCCTTTGCGAGGAAGATGAAAAATCACAGCAGTCATCCTGTTGCAAAGCGGATAACTGAGGCCTTGACAACTATGTTGGTGTTAGACGTGCGTCCGGTATCCGCCGTTAGTTCACAGGGAACTAGACAATTTCTTGAGGTAGTGTGCCCCCGTTACCAAATACCATCTAGGTTCCACTTCTCTAGGCAGGCGATACCGAGAATGTACACGGACGTCAGAAAAAGACTCACCAGTGTCCTAAAAAATGCAGTTGTACCCAATGTCCACTTAACCACGGACATGTGGACAAGTGGAGCAGGGCAGGGTCAGGACTATATGACTGTGACAGCCCACTGGGTAGATGTATGGACTCCCGCCGCAAGAACAGCAGCGGCGGCACCAGTAGCAGCATCTCGCAAACGCCAACTCTTTCCTAGGCAGGCTACGCTTTGTATCACCGGTTTCCAGAATACGCACACAGCTGAAAACCTCTTACGGCAACTGAGGAAGATCATCGCGGAATGGCTTACCCCAATTGGACTCTCCTGTGGATTTGTGGCATCGGACAACGCCAGCAATATTGTGTGTGCATTAAATATGGGCAAATTCCAGCACGTCCCATGTTTTGCACATACCTTGAATTTGGTGGTGCAGAATTTTTTAAAAAACGACAGGGGCGTGCAAGAGATGTTGTCGGTGGCCAGAAGAATTGCGGGACACTTTCGGCGTACAGGCACCACGTACAGAAGACTGGAGCACCACCAAAAACGCCTGAACCTGCCCTGCCATCATCTGAAGCAAGAAGTGGTAACGAGGTGGAATTCAACCCTCTATATGCTTCAGAGGTTGGAGGAGCAGCAAAAGGCCATTCAAGCCTATACAATTGAGCACGATATAGGAGGTGGAATGTACCTGTCTCAAGCGCAGTGGAGAATGATTTCAACGTTGTGCAAGGTTCTGCAACCTTTTGAACTTGCCACACGTGAAGTCAGTTCAGACACTGCCAGCCTGAGTCAGGTCATTCCCCTCATCAGGCTTTTGCAGAAGAAGCTGGAGGCATTGAAGGAGGAGCTAAAAGGGAGCGATTCCGCTAGGCATGTGGGACTTGTGGATGGAGCCCTTAATTCGCTTAACAAGGATTCACGGGTGGTCAATCTGTTGAAATCAGAGCACTACATTTTGGCCACCGTGCTCGATCCTAGATTTAAAACCTACCTTGGATCTCTCTTTCCGGCAGACACAAGTCTGCTGGGGTTCAAAGACCTGCTGGTGACAAAATTGTCAAGTCAAGCGGAACGCGACCTGTCAACATCTCCTCCTTCACATTCTCCCGCAACTGGGGGTTCAAGGAAACGGCTCAGAATTCCGAGCCCACCCGCTGGCGGTGATGCAGGGCAGTCTGGAGCGACTGCTGATGCTGACATCTGGTCCGGACTGAAGGACCTGACAACGATTACGGACATGTCGTCTACTGTCACTGCATATGATTCTCTCACCATTGAAAGAATGGTGGAGGATTATATGAGTGACCGCATCCAAGTAGGCACGTCAGACAGTCCGTACTTATACTGGCAGGAAAAAGAGGCAATTTGGAGGCCCTTGCACAAACTGGCTTTATTCTACCTAAGTTGCCCTCCCACAAGTGTGTACTCCGAAAGAGTGTTTAGTGCCGCCGCTCACCTTGTCAGCAATCTGCGTACGAGGTTACTTCCAGAAAATGTGGAGAAGATGATGTTCATTAAAATGAATTATAATCAATTCCTCCGTGGAGACATTGACCAGCAGCAATTGCCTCCACAAAGTACACAGGGAGCTGAGATGGTGGATTCCAGTGGGGACGAATTGATAATCTGTGAGGAGCGGGATGTACACGGTGATATATCGGAGGATGATGATGAGGTGGACATCTTGCCTCTGTAGAGCCAGTTTGTGCAAGGAGAGATTAATTGCTTTTTTTTCGGTGGGGGTCCAAACCAACCCGTCATTTCAGTCACAGTCGTGTGGCAGACCCTGTCACTGAAATGATGGGTTGGTTAAAGTGTGCATGTCCTGTTTATACAACATAAGGGTGGGTGGGAGGGCCCAAGGACAATTCCATCTTGCACCTCTTTTTTCTTTCATTGTTATTTGCGTCATGTGCTGTTTGGGGAGTGTTTTTTGGAAGGGCCATCCTGCGTGACACTGCAGTGCCACTCTTAGATGGGCCAGGTGTTTGTGTCGGCCACTAGGGTCGCTTATCTTACTCACACAGCTACCTCATTGCGCCTCTTTTTTTCTTCTTTGCGTCATGTGCTGTTTGGGGAGTGTTTTTTGGAAGGGCCATCCTGCGTGACACTGCAGTGCCACTCCTAGATGGGCCAGGTGTTTGTGTCGGCCACTAGGGTCGCTTAGCTTACTCACACAGCTACCTCATTGCGCCTCTTTTTTTCTTTGCGTCATGTGCTGTTTGGGGAGTGTTTTTTGGAAGGGCCATCCTGCGTGACACTGCAGTGCCACTCCTAGATGGGCCAGGTGTTTGTGTCGGCCACTAGGGTCGCTTATCTTACTCACACAGCTACCTCATTGCGCCTCTTTTTTTCTTCTTTGCGTCATGTGCTGTTTGGGGAGTGTTTTTTGGAAGGGCCATCCTGCGTGACACTGCAGTGCCACTCCTAGATGGGCCAGGTGTTTGTGTCGGCCACTAGGGTCGCTTAGCTTACTCACACAGCTACCTCATTGCGCCTCTTTTTTTCTTTGCGTCATGTGCTGTTTGGGGAGTGTTTTTTGGAAGGGCCATCCTGCGTGACACTGCAGTGCCACTCCTAGATGGGCCAGGTGTTTGTGTCGGCCACTAGGGTCGCTTATCTTACTCACACAGCTACCTCATTGCGCCTCTTTTTTTCTTCTTTGCGTCATGTGCTGTTTGGGGAGTGTTTTTTGGAAGGGCCATCCTGCGTGACACTGCAGTGCCACTCCTAGATGGGCCAGGTGTTTGTGTCGGCCACTAGGGTCGCTTAGCTTACTCACACAGCTACCTCATTGCGCCTCTTTTTTTCTTTGCGTCATGTGCTGTTTGGGGAGTGTTTTTTGGAAGGGCCATCCTGCGTGACACTGCAGTGCCACTCCTAGATGGGCCAGGTGTTTGTGTCGGCCACTAGGGTCGCTTAGCTTAGTCATTCAGCGACCTCGGTGCAAATTTTAGGACTAAAAATAATATTGTGAGGTGTGAGGTATTCAGAATAGACTGAAAATGAGTGGAAATTATGGTTTTTGAGGTTAATAATACTTTGGGATCAAAATGACCCCCACATTCTATGATTTAAGCTGTTTTTTAGGGTTTTTTGAAAAAAACACCCGAATCCAAAACACACCCGAATCCGACAAAAAAAATTCGGTGAGGTTTTGCCAAAACGCGGTCGAACCCAAAACACGGCCGCGGAACCGAACCCAAAACCAAAACACAA